>NW_016804806.1:231630-283119 GCF_001698545.2 Rhinopithecus bieti
TTACAGAATACTCTCTTTAAAGTAGCTCAAAGAATGCTCACATATATTTTCCCATTTATCTTCATAAGAGTCCCTGTGAGATACAGAGGGGTTATTACTATCACCTCCTTAGAAATAGGGAATGTGAAAGAACAATAGGTTAAATTAATAGTGGCAACCATAAATTGATTTATAGCTTTGAAACCTTGCAAAATAAAATCATGCTTAGTTTACAATTTATTTTTAGAAATAATAGCTTCCCGGGTGTTTTAAAGGCATTATCTATCACTTTAGACTTTATCTGATAATTGTAAAATGTAGAGGTTTTTCAATTACCCTAGAGGCTCATATTTTATTTCTTGAGATATAATCCGCATCAGAAAGTAATGCCTGAATGATGTATGTAAATATTAATAGAATTTTGGTCAATAATTAACCAGTGAAGAAAACTCAACAATTTCTACATACACATGAGTACTTGAGGAATTAATTTATGGATAAACGTAAAAAAATGCAATTCACGTTTCCTGGTACAGCTTTACTATTCTAAACATACCTCACACAATCATTCACTTCCAACTGTGTCGTATTGAAAGATTTCATGAGGATGTAAAATGGCTGATATACAATTCAGATTACTTTTATAACCTTGGTTCAAATGAAAATATGGGGGGAAAAATCCAATATGTTTTAGTTACAAAAAGAGATAACAAAAACACAGACAATAAATTAGTCTCTAAACCTTGCCTTAATAGACTGTCTGCTCTTGCAGGCAACCCTTGGGAATGGTTTAATTTATGTTCTAGCCTGAGGACGTATGCCAGAGAGACTTTCACGTATGTTCCAGTATTTAGCTTTTTCCTCCATCTTCTCCCAGTATTGACATTATCTTTTCTTTGCTAATCTTAACATAAAAAAGGGGTTTTGTTTTTTTTTTTTAAATAGGAGGCAAGATGATAGAATCCTTTTTTTTTTTTTTTTTTTTTTTTTTTTTTTCTTTTTTCCTTCTTTCTTTTTTTAAATAAAGAGGTTTTGTAGGTACAATTTGAATACCATAAAAATGTAGGGTTCTTCATCTCCTGAATGTAGTTTCTAGAACAGAATTCTGTAAATGTGCTGCTTTAGTTCCCTTTAGGAGCATGTATTTACTTCTCTTGTGTGGGTATGCACATTCCACTCCTGTACTGATAAACTGTATCTATAGCCATGGAGCCACCGCTATATCCCAGTAAATGTTGCAGAATTACTTGAACATAACTGAAGGTTGTATATCAAGGGCAGAACTCAATGGAAATTGAAGCGCACCTGGAATGAGGAAATACATGTAAAGTATCTAGCAGATTGCCTGAGTAGCACATCAAAAGCACTGAATAAATCCTGGTTACCTTTTCCTTCCCTCTTTCAGATTACAGATGTCAGCCAAGTTATTGTCCAGCTTGGGAAGTGTTATGGTCTGTATTAGCATGTGTGAGAAGCACAGAGGGAGAATTTCTAACTTTCTGGGCACTGAGGCTCACTAGCTGCCCTCGACAACAATGAGAAGCTCAAACCAACTGTATATTAGGCTTGTTGACCACTTAAACTGCACACTTAGTTTTTCTGAAGAGTTGTTTCATTTGCTGTCAACACAGAGCAGTGTCTTTCGTACTACAAGGCACTTGAGCTTCTTGTCATTGACTCTTTTTAAAATTTAGTTTTGATAAAAATAATTCTCCTTTTCATAGCTATCAACAAAAGCACTGTGATAAAATGAGGATGTTTAGTGAATACAATGATGATGACATTTTCAGATCTGAAGTGAATAGGCTTTATATGTCTCCATAACTAGAGCATCACTCAGAGCCAAAAGCAGAAATTCAAGTGATCTTGTGATTTGTCACATTCCTGAACCCATCTTGTTCTGATGCAAACTACTTTGATTGGATTTGGACCAGGCTTGAATATTGGAGATGGAAGGTGGGGGTACGTGGAAAACTGGAGGTAGCTGATAAGGTTCTCTGTGTGGAGTCAATTTGGTTAACTATTTGGTTCTTCACAAATTCACTGACATCTTTGAGAGCAGTTTTCTGTCTTCTGCTACTTTTGTTTTTGTTTTGCGCAGCACCTATTACAGTATGAGCTCATCTGAAGGAGCCCACTAATATTTCTAAATCAAACTAATAAGGTAAGGAGTCTCCCCTGAACACTCAATCTAAGGGGACCCCCCCCAAGCACTGCATAGCCCATCTATCTGTTATATTTCACTTGTTGCCTTTATCACTTTCTGACATTTTCAGTTCATTTGGTTTCCTGTTTATTACCTGGTATCCCCATGAGGGCAGAGCCCTCAGCACATAGAAAACTGCCTGAACTATTAAAGATATTAAATAGTATAAGATTTGTTGCATAAATAAATAAATAAATGAAGAATGCTAAGGTTTTAAAGGATTTTCTTTTCAGGATGAACATAAACACGCCCCTGGAAAATAATGAAACAGCTCTGCCCTGTCACACCATTGAGTCTCCTGAAATACAAGGAAAAACAGGCTTAGCCTCCTAAAAATCTATGAGTAGTTCCAGCTAATCTTTAGTTCCATGAAACTCAAGCCAAAGGAACTCTGGAATGTATCAGATATTAGGAGTTTGGCTGTAATTGAGTCACATTAGGAATATGATGAACCAAACAAAATGCAATTGATAGCATTATTTTGGGGACATACAATTATTTGTTAGAAGGGTGCTGAACTAGGGATAAAGTCTTCGCGTCATTAGAAGCTACTTTTCATCAGGAGAAGAGTTGAAACAGATAGAAATAAAGGCTATTCTACTGTTGGTTGCCATCCATTGTAAACCAACAATCTCCTAGATCAGGGGTCCCCAACCCCAGGCTGTGGACCACTACCAGTCTACCGCTTGGTAGGAACCCAGCAGCCCAGGAGGAGGTGAGCAGCGAGTCAGCCAGCATTATTGCCTAAGCTCTGCCTCCTGTGAGATCAGCACAGGCACTAGATTCTCAGATGCACAAATGCTATTGTGAACTGCCATGTAAAGGAGCTAGGTTGTGTGCTCCTTAAGAGAATCTAACTAATGCCTGATGATCTAAGGTGGAACAGTTTTATCCACCCCCACAACCCCACCAGTCTGAAACCAGTCCCTGGTGCCAAAAAAGTTGAAGACTGTGGTTCCAGATTATTACTTATAAATAGGATATGGAGCCTAAAAACTCTTCCTTGTAATTCACATGCATAGTTGTTGGTAAAGAATTTCTATCGGTATACTGAAAGAGAAGCTGACCAATAATGTGTGATCAGACTAAAACTCACTGTAGCAATGACCCGCATAGCCAAAGCAGTCAGCCTGATGTATAATACATGTCTAGAAAATTATTCTTCTCTGTTTGATGACAAAGAGGTTGATATAATAGGGTCTTTCATTGGAATGAGAGGGCTAATGTCTATTTCAGGTTCAATGTGCCTAAAGAAAAAGTGTATTTGTATTATTCAGCAAAGTCATCATATTCAGTATTATACATGAGGTTATTTGCAGTAGTGAACACAAAAATGTTAGTCATTTAAGATAATGATTACTTCTCACTTGTGTTGTATGTCACCAAGGGTTAACCTGGGAGTTCCACACATCGTGGTTACTCAAGGATCTAAATGGAAAGTAATTTCTTTAGTTTATCAATAAGGTCGCTATTTCAACATCATGCCTCCCCATTTGCCTTTGCAGGAAAGGAGAGCATGATCATTTGTTCTCCCCTCTGAAATGCTTCTTTCAAAACAGACAAAGAGACTCTCATCCCTGCTCCTCACATTTAATAGACCTGTGCAGGTCACACAGGCATTCCTAACTGTAATAGAATATAGTTTCTTCTTGTCCATCCAGTAAAGCTTTAGTTCTGTCTGCTACAACAGCTCTGAGTATGAAAAAAGTGTTACAATAGAAGCTGAGTGCAGCAGGGTGTCATAATGCAAAAAGAGAACAAAAGACTTTTAGCAGAAAAGCTAGAGATATTGGCAGCAGAAAAAAAAATGGGTATGGTGCAGTCAGTAAAAGGGAGTAGTGTCACCTCCAAATCTCCCTTCCTTTTCCTTCATTTAACTTCTTTATATTTATCCTCTTTCTCTCCTTTTTTCTCTCATCTAGTATCTCATGCACACCACAAATAAAATTCTAAGGATCCCCCAGCAGCAAACATCTGAATGGACCCAACCTCTTGGCCAAGGGCATTCCAAAATTAACCTGAAAAAACTAGATCAGACCATGATGGGATGGAGAGGTCAGAGATGCCTCATTATGCCCCTCTCCCTTTTGGAATTCAAGAAAACCCAACCAGTATTAACATCAACGTAGACTGTAAGTCTGATTAGAAACATTTACAGTCTATTCTCTCTGAAGCCTAGAGGCTTCATCTGCATGATAAAACCTTTGTCTCCACAACCCCTTATTATAACTTAGGCATTCCTTCTGATTGATAACAACTCTTTCAACCAATTGCCATCAGAACATTTTTAAATCTACCTATGACGCGGAAGCCCTCACCCTCATCATCCCCTTGGTTTCAAGTTGTCCTGCCCTTCCAGATTGAACTAATGTGAATATTACATATATTGATCTATTATGTCTCCCTAAAAGCAAGCCGTACGCCAATCACCTTTGGGACATGTCATCAGGACCTCTTGAGGCTGTGTCATGAGTATGTCCTTAGCCTTGGCAAAATTAACTTTTTAAATTGATTGAGACCTGTCTCAGATACTTTTGGGTTTACACACATGTGGAATAAGAATATTGCTAAGAACTTGGAGGTAAAATGATAGTGTATTCTGAATACCTAATGATGTTACTCAGATCACAGACCTGGCTCCACGATCGTCTCAGGTCCTTTTAGGTTTTGGGGTGATAATGACAAGGCACGTTCACATGTATTCATTTCCAGGTTAAGAACGTGAGGGCACTTTATTGCTGGCTGTCACTCAGGGTACAAAGTATGGGCTGATCTAATGGAGCAGGAATTAGAAATTTATCTCAACAGTCTGTAACTCCCCATTGTATCATTCTCTTCCTGTCAGTGAAGAGATGTATATTCATTGACACATCATGGTAGCCAACAGAGCAGGCAAAGAGCATGTGTGGCTCCACCAAGCCATTCTCAAAAGGAAGCCAGTGCCTTTTCCTTTTAAGCACCTGAACTATTGAAAATATAGTTCTTCTCTGTCATCACTAGAGAGGCTCATCTGCTTCACTTCACTTCTTCTCAGTCACACTTATTTAAATACAAACCCAAATGTACATCATCATAACAAATAACTTTCATTTTTGAGTCTAACAGCTTTTTCAAATTTGGTTTGTTGACCATCTAAACAGGATCTTCATCTATAAGCCATGCCTAAAATATTCACAGGATTTTCTCTGATCATAAGTACAAGCTGTATCTAAATAGTTTACTGTAAAGAATGTGGAATGATATAAAATGAAATGCTATAACACAAAATAAATAAAATTACAATGTGCTAATTTTATATTAGTAATAAAAGTACAAAAGTAATAACTAACATTTTGATGAGCATTTCCTGTGTGCCAGGCATTCTGTTGAGTCATTTACATAGGCATTCTTATTTAATCATCAAGAGAAACCTATGACAGAGGTTCTGTTATCATCCCCAAAGTGACAAGTGAAAAACCGAGAAATTAAGTAACTTTACCAAAAGTTCGAGACAGGACTATACTCTTTGATATTGGTCATGATATTGAGCTAACACAAATAAATGCACAAGAAGCAATGAGAGTAGAGGCGAAGTTCTGTCTAAGTCTTCTGGAAGAAATCAAATCAATAAAACCTTTACAGAGAATGTGATATTTTGAGGCAGGACTTGAGAACCATTAGGAGTTTTCCTGTCCTATAAGCATTTTAGACTGAGGGAAAAACATGTTAGAATAATACAAAGTTTAGAGGAAGTAAAGGAAACTAAGACTCAATAGCTTAAAAGGTTAAATAGCAAAGTGCCTTTTGAGCCAAGCATAAGAGTATATAGATTGCACAGTGTAGGTGATGGAGAACTACTAAAGAATTAGGAGAAAAAAGTAGCTGTGTTTATTTGCTTATGAAAAAATAACACCCTTTGGCAATGGAAGATGGGTTGGAATAATATGGAAGGGAACTGTGGTACTCACACCTTTTATCCCAACCCTTCGGGAGGCTGAGGTGGGTGGATAATTTGAGGTCAGGAGTTTGAGACCAGCCTGGCCAACATAGTGAAACCCTGCCTGTACTAAAAATACAAAAATTATCCAGGCATGGTTGCGTGCACCTGTAGTCCTATCCACTTGGGAGGCTGAGGCAGGAGAATCACTTGAACCCAGGAGGTGGAGGTTGGGGTGAGCCGAGATTGCACCACTGCACTCCAGCCTGAGTGACAGAGTGAGACTCTGTCTCAAAAAAAAAAAAAAAAAAAAAAAATATGGAAGGGAACTATAGACTCTTTAAATATATTGCACAAATATAAGTCTCAGAATCAATTAGTATAAAAAAATATGAATTACAGAGCCACACAGACCTGGGTTTGAAACCTAGTTGTACTATTAATACATAGTAACTCTGAATGCTAGAATATTTTTTAACTTTTTTAAAGTCTGTTTTTTTATCAGTAAAATAGAAATTACCACAATACGTACCTTATTAGAATTGCTTAATGATTTAATATGATAATGATTATCAACCCCTTAGCATAGTGCCCTAAATATACTATGCACTAAAAACAATCAGCTATTATTATTATGAAAATGCTTCCTATAGTATTTGGCACAAAGTTGGTTCTTGGGAATTGGTAGCCTCTGTCTGTACCCATATCATCATCTTTATCAATCTACTTACCTACATACCTCAGTTGTAGTACCAGAATGTATTACAGAGAACGAATTAGACCACTGACATGAAGCAAAAAGAACAGAAAATAACCTTCTGTGAACTTTTTCTACAAGATACATAATAAGAACCAAGACCTTTCTGTCTATATATCCTCTTACAAAGACCCAGTTCTCCCAGAGGAAATCAGAGAAGGTCCTGCATGTTGTACGTGGGGAGACAGACATCTGATGAAAGCAAGAAGAAAATGTTATGGGCTGTGGTTTTTCAGGAAGTAGAAAGTAGAACTAATATGCCACAGGTCCTAAGATGGTGGCCTCCAGAAAGAGCAGGAGTGAAAAAATTACCCTCTGTTGTAAACATCTCAGATGAAGCTACAGCAATATCAAGGCAAGGGACATGGTAGTATGAGAAAGGAAAATAAATTTTGCTAACTTCCTGTAATAGTTAATGTTTAAAGAATCTCTTATATGTGCAATGTTGATTCTATAATACTTAAAATATGTATGTGGCATATCCTCCCATATATATATATATATATATATATAATTTATGTATTTATTTTTGAGACGGAGTCTCACCACGTCGCCCTGGAGTACTGTGGTGCAGTCTCGGCTCACTGCAANGGCAAGGGACATGGTAGTATGAGAAAGGAAAATAAATTTTGCTAACTTCCTGTAATAGTTAATGTTTAAAGAATCTCTTATATGTGCAATGTTGATTCTATAATACTTAAAATATGTATGTGGCATATCCTCCCATATATATATATATATATATATATAATTTATGATTTAATTAGAAAAAACAGAAACTAAGTAATCCAAGAAGGAAAATATTTAACACAAGGAGCTAGAAGATTGGGAAACCATTCAGTATGTTGAAAGAACAGAGATTGAGAAAAGCCACCATAACTCTCAGGTCCACTGCAAGCTTTCTGAGAGTCAGACAACTGCAGTAAACAGGAATTCACTATGTGTCTTTGTAGTTGCCTCTAAGCCAAAGGCAGATAATTTTTAGGAGAATTCCCAGAAGCCGTTTCAAAACTTCATATCTGCTGAAGCTCACATATATCCCACTGATGCCCCAAGAGCAATAAGACATTTTTAGCCTCTCTTAAGCTCTCTGTTTCTCACATGAGTGCCTCTCATTGGTAAATCTAGGCCACAATCCAGTTGACAAGGGAAAAACAGAATAGAAGAATTTCTAAATAGAGCTAACTTGCCAAGAGTCATAGATAGTGATGAAAAATAACTTTTTTACTAACCTTGGTGGTATATTATTCCACTGACGATAAGACATTCATTAAAATTTTAGCCTAGAACTTTTTAGTTTGTCAAAATATTATGGAATTTATAATGATATGTGTACTTTCAGCATATTTCTTTATACATTATGTTAAACATATGCATACTTCATAGATATTGATATGCAAACAAATGTAGACATCAACTAGAATAGTCTTTTCAATAAATGGTGCTGGAACAAATGGATCTCTACATGCAGAAGAATGAAGTTAAACCCCTACCATACATCATATACAAATATTATTCAACATGGATCAGAGACATAAATGTAATACATAAACTATAAAAATTACCAAAAGGAAACATAAGAATAAATATTCAAGACTTTTGGATTAGGTAATGCTTTTTTTAAATAGAACACCAAATGCACAAAGAAGTAAATGAATCGTCCTCATCAAAATAAAAACTTGATTTCAAAAGACAGCATTGATAAAGTAAAAAGACCACTCAAAGAATAGGAGAAAATATTTGCAAATTATAGGTATGATAAAGAACTTAATCGAGAATACGTAAAGAACACTTATAAGTCAACAACAAAAAGATAAAAGTCCCAACTAAAATGCAAACAAAAGATGTAAATAGACATATCTGCAAAACAGAAACAAATAAAAATATGTACACAAGAAAAAAGATTCAAATTAGTTATCAGGGAAATTGAATCAAAACCACAATGAGATATCAAATCACATATACTGGGATGGCTAAAATAAAAAAGATAGACACAGTTTGAGCATCTGTAATCTGAAATCACCAATTCTCCAAAATCCAATTTTTTCTGAGCACCAACATAATGCAACAAGTGAAAAATTTCATGCCTGACCTCATGTGACTGGTCACAGTCAAAATGCAGGTGCACAATACATAGATTATTCAGTATCCTCAAGGGAAAAATGACCTTTGCAGCTGCCTTCAGCTGTGGTATATTTTTTCCACACCTGCCCAGTTTTCCTCAACAAGCATGACCACAAAATAATGAAATGGCATGTGTACAGGTTGGACAAACCAATGACAGGCTCCCCATGATGCCCCAAGTGGGCCCAAGACCTATATGCATTACTCACAGTGGTTTTCGTGTATTCTCTCCTCTGTGGTGTAAAGGTGTTGTTGAAAATATCAAAAAGGCCTGAAGGTACCCCTCTAGATAACAGTGATAAGAGAAAGAGAGGGCATTTATGTTTATCTATAGCACAGAAAGTCAAGCTGGTTGAGAAACTGAACAGCAGTGTAAGTATGAAACATCTTACAGATGAGTATGGTACTGGAATGACATATGTCACTGTAAGACCTAAAGAACGAGAAGAATAAGCTGTTGAAGTTCCATACTGCAAGTGATGGACAGACGTTAATGAAAAATAGAAAAACACTGCATAAAGCTAAAAATAAAGACCTTGATTGTATATTGGAAGTGTCAATCCATGAGTGTTGTAGTGAACACATGTGTAATGGTACACTGATCATGAAACAAGCAAAAACCTACCGTGATAAACTGAAAGTGGAAGAGAATTGTGAATATTCAGCAGGATGGTAGTGGAAATTTAAGAAAAAACACAGTTGGCTGGGCGCGATGGCTCACACCTGTAATCCCGGCATTTTGGGAGACCGAGGTTGGTGAATCACGAGGTCAAGAGATCGACACGATCCTGGCATACATGATGAAACCCCATCACTACCAAAAATACAAAAATTAGCTGGGCATGGTGGCACGTGCCTGTCATCCCAGCTACTCGAGAGGCTGAGGCAGGAGAATCGCTTGAACCCGGGAGGCGGAGGCTGCAGTGAGCCGAGACTGTGCCATTGCACTCCAGCCTGGTGACAGAGCTAGACACTGTCTGGGGAAAAAAAAAAAAAAGACACAGCACTACTTTTTAAAAGATTATTGATGATAAAGCATCTGCTGATCACAAGGCAGCAGAGAAATTCATTGACAAGTTTGCCAAGGTCATCAGTGATAAAAATCTGACTTAGGAACAAGCCTATAATGCTGAATAAACATCACTACTTTGGCCTCCTTATACCAGAATGAAACTGACTACAGCGGATGAGGCAGCCCCTACAAGAATTAAGGATTCCAAGGACAGAATAACCCCGCTGCGATGTGCTCATACAGCAGGCACATATCAGTGTAAACTTGCTGTGCTAGGCAAGATTTTGTGCTGTTTTCAAAGAGTGAGTATCTTACCAGTCCATTGTTCTGCCAACAAAAAGGCATGGATCACCAGGAATATCTTTTCTTATTGATTTCACAAACATTTTGTACCAGAGGCTTGGTTGATTGCAGGGAAGCTGAACTGGATAATGCCTGCACGATTTTATTATTTCTTAACAACTGTTCTGCTCATTTTCTAGCTGAAATTCTCATAAATAATAATTTATGAGATTGTGCCAGGTCCTTCCCTTGAAGTGTGACTTCCTAATTCAGCCTTGTGACCAGGGTATGCTTAGATCAATCAAGATTAAATATAAAAACACTTCCTTGAACAGTCTGTTATCAACAGTGAACTAAGGTACAGGTGTGGAAGGTTTTCATAAGGCGTTTTTCATGAAGGATGACAGATAAGCTGTTGTGAAGGCTTGGAACACAGTGACTAAGGACACAGTTGTGCACACCTGACACAATCTCTGGTCTACAAGTATGTTCAGTGATGATGATAAATATGGTGGTGACTTTGAAAGATTCCATATGTCAAGTGAGAAAAAATGTCTGATCTCCTTACATATGCAAAGAGTATACCTTTAGAGTCCACCAGTAAGCTGGAAGAGGCGTATATTGAAGAGTTTTTAACATTGATGATGAGGCTCCAGTTGTTCATATTGACCAATGGTGAAAGAGCCAAAATGGTTCTGAATCAAGGTAACTGTGATAATAGGGATGATGAGGATGATGTTAACACTGCAAAAAAAGTGCGTATAGACAACATGGTGAAAATATATGATGGGCTTATTGAACTAGAGCAGTGTGCAACACGACAGAACAATTTCAGTTTGTAAAATCAAAGACTTCTAAGATAAAAACTGTTGTTAATGAGGCAGATGACTTTGGAGGAAACATTTTTAAAAGCCATCCAGCAGAATGCCTCCTCATGTGCCGGTTCCTCAACTGCTTCTGATGTTCTCACCTAAAAATAAGATGTACAATAATCTTATAATCAAAACACAGCACCATAGGTGGAGTCTGAAAGGCTGCTGTTGTTTACTGTTTTGTTCTTTAACAGCTGATACAGGTTCTGGTGATGCTGCTGTGGTGCTTAGTTACCCTGAATACATTATTTTTTCACTATATGAATGTTCTGTCATTTTGTTTTTCACTGTGAAGTACTTACGTGTGATTAAGTGTAAGAAAATGATTGCTTATATGTAGCATATAAATTCAGACTCAGAAATGATGGAGCTGCCATGCCACACAAGCACAGTTTATCCACATGGGTGACTAAGATAGACACCTTTACTTTCTGATGTTTCAATGTACACAAACTTAGTTTCATGCATAAAATTATTTTAAAATATTGTATAAATTATCTTCAGGCTATGTGTGTAAGGTGTACACATAAATTAATTTCTGTGATGTGACTTGAGATTCCTCCTGAACATTTATCATGATGTATATGCAAATATTTCAAAATCTGAAAAAATTCAAAATCTAAAACACTTCTGGTCCCAAGCATTGCAGAATAGAGATGCTCAATCTGTTCGAAGTGTTGGTTAAGATATGGAGAAATTGGAATCCATATACATCGCTGACAGGATTATAAAATGGTTTGGCGGGGCATGGTGGCTCACCCGCCTGTAATCCTGGCACTTTGGGAGGCCAAGAGGGCGGATCACCTGAGATCAGGAATTTCACACCAACCGGGCCAATGTGGTGAAACCCCCTCTCCACTAAAAATACAAAATTGCTAGGCGTGGTGGTGGGTGCCTGTAATCCCAGCTACTCAGGAGGCTGAGGCAGGAGAATCGCTTGAACCCGGGAGGTGGAGGTTGCAGTGAGCCGAGATCATACCATTGCACTCCAGCCTGGGCAACAAGAGCAAAACTCCATCTCAAAAAAATACATAAATAAATAAATAATAAAAATAATAGAATGAAACTGTTCAACCATTTTGGAAAAGTTTGACATTTTCCCAAAATGTTAAATACAGAGTTACCATATGATGTAGCAATTCCACTCTTAAGTATACACTGAAGACAACTGTAAGCATATGTCCATGCAAAAACTTGCATATGAGTGTTTATGGCAGTATTATTCATAACAGTCAAGATGTGGAAACCCAAATATTAGTTGATGAATTGACAAACAAAGCATCATATATCTATGCAATATTATTTGTTCATAAAAATAACTAAGTAGTGATACTTGTTACACCACAAATGAACCTCGAACATCATTGTAATGAATGAAACTAGACAAAAACGCCATGTATTGAATGATTCTATTTATGGGACATGTCCAGAATAGACAAAATGATAGGGAAGAAAATAAACAGTAGTTTCTAGACACTGAGGTAAAGGGGAAAGGGATAGTGAATGCTGTGGGGTTTCTTTTGGGTGTGACAAAATATTCTGAAATTAGATGGTAATGGTTGTTCTAAAATTAGATAGTGGTAAACATGTTAAAAACTACTGAATTGTACACTTTAAATGGTTTAATTTTATGATATGTGAATTATATCTCATAAAAAGCTATAATTTAAAAAATAACAGAGCTGAAATGTGAATAAAAGAAAACCCTAAGAAGAGAATGCTAGCAATTTTACATTTTATGTTAACAAATGTTTAGAAGTATTATAAGCTATAAAATAATATTAAAGAAACTATAAAATAATATATGAGATCAATTATTTTAAATTTAAAGGTATATAAAATGAAAAGGAATTTATATTGGTTTATGATTTAAATGATAAATTACCCCATGGCAATGATCATTGTTGCTTTGCACTGTAACCAATATAGTCTCAGTACAACGTGAATGCCTACTCCATACTTTTTTCTTTCCTTCCTTCCTTCCTCCCTCCCTCCATCTCCCTTCCTTCCTTCCTTCCTTCCTTCCTTCCTTCCTTCCTTCCTTCCTTCCTTCCTTCTTTCCTTCCTTTCTTTTTCTGCAGCCTCAACTTCCAGAGTTTCTGCCACCTCATCCTCCTGACTAGCTGGGATCACAGGCATGCACCATCACACTTGGCTAATTTTTGTATTATTTGTAGACACAGGGTTTTGCCATGTTGCCCAGGCTGGTTTCAAACTCCTCGGCTCAACTGATCTGCCTGTCTTGGCCTCCCAAACTGTTGGGATTACAGGCATGAGCCACCACACCTGGCCAATACATACTTTGAATTATACTTCTCTTTGAGTTTTAGCATTGTTATTTTAAGAATGTGTAATGGCTAGCACTTAGCCTTAGTAAAACCAAAGACCTGAAAATATATTCTATTTTTTTGAAAGGTCCCACCAAGGTCTCCAAAAGACATTCTAAAATTTAAAATTCTGTTGCATGTACATTATAATAAAATAAAGGTGAAGCAATAAAGGTAAGGTAATATCATAAAATAAAGATAGTAAAATGCAAAATTCAAGATGCTAAAGGAATTATTAAATAATGCTAAATTAGAATAAATTAGGAAGAAAATACATGTTTTATATTCATTAGGTTTCATCTAAAGCTAAGAAAGTTATTTTTAGAACCAGTGATATCTTTCTAATTTATAACAGTGCATGAAGGTAACTAACTTTACTAGGAAATAATGATATTGAATTAATCAACAGAAATACTTCAAGTTTTTTCAGAACAATGAAACGAAAAAAGCATGAAAGTAAAGAATTGGCATATTTGAGTTTTAAGTATCCAGATAAAGATGAATATTGGCCACATTTAAATTTCAAATAAGATCTATGATTTTCTTGGTATCAGCACTGTAGCAAAACGTTATTTTTCTTATGTACTGGCAATAAATACTTTTAACTACAGTGGATATTTTCCCTTTCATACTTGCTAAATTTAAAAAGAAAATAAGTGATAATAAAGTAAGTTGTGAATAGATTGCCATCGTATTCTATATAATCATCACTTTTTTTCTTTTGCTACACTTATGCCTCATTTTCATTATATTTCTCTAAAATTCATTTTTACTTCTACGAACTCATCTTATTTCCTCTATTCTATGATCTCATCTTTTTACCTCTTGTCATTTTATGTGTCTTTTAGCATGATACTCCTATTATATATTTTATTCATCTGCTTTGTTTCATAAATTTGCTTATTAGATATGAAAATATTTTTCTTTCTCACCAAATGTTAAATCTTTCCTAAAGCACCAATTCATGTACATGAAAAACTATAACCTGTCTTTGAAGTTAAGCCAATTAGAAGAGATTACTAGTAGCAGTTTTCTTTCACTTACCAGGATTATTTTAATTTTCTACCTCTTTACAGGAATCTGGATCATCTCTCCAACCCATAGGATTTTGGGTTCACTAAACTGATGGTATCTTTTTAGGATCTGGTGGCAAGAATCAACAAATACCCTAGATGTCTTGGTGTGACACATAATGTGCCAGATGGTGGGAAGTATTCCCCATGAAAATTGAGCGCCTGCCACCATGGTGAAGTTTCTAAGTTGTCAGTGGTCTATGCCACATTCACTCATTCTCTACAAGATGGAAGTTAAGTTTCTACACCTTACACACCCCTGCCATTGAGGAAAAGCCCCTTTAGAGTCTGCAGGCAACATGCCTTCCCACCATTCCTAAAGCCTGTACCTGTGATCTCATGGGAAGTTTTCTATAACCAGCTACATGAGAAAGCAAAAAATGTAAGGCTGGTTTACACGTTAAAAATAGATTTTCAACAAGTAAGAACTACACAACTATAACATAACAACTCCACTCACTGGGGTCCTAGAAGACAGTAGGGACAGAAACTTGAGCAGTGCACTTCAATGGTAGTGGAGATGACTAGACATATGGATACATACCCAACAATGAATGATCTCAATAGATTTCCGGAATAGTCATAAACATGAAAGGAAACTGACTTGAGGATCAGTGACAAGGTATTCAGAGGAAGAAGTAAATGGGAAATCAGCAAAAGACCTCCTGGGTCATTACTTAGTCCAAATATATTTGTGTCTCACATATACACTGCCTTGGCACAGGGCATACACTACAGAGGAGTCTCAATAATCACACAGATAAGGTGACCTGGTGGATGTTGGAAGTCAGTCTGTCTTAATGCTTTTTTGTTTGTAGAGGCAGGGTCTTGCTCTGTTGCCCAGGCTGGAGTGCAGTGGTATGACTGTAGCTCAGTGCAGCCTCGAACTCCTGGGCTCAAGCAATCCTGCTACCTCAGCCTCCTGAGTAGCTAGGACTACAGGGGTAAGTGCCACCATGCCTGGCTTTTTTATTTTTTTTTAAGACTTTTTGTAAAGATGGGATCTTGCCATGTTGCCCAGGCTGGTCTTGAACTCCTGTCCTCAAGCAGTTCTCCTATCTCAGCCTTCCAAAGTATTGAATTATGGGCATAAGTCACCATGCCTGGTCAATATCAGTCATTTTCAACAACCACCCAGTGTTTGCTCAATAAATCCAAGAGGAAGCGTTCAATGAAGCTCCAGTGGAAATTATCCGAGAGTTGAACCATATGAGTGTAACCCTCTCCAAGGCTAACCTGACCAGGGAAGTTGCTAATAATGAGTTTGCCAAGAGCTTGAGATGCAAGCTGAGTCTCTAATGATACCATTCCCCAGGACCAGCGTCATCTGGTGGCAAACTGATTACATTGGATTTTTATATCATACTAAGGTTACCAATTTGAAATCACTGAAATAGACACTGTGGGTATACATTTTCCTTCCCAGTTCCATAATATTCTGTCAGAAACATTATCCTTGGATTCACTGAACGCCTTACTCCCAGTCTATATTAGTTCATTCTCACATTGCTGTAAATAACTACCTAAGACTGGGTAATTTATGAAAAAAAGAGGTTTATTTGACTCACAGTTCTCTGTAGGCTGTACAGAAGCATGGCTGGGAGGCCTCAGGAAACTTGCAGTTATGGGGGAAGGTGAAGGAGAAGCAATCATGTCTTACCATGGTGGACCAGGAGAGAGAGAGCAAAGAGGGAAATGCTACACACTTTTTTTTTGAGACAGGGTCTTGCTCTGTTGCTCAAGTTGAAGTGTAGTGGCGCGATTTCAGCTCACTGCAACCTCCACCTCCTGGGCTCAAGTAGTGCTCCCACCTCAGCCTCCCCAGTAACTGGGAGTACAGGCAGGTGCCACTACACCTGGGTAATTTTTGTAGAGATGGAGTTTCGCCATGTTGCCCAGACTGGTTTCAAACTCCTGGGCTCAAGCGATCTGCCCGCCTTGTCCTCCCAAAGTGCTGGGATTACAGGCATGAGCCACTGCGCCCACCCATGCTAGACACTTTTAAAAACAAGATCTTGTGAGAACTCACCATCATGAGAACAGGAAGGGAGAAATCTGCCCCCATGATCTAATCACCTCCCGCTAGGTCACTCCCTCAACACTGGGAATTATAACATGAGGCTTGGGTGGGGACACAGAGTCAAACCATATCAGTGTCATAGGATCCCAACTATTGTTTCTGACCAAGGAACACATTTGCTGTGAGATTAATGAGAGGATAAAGTAACACTATGAGATTCACTGGTTTTACAGGGTACCCTATCACCTCCAGATACAGGAGAACACATGGGTGTGGAACCAGGGGAAGAAATAAGAGTGGTTCGTGGTTCGTCTTACTTTTTTTTCGCCTCGGCCTCCCAAAGTGCTGGGATTACAGGCGTGACCCACCACGCCCGGCCCGTCTCACTCTTAATATCCCAATTCCTGTCCCAACAACTTTGGGCTCCGGTTCCTAAGGGAGGAATTCTTCTATCATGGAATAAAACTAAATGTCTATGCAACTAGAAGTCGAGATTGTCATCGTAATATGTCATATAAATGAACTAAGAGGCAAATCAGGGGTGTACTGAACAGTTTGGGGTAAATGATCCTGATTATTAAGGGAAAAGAAGGTCACTGCTACACAGTGGGGTGGAGTATGGAAAACTCGTACTGCTTCCATCTACAGAGGGAGAAATTAAGGGACAACTCTAGCAACTGAATACAGGTAAGATCATTAAAGTTTAGGGCACCCCGCCAAGCAAAGAACCACAGCACCTTAGGTGCCAGCTGAGGACATAGAATAGTTAGTTATCAGAAAGGGAAGTTGTTAATATTAATTATTGCTTTATATCTAGAGGAAGAAGTTTCTATAGTACCCAGGCATGCTTTCTTGCTTGATTTGCTTTGAATATATTTGTGTATATTAACCTACATAATTTTTTATATCAAGTATTTTGGTGGTGGATAACCTGATAATTTAGTGTTTAGGTTAAAGTTTATCAAAAAGGTTTGTTACCAAACTGGAAGAATATGTAACATTACTAATTTGGGTAAAATAACTCATAGAATTTGTGATCTTTTCTTTGTATTGAGAGAGTAAACTTCTTTTGAATAAGAAATAGTTTCAACATGTTAGATTTTAGACCATTGCTTTTGTTTTTTTTTTTTTTTTTTTTTTTTTTTTTTTTTGGTGTTTAAAAGTTTAAACATAGATAGAAAGGTTTATATGGATACTAAATGGCCAGGGGAGTGACTGCTGCATATTATTTCTTTCAGAGCAGCCAGCATGCACCCTTATTTCTTTTTCTGGCTGTCCTCAAATCACAGTGACTAGAAGCCAAGAAAATACATGTTCCAGAATCCAGAATCCTTTGCCAGCAGGTTTCCTGGTTAGAGTTCAGCAAGCAGAGGTTACAAAGTCTGAAAGGTGAACGAAAAGCAGAAACTATTATTCTTTATTCAATGGGGAGATGTCTTGGATTTCAACAGATGTGTTGCTTTGCAGCTCCTGTGAAACTACTACACTCTATGATGTTTGCACAGTCAATGCCTAGTGATGCGATGTATCCCCGTTGTTAAGTGACACACTGTATTTTGAAATAACATTTCCTGAGTGCTTAGCTTGTGTTAGACTGCTTCGTTCTGAGAACTTTATGTGCATTATTTTATTTAATCCTGACAACAAACCAGTGAGGGAGGCACTATGATTACTCCTACTTTATTTTATTTATTTATTTTTTTATTATACTTTAAGTTATAGGGTGCATGTGCACAACATGCAGGTTTGTTACATATGTATACATGTGCCATGTTGGTGTGCTGCACCCATCAACTCGTCAGCACCCATCAACTCGTCATTTACATCAGGTATAACTCCCAATACAATTCCTCCCCCCTCCCCCCTCCCCATAACAGGCCCCGGTGTGTGATGTTCCCCTTCCCATGTCCAAGTGATCTCATTGTTCAATTCCCACCTATGAGTGAGAACATGCAGTGTTTGGTTTTCTGTTCTTGTGAAAGTTTGCTGAGAATGATGGATTCTGGCTGCACCCATGTCCCTACAAAGGACACAAACTCATCCTTTTTATGAACTCATCCCTTTTTTAGGCTTTGGGCATAGTATTCGCATAAGTGTATATGTGCCACATTTCTTATCGCAGTCTGTTCCACTGATCAGACATTGGGTGATTCCATCTTGCTCCAGCAAATAAAACATACGGGTGGCATGTGTTCTTTTATAGCAGCATGATTTATAAATCCTTTTGGGTACTATACCAGTAATGGAATGGCTGGGTGTCATATGGTAGTTTCTATTCTTAGAATCCTTGGAGGAATTGCATACATTGTTTGCCACAATGGTTGAACTAGTTTTTAGCAATGCCAGCCAACAGTGTAAAAGTGTTTTTCCTATTTCCTCCACCATTCCTCTTTCCAGCATCTGTATTGTTTTTTTTTCCTGACTTTTTTTAATGATTTGGCCATTCTAACGTGTGAGATGGTATCCTCACTGTTGGTTGAATTTGCATTCTCTGAATGGCCCCAGTTTGATTGGATGAGCATTTTTTTCATGGTGTCTGCTGGCTTGTATGAAGGTCGTCTTTTGAGAAATGTCTGTTCATAATCCTTTGCCGCACTTTTGATGGGGTTTTTGTTGTTTTTTTCTTGTAAAATTTGTTTGGAGTTCTTTGTAGGTTCTGGATATTAGCCCTTTGTCGCCATAAGCAGAAAGCTGAAACTGGATCCTTTCCTCACTCCTTATATGAAAATTAATTCAAGATGGATTAGAGACTTAAATGTTAGACCTAATGCCATAAAACCCTAGAAGAAAACCTAGGTAATACCATTCAGGACATAGGCATGGGTAAGGACTTCATGTCTAAAACACCAAAAGCAACAGCAACAACAGCCAAAATTGGCAAATGGGATCTAATTAAACTAAAGAGCTTCTGCACAGCAAAAGAAACTACCATCAGAATGAACAGGTAACCTACAGAATGGGAGAAAATTTTTTCAATCTACTCATCTGACAAAGGGCTAATATCGATTACTCCTACTTTAAAGATGTAAAAACAAAGGTTTAGAAAGGGAACTTGTCTGAACTAACATAGCTTGAAAATGGTGGAAACTACATTCATATCCAGGCATTCTCACTCCACCAACCTTACTCTTAAATGTTGTAATGTGCTGCTTTGTGATACAATTTTAAAAGGTCAATTCAAAGATACACAATCAATAAAAGTGATTAAAATGAATAACGCAGATGAACGTACGTCTTATATAAATTAAAATGTTTTCCGAGGCTTACTGTGTGACATGAATATGCTTCTTTTTGTCTCTCATCTTTTTGTGCACTCTTATTTCCACCACTGTTCTAGTTTTGGCTGTCTGTTAAAAAATAGTGCTGATGGTATGTTAATAACTAACATTTATTGAGCAGATATTTGTCAGGCACTGTACTAAACACTTCACATATGTATTTCATCCATTCTTCATGATAATTGCATTCTTGGCTACATTTTACAGCCTGGAAAGTTGAGGCTTAAGTGATTAGGTGATTTGTCCATGCAGAAGACAATATAAAATTATAACCCCACCTCCTTGCTGCAGGCCTGTCACTTACTCACCCAGGTGACTGCATTTAGGAAGCTGCCAGTCTGAAGAAAATGCATTCATGTTCCTTGGAAAAAGCCTTGATCTCCGAAGGCATTGATGAAATTCAAATTTAAGCTTCTCTCTCTTTTCTTCTCTCTATAAATACCTTTGTGAAAACAAGCTCATGCCCAGGACCTAAATTAAACTGAAGTGTCAAAGGAAACGAGGCCAGTAGCCTACAAGAAAATCTACTTTCTGCTTTGTGACTAGTGGATTTTTATAGGACTCTATGCTGCTTGAGAAGAACTCTGGTTTATTTCCTGCAGTTTAAAACTTTTATTCTTTTAGTCTAAAAGAAGATGAAACTAACCAGGAGAAGGAGATGCTGCATACATGTAAGGCAGAGTTTTACAGATAGCTTGATGTTTGAAGTAACCTGAAGGCATTTATTTGCTTTTTTATCACTATCTTTCCCAAGAGATATGAACACCTAATTGGAGCTGGTGAGGGGAGAAAACCTGGACCTAAGCCCTTTGAGGTTTCAGGCTCCAGAACTCTAAGTGGAAAAGAGGATTAATAAAACTTCTTATGTCAGCAGATTGACATACTACACATTACCCTGTGCTTCAGTTTGATCTGCATTAAACACATCAGCTGGAGAACAGCCCTGTTATCTGTTAGCTACCAGGCTTAGTGTGATCCAGATTCCATCTTTAGTACACTTCTGAAAATCCTGTTGCTTCTTTCAGAGGCAGTTATCTGCCAGGTGCTTCATTATGCATTCTCATAACACCCTATTAAACTTTGGGGCACTTACTACATTTGTTGTTATATATTTGTAAAACTATTCATTTTATATTTGTCTTCCTCCTTTGCCTAGAGATTGTATTATATTGTAGATTAGAGAAGTTGACTTTGTTGTAATTGTAAACTAACAATCAAAGGCTGTAAGTCACAATGTAAAAAAAAAAAGGGCGAGGAGGGAACACTTTTTAAAGGAGGCAAATCAATAAATGAAGCTTTATGTTTTAGAACTTCGGTTATACAAGTATTAGGAGAAAAATACAAAAATATCCTCAGGTTTAGAGAAGGCTTTGTCAATAATTCTAACTCTATTGATACACGATTATATGGTGTGGGAGCTGTTAAACCATTGGGTTGAAACAAATTTAATTTGGAGACATTTGCTACATTTAGATTGTTATGGTGTAAAGAATCAAAAATTTTAAGCTTGGAAGCAATTAAAATAATAGTCAAATATTTTAATTTTACAGGTGAAGAAGGTAGGTGCTAAACGTCATACAGTTGTTAGTTTAAAAGCTGAAATTAAAAGTAAACATATTATCAACATCACTACCCTTTTCAATAAATGGAATAAATTACTAAGCTTTATAAATTTACATCAGCCAGTGAATGCCCTCTGTTACAAGCAATAGAAATAGACTGTGGTTTCTTTTAACAGAGACACAATTTGCAGAATCATTTTAGGAACTTGTGAAATATAATCCCTATCAACTAGGCTTTAATTGACTTAACCAAGTGGCAGACTTGGGTCAAAACTCCACCAGCTTTCTAATTTCAACACACTCCCATTCTTACTGGTGATTGCAATGGCAGTGTGGGAAATGAGAATTAACATTGGCTCAATGTACCAATTCCTTTAAAGGTCTGAGCAAATCCCTTTCTCTGTAATAGGATGTAAAATCTGTCATTAATAATTTTATATTGCTTATATATTGAAATTATAATGTTTGGGTACATTTCATCAAATAAAATATGAAAAGTAATTTTATTTGTTTACTTTTACTTTGTGGCTACTAGAAAATTTAAAATTGCATGCAAGGCACATATTTGCAGCTCACATTGTGTTTCTATTAACAGCCTTCACCAAGGCACAGTAATGTGGGTAACTGGTAATGTCATTCTAGGGGAGCAAATAATTAGACCCAATATTTGAGGTAACACACTGAATCATGAATCTCTGGGATGTGTGTTTATATTGATACCTTCAGCCCTATTTTAAATAATATTACCTCCTCCTTTGTTCCATATTTTCAGAATTTATTTTCATTAATATTTCCACACATTTGCAGACATAAGAACCAAAGTTCTGAAATTCTTTGAGCCTATGAGTCTGCAATTTCGAAACCATGTTGATGGCTTCAGCTGGAAGAATAGAAACAATGAAAAATATGCCGTCATTGGATATGAAAGATACTGGCTTAATTTTCCAGATAACACTCATGTAAGGGAGTTGCAGAATTTTAAGCAAATGGGAAGGGGTTTCTTTGTTTGGCAATAGAAGGTTAGTGGGATTGAGGAATAAGAGTATTTCAAATCTTCCACAACCTCTCTCCTTGACGCGTCTCTTTCGTGTCCTCTCTCTTTCTCGGTCATTGCCATATATTTCATGTAAGAGAATTAGCAAGACCATGATTTCAACGATATTATAATTTGGCATTCAAATTTTGGTATTTGACTAGTTCATTATCAATGCTGTAAGATAAATACTTTTTAAGTTTTAATTTTTAAACTACAGTAATGGAAAGTACCAGAGTTTCAGACTGGCCCTCACATTAATGGTTTAGGGAAGTGTTGTCAATAGAAACAACATGAGCTGCAAATATGTGCCTTGCATGCAATTTTAAATTTTCCAGTAGCCACAAAGTAAAAGTAAACAAATGAAATTATATTTTATATTTTATTTAATGAAATGTAACCAAAATATATTTTCAACATATAAGCAATATAAAATTATTAACAACAGACTTACATGTTATTATTCTTAAGCACTAAGTCTTCAATATCCCTGGTATATTTAGCCATATGGGACTAGGCAGTAGGACAGTGTGGGTTTCATTCTCTTTCTCTCTAAGCTTTCTGTTACAACTATAAATAGCCACCTGTCTTACAGTCTTGAATTCCTTATGCCTTACATACCTTAGTTGCTGGATTTCCAACTGTTGATAGTTACAGGGGATTTTTGTTTCCCTTCAGTTCTCTTTAGGCAAGAATCCTCATTTCTCTAACTATCTACTGCCTACAGTCTATTCCCAAATACCCATTTCTTCACCAGAGTTTCTGTAGTAAGCAGCAACGCCAACTCTGGAGAAGTTAAGCAGAAATTGTTTTCTGGATGAATAATGATTAGTTCAAAAATTCCAGGAAAGCTAAAGATTCAGTCTGAGAACATAAGCATGCACCGAAGGGTTAGGCTTCAATGAACACAACCAAGGTTGTGCTCAGGATACCATTCTCGGCACCTCTGCAAGACTGTCTCAATATTGCTATGCTAGAGTTGGTTGGACCTGAATCTTTGCATCACCATCTCAAAATTCAAAGTTGAAGCTGAAGCACTTCACTGGTCAAGGATCATGACCTGGCATCCAAGGGAGTCATGGAGAGGAGATATCTAGAAGCTTCCATTTCTGTAGTAAGAGGTAGAATTTTCTCATTACTTAAATCAGGGGAATTCTTCCCAAATAAGATGGCTGGTAGGATATGAGATAGAAAAAGAAGTCAATACTCCACTACAAAATCATTCAAGAAATAAATATAGTAGAATAAGTGCATTTCCTTATTTAAGACAAATAACTTATAGTGTCATTAATGTGCTCAATAAAAACTAGGGGCATACTGACTTCTTTAAAGAGAGAGTTTATTCTTTTTTGTGATTAAAATTATATTGTTAAATATTTTAAATTTCAAAAGTAGTATTTCTGGTTTAATAAGTGAAATTTTAAAAGTCATAAATCTTTCCTAAAATAACAAGAGTTAAGTTTGATGTGATTTTTTTTCCATTTGTGTGTTGTGTGGTGTGTGTGTGTGTGCATGCACACATGTGTGCCAGGTGATATTTTTAGAAATTTCTCTACCTGAACTGTTTTGAAACGGAAAAAATATTTTCCATCTATTCTTTTTTTAAAATTGATACTATATTTATCTTAGAAAAGTCTATAAAATATAATGATATTATAAATCTAATGACAGTGACTGAAATTAAATGGTTTTTTTTTTATTGTGGTAAGAACAATTAACATAAAATTTAGCATCTTAACGAATTTTTAAGTGCACAACATTGTTAGCTAAAGGGACAATTTTGTACAGAGACTCTCTAATATTGATGTTGACTGTCTTAAAGTTCCTAAGAAAAGGAATCATTCAGTTCTTAGAACTGCTTAAACTGTAAATTAACATTTAGGTTAATGTCAATGTCAACGTCACTCTACTTGGATTTAAAACACATTTTTTATTGCCATTTGTCATGTCATCATTTCAAAGGTTAGAAAAAATGATTTATACTCTACTGCAATCTTTCCCATATTCCATTTTCTCTATGTAATGAATGTGAAAATGGCAAGACAGTTTAAATGAACTCTGTGGGATCAAGGCACTGTGTAAAACCTTACCACAACCAACCAATAGAGTTTCTTAATCAAGAGGAATGTATGCAGGACACAACACAGTTGAATTTGGATCCAGGAGCTGGGAGACACAGAGCAACGGAGAACTAGGTAAATTTAAAAATGAGTTGTAATCTAATTTTGATTGACTCTAAATGGAGATTGACGCAAAGAAAATCAGGTGCTGACTGTTCCAGGTTACCATCTATTATTTCTGAGAAAACTCAAAAATAATAGATGGCAACCTGGAACAGTCAGATTTTAGGCTAATCAACAACATTTATTAAAGCTCACAGAGTTTTTGATAAGGACAATATTCTAGTCATAAGGTAAAGGTAAGCCTAACTTTACAAAAAATCAGCTATGATTTCATTTGTTCTATTTTCCTCCTCCATACATTATAATTAACATTTGTATTAAGTGCCTACTATGAACACATACTGAACACCTAATATGAAACCATACACCTACGTGATTAATTCAACTTCCGTATAATGATTTGAAATGCCGATTTTGTAAATGTGTCCCGGCTGATTATATTGGAAGCAATTTGATGTAATCAGCCAGCTAAGTGACTTATCTCCACCTGGCATATTGCTACTTTCTTCACCCTGCATCAGTCACTAGTGCCAAAATGAGCTATGACTCCAGCTGCTCTGGCAATGACGCCCCTACCTACTCAGTTATAGAGCACTTTACTTCATTAGACACTGAGGAGCACTTTAAATAGTAGAGCAACCAACTATATTTAGGGTCTTTATTTCCCAGAGTATTATACATGCCAAAAGATATGGGGGGAAACCAATAGAAACGGACTGCCTTATATTTTTCCTGCAGAGTATTCTTGGCAGTGAGAAGCAAGTTACAATGAGGATGACTGAATGAGACACCAGAGCTCAGGGAAAACAGAAACAACCTATTACTAGCACATCCGATTTTGTTTTCTAGCTTCTAGCATATTTCCACTCGTTACAGCACATGTTCACCTCATCATTTCACTGGTAATTTAATATCTGCCCTGTGAACATGAATCCTGAGTACTAAGAACTTCATTCGTATTTTCTGTTTCAAGATTCTGCTAAATAGTATGCCCTACACAGCTGTATACCTATTGTGAGGGAGTCCAGAAACTCACATAAACTTACTTTTGTTGGCAAATCGTGTAAGTGCTCTTGAAGTTTACCTGAAAATTTCTATATACCTTCTTCTATAATGTCCACATCATTTTAGGATTTTTTTTTAAAAAAGTTCAACAAATATTTACTGAGAACCTATTATATTCCAAAAATTATTCTAGTATCAGTGGTTAGAGCATGAACAAAGTTATGTAATATCACTTATATGAAACTTACATCCAAGTCGGTTGATGCAGAAAACAAACAAATAAAATATAAAACATGAGATGGTAATAAGTGCTATGGGCCAAAACAAATCATGCTAGTGGGTAGGTTATATTGGAGGTATACTGTTAAACAAGATGGCCAGGGAAGGTCTTGCCAAAAAGGTAACATTTAAACAAAGACCTGAAAGGAGAAAAGGATCAAACTTTTTAGATACACAATCAAGTCATTAATAAGAAAATGGATGACTGGGTTTATGTGGCTGCAGGTGAACTACATAAAAGTGCATTAATGTAGGCATCACAGAAATTATTAATTCAATAATCTCTGGGGTAGTTCTTTTGACAGAAATAATTAGCTTACTCTTAGAAGCAGATTCCACGCAGTGCCTGTAAACTATTAATCAAGTAACAATGGGAGGTCAGAATAAAAGCTGTGAAATATGGTGTGTTCAAACTTGTAACCAAAATATAGTGTTGGAACTTAATGAAGCAGAAAGTAGCAACTTTTACAAGTAATGATATATGATACACGATAGTTTGAAATATGCATGCAGTATATATATATATGTGCCTGTGTGTATGTGTGTGTGTGTATATGTGTGTGTGTGTATATATATGTGTGTATATATACATTGTGTATATATATATATATATATATATTTTTTTTTTTTTTTGTAGAGACAGAGAGAGAGAGACAGGGTGTCACTCTGTCGCCCAGGCAGGGGTACAGTGGCATGGTCATAGCTTGCTGTAACCTCAAACATCTAGGCTCAAGCAATATTCCCACCTCAGCCTCCCAAGTAGTGGGTACAATAGGTGTGCACCACCACACCTGACTAATTATTGTTATTATTATTATTTTTTACAGGTAGGGTCTTGCTTGTTGTCCAGGCTGGATTTGAACCCCTGGCCTCAAGCAATCCTCCTGCCTTGGCCTCCCAAAGTGTTGGGATTACAGCACCTGGCCGGGAGGAGATGCTATGAAACCATGATGAATAAGAAGCTCACATGTAGAAAGCCACAGATTGAAAAAGAGTGGGTCTCCTGTATTGATCATCATTTAAAGCCTATTACCAAAAACATGGAAATTGGGAACTGGATAATACTTTTTATTGAGATATTTTTTAACTTGCACTAATAAATATTAGTATTATTCCTCATTTTCTTTGTAATTGGAAGGCTTTTATTTTATATTTGAAAGCTAAAGGAGTATAAGAGTCAAATTTTGATTTGATCATACCATACAAATTAATTGAATTAAACTTGTAAAATAAGTCACAGACTAGTTCAGGAGGCTTATAAATAATTAATGAGTCTTTGGTTTAAAAAAAGGGAGAGACTAATTTAGTGATTTACTTTTCTAAATATTGAAGATATTAAAATAGATGGCTTGCTGCATTTTTCCTTGGATTCATTTTATTTTTTTCATTATTCTACAAAATGTCTTGTAATCCAGTTATCACCGTTAGTGATTCCCTAGACATAAACTCAATTTAACTTTTAAAATTTTAATTACACAATGAATAGACATAGGATGCTTGAACATTAATTAACTTAAAAGTAGATTAGTTGATGAAAAAGTTTAATTTCACATTAATTTTAGTAGAGAAGAGATGCTATAGAAAGTATATTCATATATTTCAATGAGCAGAGACTTCAGCAGACAGAAAATATCCTTTCTGCCATAGCAGATTTAAATCACTATAAATATTTTACAATCTCAGTTTCCAAAAATAAAAGACCCAAAACATAGCAATGGCTTAGTTACTTATCTTCTTATTGCTCTCTCATAAAAGCATCAAGGAAAATGGGGTGGAAGATGCAGAGTTCACAAACTGTATCTTAGATACATCAAATATTGTATAAACTACCACAGAATAGAAAAATGGAAATATGTTTTCTATCATTTTCAATGTTAAAATGCTTCTGAGTTCAAATAAAGATGCCCTTTCTCATTGATGCAAATCTGCTTATGAATATGTAGAATAAAAGAGCCTATGAAACTGATTAAAAAATCAATAGATTAATAACCTTCCATAATCACATAGAGTTATTCAATATTATTTACAGTAATTCAAGGATGTACTGATCTGATCTTTTAAAATGTGATTATATCATCAATGCATTGTAGAATAATATAACAAATTCAACAAATAACCAAAAAGGCATAAAATAAAATTTAACACCTATAATTGGTGAATGTGGATAAAAATTAGGCAAATGTGATATCATAGAGAGCTCAAGAAAGAAGGACTTCAATATCAGATTCGGTACTGATATTATGAGTTGGAATATGATGAGAAATTTTTTAAAAAACTACTTCATTCAGTAAGATGGAAATCACTGTGATGTTGATGAATGGAGTTTCATGGAATACTGGGAGCAGAGGAAAGAAAGAATGAGCAGTAGGAAGTCAGTAAATACAGACAATCCGGTGGCATTTGACTATGAGGTCTACAACATAAATAATTAGATTGTGTGGCAAACAATCCAATTTCTTTAGGATCTACTTTCAAATAACAAATTTAAAAGACTGCGCACTAGACTAGTGATTCTCTTATTTATAAAATTCATTATTTCTTTCTTTAATTCAACAGTAGCTGAGTAGCTACAAGGTAGAAAGCATTGTACCAAAGGATTCCAAGAAGATCTAAATTCCATTCTATCTATGAAGAGTTTGTATTCTAGTTTTGGAAATTAAAATAGTTAGATAATAGAATGTTTAGGGCTGCAATAATTTTTTGTCCTGACAAAAAAACATATAGTGGCAGTATATTTCCCATAATTATTTCTTGCAGGCCATAGTTTAAAGCTTATCCCAGCAAAATGCACATTAATACTTTTTAAATTGTATCGTGTCTAGAATATAAAGGTAGGGATATTAAGTATGTTATACCATGATAATGTGTAATGTCGCTAAACAAAAGGCAATTATTTAAGCACTTTAGGCAGTAATAAAATGAAACTGCAAATCTTTCAAGTAAAATTGTTGGTTATTCAGAATTCCTGTTTGCATATCACAAGTCTCATTCCTTCAGTAAATATTGACCCAGTTTTGGTAAAATTTTGGAGAGTACAATTAAATAAAATCTTCAAACTTCAGAAAAAATAGAACTGGATTAGGAAAACAAAAATTGCGAAAGTAAAGTTGGAAAATTAAGTATTGATAGTTCAGATAAATTGGTGCAAAACTGTTCATTACAATATGAATTTTTGAAAAAAATTTTTGAGTACCTACCTTGTATGAGTCACTATGATGTGAAATGGGAGAAATACATAAAGGAGTAATAACAATCTGTCCAATCACATTTTATAATCTAAAGTCTCAAGCATTTCTTATAGTGTGGATCTCTGGGATGAATTATCTCAGTTTTGGCTTATCTGAAAAAATGACTTTATCATTATCATTGAAGAATATTTTTGGTAGACATAGAATTTTGATTTCTTTTAGCACATTAAAGATGTAATTCCATTTTCTTCATTTTTTTTGTTCTGATGAGAAACAAGTCCACACAATTCATACTGCTGTTCCCTTGAATATAATATATATATTTTCCCTCTTGCTACTTGAGATACTCTCTTCATCTTTGATATTCATTGGCAATTTGATTATGATGTCCCTAGATGTACTGTTTTTGTATTTATCTTGTGTAGAGTTAGCTAAGTTTCTTGTTTTTCACCAAACTCGTGAAAATTTTGAAAAATTTATCCAATATTTATCTCTGCCCTGTTCTTCTCTCTTTGTAGAACTCCATTCACATGTATGTCAGACCATAAGGCTATGCTCAGTTTTTTTTCTTACAACCTTTTCCTCTTTCTTTAGATTGTATAATTTCAATTGATCTGTGTTCAAGTTCACTGCCCCATCTGTTGCCTCAAGTCTGCTTTTAAGTTCATTGAAATATATTTATTATAGTGTCTTTAAAAACTTTGTCTATTTTCAATGTATTGGCCATTTCTGGTGATTTTCTATTGAATTTTAAAATGTATTGACAATGGGTCATACTTTGTTGCTTCTTTGAAGTCTAGCACCTTTTATTGCATGTTAGAAGTTGTGCAGCAAAGTTGCAGAAACTGCGCATTTTGTTATTTTCCTCTGAAAGTGTTTTTACGTTCTAACAAACAGTTAAATTACTAGTCACTCTCCTTGATTTTGTGGAGGTTTTGTTTAATAATTTGTTATATTGTTTTAATATCTGAAACATATTCCTTCAATGACTGATCTTTTGCTAAATCTAGCTGAAATATAGTGGGGACAGGCTATAAGGCGGAAAAAAAAAACCGCTCATGAATTGAAGAACTTTAAAAATGTACATTCAAACTGAGAGAGAAGGGAAGAAAGAAAGCCTGTAGCTGTTCCATTGCCCCTAGGATTAAACACATTCTCCTGAGACTAAGATACATCACCCTTCGTATTCTCACCCCAGGGAAACTTAAACATTTCTTATCCCTTTTCTATTCTAACACCCAGCAGCAGAACCTAACTCATTGTAAGACTCACAGCTTTTGCAATGCTGTTTTCTACACCGGAGATACTGTTGTAGCTAATGTCTTTCAAAAACTGTTCATAGTATTCCCTCATGAAACTCCACCTAATTCTATTAAATTAAATCTTATACCCTGAGATGTTTCACAATGCTTTTAAAAAAATCTTTATTACAAGTTTTAACTTACCTTGTTAGTTCTGGAGTTCTTGGTGAGCATTAATTCATTTATTCAGCAACAACTCTTCTGTGTACAACGTATCTGACATTGGTCTGGGTTCTCAGAATGGAGGAATGAAAACAATAGAAACAAGTTCTGGCTGGGCACTGTGGCTTATGCCTGTAATTCAAAGTGTGATTGTGAGGCCGAGGTGGTGGAGGGGTGAGGTATAATTTGAGGCCAAGTGTTCAAGACTAGCCTGATCAACATAGGTAGACCCCATCTTACTTAATATTATATTATAATATTTTACTTAATATTATATTAAGTAAAATTAAGGACAATTTTACTTAATATAACTTGTAAAAGTCCGGATGATTAATCTAGTTTTTCAGTATTATATTGCATAGCACTAAAATACTCTCTATTAAGTCAGCAAAATTAAATTTTATTTTCTTGATTTAGTTAGACAATTCATTTATGAAGTGCAATAGCATTTTTTTAAAAAACTTATCTAATAAATAACAAGCTTTTATTGATCAATAATGAAACAAACACTGAATTTTAAAATAAGCAAAATACATAAACATCTGTTCAATAAAGAAGAAAAAGCAATTGCTAATTAACTTAAAGCAGTTTATTTTTATTTTTTATTTTGTTTATAATTTCAACTTTTATTTTAGATTCAGGGGCTACATGTGCAGGTTTGTCACATAGCTGTATTGCATCATGCTGAGGTTTCCAGTACAAATGATCTTGTCACCCAGGTAGTGAGCATAGTACCTGACAGGTAGTTTTTCAGCCCTTAACCCCTCTCCTGCTTTCCCCACTACAGTAGTCCCCAGGTTCTGTTGTTCCCATCTTTATGTCTATGTGTACCCAACATTTAGATCCCACTTATAAGTGACAATATGTGGCATTTGGTTGTCTATTCCTATGTTAATTTGCTTCAAGTGATGACCTGCAGCTGTATTCATGTTGCTGCAAAGGACACAATTTTGTTCTTTATATGGCTGCCTAGTATTCCTTGGTGTATATGTACCACTTTTTCTTTATCCAAGTCCACGTTTATGGGCACATAAGTTAATTCTATGTCTTTGCTATTGTGAATAGTGCTGCAATGAACATACAAGTGTGTGTCTTTTTGGTAGAATGATTTATTAATATTTTCCTTTGGGTATAAACCCAGTAATGGGATTACTGGGTTGAATGGTAGTTCATCTCTTAGTTCTTTGAGAAATCTCTAACTTCTTTCCATAGTGGCTGATCTAATTTACATTCCCACCAACAGTATATAAGTGTTTCATTTTCTCCACAACCTTGCCAGCATCTGTTCTTTTTAAAATAATAGCCATTCTGACTGGTGTGAGATGGTATCTCATTGTGATTTTCATTTGCTTTTCTCTGATGATTAGTGATGTTGACCATTTTAAAAATATGTTTGTTGGCTGCTTGTCTGTTTTCTTTTGAGAAGTATCTTCGGGTCCTTTGTTCACTTTTTAATGGGATTGTCTTTTGCTTGTTAATTTAAGTTCCTTATAGATTCTGGATATTCAATTTTTGTCGCATGCATAGTTTACAAATATTTTCTCCCATTCTGTAGGTTATCTGTTTACTCTATCTACATACATTTCAAGGAATCAGCTCTTAGTTTGAAATACTTCATTTAACAGGAAAGTACCAGAGCTTCAGGACACTCGATAATTAAAGCACTGCATGAAATTAAAAACAGTGTGAATTTAAAAGAATAATATGCAGTAAAGTTTCATGCTTTAAAATACAAGAAATTTGAACACTAAAGATAGATTGTTTGCTGATATTTCTCACTTGAAGGCTTGGATTTATGATTCTTTGAAATGGAAATTTCAAATGATGTGTATGTTATTTATGATAACTCCACTTATCTAAGGGAGAATTATTATAATATTTTCATATTAATTGGTATGCCTTTAATATTGATAGTGTTATTTTTGTACCTGAATATAATGTGAAAATAAGGAAAATATTTATTTTTTAAAATAAATTTTATTGTGTATATTTGGAATTGACAACATGATGTTAAACAATATATATAGGTAGTAAAATAGTTACTAGCATATACTATATATATTAGCATCTCTCATCTCACATAAGTACAAGGGCAGCTAAAACTGACTTATTTAACAAAAATTATTAATACTTTACAATTTTATTAACTTTATCCTCATGTACATTTGATCTGTAAACTTGTTCAACCTACATATCTGCTTCTTTGTGTTCTTTGACCTGCATTTTCTTATTTCCTTTTCCCACATACCTGCTCCTAGTAACCACTATTTCATTCTCTATCTCTGTGTATTTGACATTTTAAAATATCTATCTATCTATCTATCTATATCTATCTCACATATAAGTTTAATCATACAATATTTTTCTTTCTGTGTCTGGTTTATTTCACTTACATAATGTGCTCCAGGTCCATCCATGTTTGTAGCAAATGGCAGGATCTCTTTAGGATGAATACTATTTCATTATAGATACATAATATATATATAGATATAGATATATCACATTTTCTTTATCTATTCCCCCATGCATGAACATTTAGATTGTTAGCTATTATGAATAATGCTGCAATGAACTGCAAATACACATATAAAGTGGTAATTTCATCTCTTTTGAGTATATATAAAGAAGAGAGATCTTTAGAGTATATATCTCTTTTGAGTATATATAAAGAAGAGAGACCCATAAGCTGGGTCTTATGACAGGGTTTTTGTGTTTGTTTGTTTTTTGAGACAGGATCTCTGTCACACAGGCTAGAGTGTAGTAACATGATCACAGCTTACTACAACCTCGACCTCCCAGGCTCACACAATTCTCCCACCTCAGCTTCCTGAGTAGCTGGGACTACAGGCATATGCCACTATGCCTACATAATTTCTTTTTTTCAGTTTTAGTAGAGACAAGGCCTTGCTGTGTTGCCCAGGCTGTTCTTGAACTCCTGAGCCCAAGCTATCCTCTAGTCTTGGTGTCTCAAAGTGTTGAGATTGCAGGCATGAGCCAGCAAGCCCTGCCAACAGTTTTATTTTTAATCGCTTTAGGAACCTTCATACTGTTTTTCATTATGACTGAACTAATCTACCTTCCCAGAGTTCCCTTTTCTCCACATGCTTGCCAAACTTTATTATCCCTTGTTTTTAATGGCCATTGTTACAGGTGTGAAGTGGTATCTCCTAATGGTTTTAATTTGCATTTTCCTGATTAGTGATGTTGAGCACCTTTTCATATATCTGTTGGTTATTTTTGTAACTTTTTTGGAGAAGTGTCAGTGCAAGTCCCTTGCCCATTTAAAAACTGGGTTGCTGGCTGGGTGTGGTGGTTCACGCCTGTAATGCCAGCACTTTGGGAGGCCGAGGTGGGCGGATCACGAGGTCAGGAGATGTAGACTATCCTGGCTAACATGGTGAAACCCCGTCTCTACTAAAAAATACAAAAAATTAGCCGGACGTGGCACCCACGTGTAATCCCAGCTACTTGGGAGGCTAAGGCAGGAGAATCAGTTGAACCTGGGAGATGGAGGTTGCAGTGAGTCGAGACAGCACCACTGCACTTCAGCCTGGGAACAAAGCAAGACTCCGTCTCAAAAAAACAAACAAAAAAATTGGATTGCTTTTCTGCTATTGAGTTGTAAGAGTTCTTCATAAATTTTGGCTATTAACCCCTTATCAAATATGTGGCTTGCAAGTATTTTTTCCCATTTAATGCTTTACCTTTTTTCTCTGTTGGTTGTTTCCCTTGCTGTGCAGAATACTGATTTTTTAAACAAAATGTCATATTACTGCTAACATAATATGCTCTATCTAAAGTAGTAATTCAAAAATTACCCCAATATGCCAACTAATAGGGAACATTGTTGCCTATTGCCTTATAGCTAACAATTCTAGTACTAAAAAAGGTATAAATAAAAGTGAATCTACTTGCTATTGGTGATTTTATAACAAACTAATGAGATAACACTACTTTGATGTTGTGGAATCACCTTTAAACTGAGATTTAAGGGAACTTTTTTCACCACCTGGGCAACGAGGGGTTTAGATTAGATTGTCTTTATCAGATCTCAAGTTTTATGATACTAATGTTAAATTCACAGAGATTCTGAAGCTACTGTAACAATGGCTTAATAGAAAACACAAAGCTTCAGCAAGCCACCATGACACATGTATGCCTATGTAATAAACCTGCATGTTCTGCACGTGTATCCCAGAACTTAAAGTATAATAAAAAAAAATTTAAAGAAAACAAGCTTATCTTTGCCAGAAGATAAGTTAGATATCTTTTCTATTTCTTCTGTTTCTTTTGTTTCTCATAGTTTATCCTCAGTCTGTATACATATCTTGTATTTGGAGGAAAAAAAATAAAATCTACACACATATAAGAGGTATTTGTTTAAATGAAAATCCATTTAAATACAGCAGAAAAGAGATGTAACTCTTTTTTGCATTTGAATAACTTGTAACAAAAGATTTAAAACACCTTCTTCAACTTTGGTCAAGATTGCCATTTTTCCTTTGATCCTACTTACAAAATAAACGTATTTGCACAGAATCTACTATGAGCAAATCTGTGAAGAATTTACAGGAAGAGATCTTACTGCATACTGACATTTAATATTGGTCCCCATCTTCCACTGTCCTGATAACTTGTCTCAGCAAGGCAGTTCTTTTTTCTTGCTGTTACTGGGACTGGTGTTCAACTGATTCTTTCCTACAGGGCAGCAGACAACAGTTTCAGGTATGATTCTAAATAGTGAGAAATACATGGATTTTTAATACTGAGGACCAAAAGAAATGAATACCTAGGTGACAAAAATCTCAATATTATAGTATATTTAAGCAAAGTTTGTTTTATCAGACCACCAAACAGACACTTACAGGAAAAACTGGTCATGTATTTGTACTTTCATACTAAATTCTTACAGTTCTACTTCCTTGGGTTTTGGACACAAACTCACACTTTCATTGGTATAAGAAAACCAATGGTTTACAAGTTTTAAATTACGGGTAAACAGTGACTGATATCTAGAAAGAGGCCATTCAAGGGATATTTGTGGGTAAGAAGAAAAACCACCTATTGTGCTAACTTGAGGATCAACAGGAACCTAGCGAGGCAAAGAGAGGGGGAAAGCATCAAAATGCTCACGAGGTGCAACCTTCTGCTGAGCTGCAGCACAAATATTTTATATCTGGTATGTGAAACTTTGGCGATGCTGATCAAGATGTAACACATAGCTGAGTACATTCAACTTATACTTGTGGAAGACTGTCCTTGTCTGAGCATGCATTCTTTCCATTTACTCCCTCACTAACCCCTCCAGTAACTTCCTACAACCTCCAACAGTACTCAAAACAAAGCTAAAAAGCAAAAACATCAATAGACTAACTAACAAAATCAGGCAGACTACTTTTATTTGCCTGTTTTGTCCATCGCTTTACAGAATGGTATAAAGTTAAAAACCAATTTTGTATACTTAAAAAATATTTCTTTGGTTAATTGGATAGAGAATATAGTATTTGTAAGGCTAGTTTCAAGTAAGTAAAAATTTTAGTACAATTGTAAATGTTGGTTAATATGTAGAAGATATCTAGTACATAATGAAGTATTAAAAGCCCAAATTTCCAAATATTTAATCTTTCTGTCTCTGTCTCACTCTCTCACACACACCACACAAACACTTTCCAGAGATTGTAGTTTCATTTGGTAGTATCTGTCTCTGTATTTGCATATAAAAGATAAAAAAAAAGAGGAAAAAGAAAAGATAGGAGAATGAAATCTGAGTAAGCCCACAAGAAATAAACTGTTGGTTAGTTCAAACCTGGTACTAGAACAACTGCAGCAATGACAAATAACTGAAAATGTTAAGGTAAATGAATATAATAAAGAGGCAGATGAAGGACCTAGTATGTTAAAGAAATTTTACTAATTTGATCATGTCTTTTCAAGTGAAATTCTTATTCTTAATAATTTTTCAATTAAAGATGCCAGCAGGTTTCTGTTGAGTGGATGGGTCATTCAGAAAGAGCTAACCAAGATTTTTAGTAATTTAAAAAACTGTGTTACACAAACATTAGGATGTCAAATATCAAAATATTAAACCACAGACTTAATTGTCTTCTCTTCTGACCCGGTGAACTTAGATCCTTTTAACGCTGAAACAAAAGAAGGAAAAAATCATGCAAACCAAGAATATTTTACCTGATTTTAAAACACCTAGGGTGATAGAGCTTATGTAAATATTTAACAGGATCTGCAGAAGACCTTGAGAACAATGGTTTTGTAATGGAATGGTTTGTGGATTCAGTGTAGAAATTATATAATTGCAAACTATTTCCTTTAATTTGTATGTTGTTGACCTATTCTACCACACAACCAATTAAGAAAGTAACATGTGAGGGGAGTTGAGATGAATAATATGGTTTTAAAAAACATCATAATTATTAGTAATGAAAATGGTTACTTCAACATATTTTGGCACAAAATTAGAAAAATATACTAAACTCACTAGAAAATAGTACAGTGTGATACTTAAGAACACAGACTTAGTATCAGACCAACCTTGGTTGAAAATCAGTTTGGCACTTCCTGATGAAATGACCTTCAATTACTCACTTAACCTCATCATGCCCTAATCTCCTAACTTGTGCTGTACAGCTCTTATGTGGCTTATATTGACTGGTTATTGAAAGTGCCTGACCCAGTGTAGCATCTCCTAAGAAGTAGATAATCAACATGATATTAGTCCTCAAAGAGATTTATTGGACAAAGGAGTGGAAGAAGGTGAGGAGAGTCTTCAGTCCACAAAATTCAGGTCTGACACCTACAAAAGAGAGGAAACGAAGGATTGTGTTGAAAGAGCCTCAAACTGCAGCACAGTTCTAACAAAATTTTTATTGGGTTAATGGTGAGTCCTAGAGTCAAAACCATCATCTTGCTGAAATGAGCTTGCCATGCTTGGAAATTGGCTGAGAACAACAGGAAGCCAGAATGGTGCATTTTCATGGTTAACATATCATCGAATGTACTATTGAATAATTGGTAGTTTTATGATTACTGTTAAAATACTCATCATTATTTTTTAAGCATTGCTTTGTTCAAAGTACCTAACATACATCTATGACTCTACATATGTCCTTAGTCCTAACAAATTAATAGATATCTATATACTTACTCCTCCACACTGATCATATGATTAACATTTTATATCATGTTGTTGGTTCCACTGAAAACAGTTTTAAAATAATCCTAGTCCTCCTCATTAACATTTTCGTTATGTCAGTAATAATTTATAATTCGCATATGTTGTTTGAATATCACATATAATTTTACATTTTCAAATTTTCCCATTCTACAATTGGTATAATTTTTTATTTTCATAAATACTACCCTAAAGCTGTAAGTTATATACTCATAGAAATTCATAACTGAATGAATCTTGGAACTTATTTAGTCTAATCCTATCATTATTTAACTATGCTGTAACAAATTACATATTCTCCTAAAATTCAGATATATTTGTTAACATCTTAGCACTCATATATTAAAGTGTTTTCAGAATTTCTTTAAATATATTTGTATAAAGGATTAAATAATCAAAAAAAAAAAAAGAAAATTTTGAGTACAAGCTACCAAAATCCAGATGGCTACTTGGATTTTAATGTTTTACGTTGTGTTAGAATGTTTGACATTATAAGGAAAACTCATTTTATTTTATTCTGAAGTATATCCAAGTCATGCCACACTGATGACTTATTGAAACAACATTGAGATGACCAATTGGTGATGGTATTTCAGTGGAGGGAATAACATGAGAAAAAGCATCTTTAATTCTTTCAAACATTCTACTAACTCTCTAACTTCAGTTACTGAGATTTTACTAGCAAAACTTACAGAAACAAAATCTTTTAGAAGTTAGTTAAACACAAAGTACAAACAAAAACTCTTTAATTATGTGACTGTTGGTTATGGTTGATTGCTTATGTGAAAGATATGAAAAATTGTCAAATATATCAACCATTTATGGTTAATTTATCCAACATCTTCAAAATAATTTATGTCAATAATTAACTTACTTTCTCATTGGTAGTTGGGAAGTGTGTAGGAATACTGACAGTCTGGAGAAACTTGATTACTTCCTCTCTAGGTTACTAATCTCTTTCCAGGTAATTACTGATCAGATTAGATCAGACTACTGGGAAAGAGATTAGAGACTAGAACTAATACTGAGGGAAAACGATAAATAACAGGAAAATTTTCTTAAGAAATACTATTTACCTAAACTGACATAATAAAAAACAAAGTGTCTAAGCAGTCCTATATCTATTGAAGAAATTGAATGTATAATTTTAAATCTTCAATGTTAAGACGGTAGAACTCAAGTTAAATGTTCTTACCACAAAAGAGAAAACACACACATACATATACGCACACATACACATACACAAAGGAACACAAGAAAACTTTTGGAAGAGATGGATATTCTATTACCTTGAGTATGGGATGATTTCGTGGGTATATGCATATGTTCAAACTCATCAATTTGCATACATTAAATATGTGCAATTTCTTGTGCATTAATTATACTTCAAAAAAGCTGTTTTAAAATAAATAAATAAAATATTTAAAAAACTCTCTAACCTTCCTTGATAAATTCTTCTAAACATATGAGGAAGAAACAATATCAATAAAAAAATCAAGCATGCTTCCAGGGCATATTAGAAGAGGAAATATTTACCAGTGCATTTTATGAGACCAGAATAAATCTGATACCAAAAGCTGACAAAGACAATATAAGAAAGAAAAATGACAGTCAATTTGTAATTTCATGTCATCTGTCATGACATGAAAGCAAACCCTCTAAGAATTTTAACAATTCAAACAAAGTAATGTGTAAAATATACAATGTGTTATCATGACAAAGAATGTTTTCTTTCAGGAAAGGAACATTGGTTTGATATTAGAACATTTATCAATATAGTTAACCACATTAAGATAATAAAGAATAAAAATAATATGATCATCTCCATAGATGCATACAAATTATTTGACAATGTTCAACATTCATTAAGGATTAAAAATTTTCTACAAATTAGCAATGAAAGGAAGTCTTTGTTATTGGGTAAAAGATATTTACAGAAAAAATCTCCTCATAGTTAACATCATACTTAATGGTAAAATATTCCACACTTTCTCCTTAGGTTGGAACAAGACAAAAATACCACTATAACCACTCCAATTCAACATTGTACTATAGGTTCTATATAGTGCAAAATCATGAAAAAAGCAAAACATTGATAATAGGGAGGTGAAACGGAAGACATGATTGTGGTTACATAAAAATCTATTAATATTTACAAATAAATTATTAGAAATTAATCTAGCAAGGTGGCTAGGTCATATTTAATATACAGAACTAAATTGTATCTCTCTATGCTAAAAACAGGATAACTAAAATATTTATAACAGCACAAAAATATTGAACTCCTAACCATAAATCTTCCAATTGGTGTGCTAGACTTCAACAATACAAATTACAAAATATGGTTGAGAGAAGTTTAAAATAACAGAAATGAACAAAGAGAACACCATGTTCCTGAATTGGAAGGCTTAATAGTTGTAGTAGGCAGAATTTTATTTATTAATTTATTATTTGAGACAGAGTCTTGCTCTGTTGCCTAGGCTGGAGTGCAGTGGTGCAATCATGGCTCACTGCAGCCTCAACCTCCTGGGTTTAAGCAATCCTCCCATGTCAACCCTCTGAGTTGCTGGGACTTTGGGCGTGCACTACCATCCATGCTCAGTTAATTTTCTTTTCTTTTCTTCTTTTCTCTTTTCTTTTCTTTTCTTTTCTTTTCTTTTCTTTTCTTTTCTTTTCTTTTCCTTTCCTTTCCTTTCCCTTTCTTTCTTTCTTTCCTTCTTTCTTTCTTTCTTTCTTTCTTTTTTTTAGAAATGAGCTTTCACCATTTTGCCAAGGCTGGTGAACTCCAACAATCCACCTGCTCCTGAGCTCAAGCAATCAACCAAAACATTGGGATTACAGGTGTGAGCCACTGTGCCCAGCCTAGTAGGCAGAATTTTTGAATGAGCCATAATGATTTACAACCTTGCATAATCTACTCTTGCCTGTGGGCAGGTCCTTCAACCTGCTTCTTATTGATAGAATATGGAAAAGGTGATGGGATATCACAGACATAATTATGGATTGTTGAGTGACAAAGGTGAAGGGAATTTGCAGATATAATTAACTAATATCAAATTAGTTGAAGCTGAGTTAAGCAAAAGGGTGATTGTTTGAGGCAAACCTGACTCATCAGGTGAGTCTTTTAAAGAGGGTCTTGATGACAGAGAAGAAAGTCAGAGACTCTTCTGATCTTGGAGAAGCAAGTTGCCACGAGTTCCACATGTTCCAGAAGCAAATACTGACAACAAGACCATGAGCCTCAACTGAGACCCCAGATCCTGCCAACAATTTGATTGAAAGGTTGTGAGCCCTGGACAGAGAATCCAGATAAATTGTGCCCGGATTTCTGACTATGGAAACTGAGATAATAAGTGAGTGTGTTGTTTTGATTTCCTAAATGTGTGGTAATTTGTTCTGTAGCCATAGAAAATTAAAACACCATTTAAAGATTTAAAACCTAACCCAAATTGCTCCGTGGATACAACACGATCCAAATCAAAATCCTAGTACTTCTAAAATTAAAATTAAAATTCTAAAATTTATAAGGAAATGCACAGGATTTATGTGAGTCAAATACATTTTAAAGGAGAGTAAATCTGGATTGCTAATACTACCAAATATCAAGACACATCATAAAGCTACAATAATTGTGAATGTGTGGTACTGGTACAAGATGTATAGATTAATGAAATACAATAGACGGTCCAGAGATGGGCCCACACATGTATGTTCATTTGTTTTGCAAGAGAACATCACTGAAATTTGTTGTGACAATGATTGTCTTTTCAATCAATGGTACTAGGTCAACCAGATATTCAAAAGTAACGTTAACCTTTAAAATAATAAAAATAATTTGAACATAAAAAATAATTTGAGATGTATCATAGATATAAATGTAAATGGCAAGATAATAAAACTCCCACAATGAAAATTGGAAAAAGTTTTCATGTGCCTGATGTGTACAAACGTTTTTGAAGCAGTTCACAAAAAGCAAACCATAAAAGAAAACATTGATAAACTGTTTTTTATGATACTAAGATATATGTTCCACCAAGGATGTTATTATGAGAGTGAAAAGATAAGCCATTGTCTAGAATAAGGTAATTGCCTCACATACATACATCAGATAACTCACAGAATATATATCCTATTCAATAAATAGTCTACCCGATTTAGATTAAGAAAATCAACCAATAAGAAAAGATAGATCTCAATTTTATAAATGGGAAAAAGACAAAGACGTTACAAAAAAAGAGAAGGTTCAGGTGTCCAAAAATTAAAACATGAAAACATGCTCACCATCATTAGTTATCAGGGAAATGCAAATTAAAAGTGTAATGATGTAAGGAGATATCATTGCACAGAATCTAGAATTGTTAAAATTAACATACTAAGTACCGTCTTTTTGCAACTTGCCTCTTAAAAAGAACTTGGGTATAAGGTATGATTCAGATTCTTGATTTGCGATTGAATTTGAGTTGATACTATTAAGTCCTTTTCTTTCCTTTTTCTACAAGTTAATATATGCATTGGACATTACAGATATTAACTAGTTAGCCTATTGAAAGAAAATTTGTGTTTCCTCAGGTTAACAACAGAAACTATGGTACTCTTCAGTACAATGAAGAGAAGAATCAAACATGTTAGGAGAAAAAGCTCATGAATGTCTTTTGATGATGTGTTACTTTCTATGAAAAGATGTGAAGAAATTTTTATAGATACCATGTCCTGGTAACTAATTATTGCACTTCTGTGTAAGAGTTCTTAGTTTTTTTGTTGGTAGTAGTGCTGTTATTTGTTTTCTTTCTCTTCTCACTTGTTTGCTTGTATAAAGGACATTAATAAAAGGAATAAATATAATGGCAGACTACTTTCATAGGGCAATGTCTTGTTACTGCAGTAGTCTATAAGGGTTGCTACTTATGTGTTCTGCCCTCTCAAAGTATAAGAATCTTAATCACAATTTCCATGAAACTCCCTATCCTCATAGGAGTCTAAAATAACATTAGAAAGGGTTCTTTGATTAAAATTATGAGAAATTGAATGAGAACGATTCAACTGGCACTACAGAAAAAAAAGTTTGCTATACAGTTAAGTATAATTAAGTAACCAACTATAAATAATTCACTGATTTCCCATGTTCATTATTAAAGCACTTGCTCAGGTCCTTAGACATAAAGATAGGGAACTGTGTTTGTCAAGTGTCTTTTCTTCCCTTGTCCAACCTCTGCCGATCTCTGTATATTCCATTTCCCTCCAGTCCCACTAAGCTCTGATACACTATTGCTTCCTTTTATAAGGGCTCTTATTACTAATAGCAAAAGTGATACATCTATGATATATTTTATCCTTTTTTGAACTATGAGATTCTTTCTCTTAGGTATAGTTGGGTGAATCATTCACAGACATTTAACTTCAGCTGGTACATTAGATTCTATTTTTCGGGAACTTGAAACTGTGATTCAGAGACAGGTAGACAGTCTTTGTATGTAAATCAATCTGAAGCTATAAACTCAGGAACAATGAGGCTCCTGTGTATGGAAATTCATGCTAGTTGAAGAGCTCTAGACACAGAGCATAGTAAGGGTGTGTGTGTGTGTGTGTGTGTGTGTGTATGTGTATGTGTGTGTTAGGGGATAATATAAATATTGATTCTTGTAGTGATTTATTCCAACTATAAAAATAACTTCTTTAAACGTTTATTGCTATGAAATGTAGGCATGCTCAGGGGTTCCAATAAGGTGTGCTGCTACATGTGGGAGTGTAAAAATCCTTCTTATAAGTAATGTCATTATTTTCAGGATTAAAAGAGTTAATACACATAAAAGGCTTAAAAGTTTCTGACAAATAACAGACACTCAATAAATATTATCTAATATTATCATTATGGAAAGCTGAGTTGGTTGAAGTGATACAGAACCTCTTAAAAAAAGAGATAAGGGGAAATGGAAATGACAAGACAAGGAAAAAAGAGACATGATGCGTTCATTAGAATATGTTAACATTTCGTCTTGCCAGTGCATGAGTGTCAGAAGAGTAGAAAATAAAACTGCACAGTAGCTCAGTACCTTAATAGATAGCTGAGTAACTACAAAAAAGGAAGATTTCATCCCTTCAATTTTCTGAAATGTGTTTTTTTTAAAAAAAATCACCCACTTTCTTTTAATCCCTTTAAGTATAGAGCCAAAAATTGTTGCGTTGGAAAGTGTATCAGGAACACATGCAGATTGAGAAGTAGAAGTGTTTATTCAGTCCATTTGATGAAATAGCTTGTGAAATTGCTTGACTGTAGTTTACATTGCCAGATCAACTGATGCTGAATAGTTAGTTTATAAATTTTTGCATGGGAAAAGCGAAGGAGGATGATAGCAAAGAATTGTTTGAACCAAGATATATGATTTGGCTGTCTGTACAAGCCAAACTCAGGACACAAAATGGCAATGCTCTAATTCAGTTATATAGAACAAATATCCTAGAATTTTTTTCTAAGTTATTTTTTGCATCTTTTATTGTGTCAGAATCTCTGCTAGGTGCTTTACACAGTTTACCTCTTTCAGTTCTACAGCCATTCTTACAAGGCAGCCTGCAGAGGACGTTGATTTTGGCATCCCCAGCCATAATTTCTGTCTCTTCCTCCATTGAGAAGTCACTATGTGGTTTAAGACTGAACCTACTCCAGATGCACACTTTGGTCTAAACCAAGATAAGAATACTCCTTCCTATTCTTATTTTCTTTCTGCCATAGAACCTTTTTCTTCTTTTTTTTCAAATTGAGACAGAGTCTCTTTCTATTACCCACGCTAGAGTGCAGTGACATGATCATAGCTTACTGCAACCTTGAGCTCCTGGGCTCAAGTGATCCTTTCACCTCAGCCTCCTGAGTAGCTAGGACTACAGGGATGCACCACCATGTCAGCTAATTTTATTTTTTAATTTAATTTAATTTTTTTTTGGTAGAGACAGGGTCTGACTATGATGCCCAGGCTTATCTTTAACTCTCGGCCTCAAGCAATCCTCTTGTCTTAGCCTCCCAAAGCACGTGGATTACAGGGTAAGCTATAGACATGTTTTTAAAGGTGGGCATGTGCTTATAGGTAGGTTCATTTGGATGAAACCTGGGGCTTTGTATTTGAGGGTTGAGGGAAGAGTATGTCTCTTTTACTCTAAAAGGAATAGTGTGAGATATGAGGCTCACAACTATTGCAGCCGTGTGGCTTCCCCTTGGTGAGCCAGCATTGGAACAAAACCTTAAAAAAATGAAGCCAAGGCCAATGATGAAAGCGTTCTTGAAATTTCTGAACTCTGTACTTACATGAGCCAACACATTTTGGTTATATCTGGTTTGAGTAGAATTTTGTGAAACTTACAACCAAGCATCTTATCCCTACTACACACGTGGAGAAAGCAAGATTCAGAAATGTTACGTCATTGCCTAAGAAAAGAAGTCCTAGAACTAGGGTTTGGATTCTGTAAGTCTGAACTACAGAGCCATGGTGCTTAACTGATAAAGTAGATGGCCTTCCTTAATGATAATGAACATATCATAGAATTTACTATCAGCATATTCAAGGAATTTTAAAGAAGAGTTTCTTATTATTTCTTTATCTAGTTGATAACATTTTGATGGTGAGTTTTTAAAATTTAGTTTCTTTGGGTGAAGTGAAAGAAAGGCTTGAGATAATTATTTGGATGTTTTGAAATCTAAATACTTGGGTTACTCTGTTTAAAAAAGAAATTTTGAAAGCCTGAATGATCACAGTAATTGTTCCATGTATCTAAGTTGGAATCATTGTTGGGCTCCTGAGTGTTCTCTATATTCGATGCATTGAACAGTCTGCTTGAGGAGGTGCGGAAAGAGTATGAGTATAGGGGATTAGAAGTTTGGAGATCTTTGATTGAATTCGGGTAAGTCCCTGAAGGGCTCTGTGATACTGATTGGTCTATGAACCTCTTAGTATTTTATTCAACAAAAAATTACTTCATACTTTCCTCACCTGCTTGTTGAACAGATGGAATGTGATACTAGATTCATGACTGGCAAAAAATAATAACTCAATAAATGATATCTAAACGAAGCCATAAAAAATTTTGTAAATTATATACGTTATAGGGCCTATTAGAGCGCCCAATATTTAAAAATTCTTCAAGCACTTGTATTCCTTAGATAAATGATGTTGGTAATATATTTATGCCTTCTCAACAGCATAGAAAAACACTAAGAGCCAACTGATAGTTTTATTGGCTACATTTGCATATTTTATCACCCTTAATCAAAATTCCATGTTTATTTTTTGCATAGTTTATGGGAAAGGATATTGACTTTGTAATCATAAAACCTATGAAGTTTAAATCTTGACTCTGACTCTTACTAACTGTACACATTGAGCAAGTTGCTACCTTCTCTTGCATTATTTTTTGCAAAGAGAATAATCTTTTTATTCTGTGGAGTAAAAAAGGGAATGACAACAGATAACTTCAACCACAATAATAACATAAATAATCTGTAAAATGCCTTACATAAATTAGTAGTTACTTTGATGTTCATTTCTGTTTGTCCCTCCTGCCTATCTTCTCATTGTCACTAGACAACACTTCAGACTATTATATATGGAGGGATAAGCACCTTTTAACTTATTCTCTTTGAAATCTGAGAAAATTGGGAAATCGAGAGTATGTCCCATCAAAACATGCTGACGATAGTTCAAAGTGAGGTTTAAAACTGAATCAAACAACATTTCCTCCTATGTTTCAGACAAATTAATAAAATTCTCCTAAATACCATTGGAAAATATCCCTTCAAAAACCTCACCTGGCTTAAGAAATTCAGGGCCTTTTGGAAGTCTTTGTTTACTTTTTCTGCAAAATTTAAAACCAAACTTACCATAATCATTAGAATGCAAAGATTATAATTGCATGTTATTTTGCTGCATGTGCATGCTTACACACACACACACACACACACACACACACACAAACACACAGAGAAACCATACACAATATAATATATCTAAATTATACAGAATCAAAATCTTTTATTTATATGTATATTGTAATTTGTATCTTAAAAGCATGAATAATTGGCTTAGTTCTCCATTTTTCATGTGCTTCAATCAACCTTAAATTTCATTATTTTAAATTAACTTTTATTGCCATTATAATAGACTAGGACTACATAGTATATGTTAAATAAGTTTTTAAAAGTGCTTTATAATGCATTATCTTCACCAAGATAAATTGTAGTTCTCTTTTAAACAAAAATGAAGGATGTGCAGAATGCTAATAAGTTAAATGTTTATTTTTATGGTGTCCTGTTTCTATTATAAACAACAAAGATGTTGAGAAATAAAAGATCAGAAGAACAAAGCAATAGCCTAAAAGAAAAGCTGAGCAGGTGCAGAGTAATACAGTATTCAGGGCAGAGTAATGGTAACCTGTTCCTTTGGGCATTTGTGGCTTATATATTAAGCATTAGTGCGGTGTCAGTGAGAGATTGACTTATACAAAAAACACAAAATTGGAAGTAAAGGCCCACTTAAAGGAGATGTGTATTGGGTAGGGACTATCTATCCTCTGTGCTCCTGAGATCAGTTCTAACAAGGGACCATATTAGTATGCAGGCATTTGTGTTTTATTTCTTTTCCAGTTTTTGTTCTTGGAATGAGGTATCCCCATGAAACTCATTAAATCACCTATTTCTGCAGCTGACACTCCACTCAGGCATGAATAATCAAAGGGGTAAATGGAATGTTGATATAAATATGCAAGCATTTTTGATGAAACATAACATAATAGGTAACTAAGAAACTGAAAGAGACTCAAGCACGAGAAAGAACATTGTATTACTTTATTATGTAGTTATGGGAAACTCTAATCTGAGTTTTAAATGCTTGTTGAAATATACGTTAGAACTCTTTAAAATTGTTGAGTGCTCATACAGATGTAAGACAGCATTAATATAAATATTTAAGCATGAGGATAAGGAAAATCAAATAAATAATTGTAAATTTCTTTTTGTCAATCACCTTTAAAACAGTGTCTTACATACAAGGTAACATGGGAGAAGGATTTAATATTTAACACATTCTTTGGGGATATTTGGATATCACTCTGAAAGAAATAAGCAGGGATTCGCACATTCATGAAAACTGAGAAAGTGGATCATCCACTCTGAATGAATAATTGTGTAATATAGCACAAGGAAACAAATTCCAAAAAAAAAAAAAAAAAAAGATTTTGTAAAGTGACAATTGGCACAACAATTAACACTCATTATTCTGGCAAAAATTAATGATTCATAACACTCATAAGGAAGTAGAACTCATACTTTGTTGGTGATAGTGTCAATTTGAAAAATTCCTTAGGAGGAGAATTTGGCAATAGCTAGCAAATTCAAAAATAAGCACTCTTCACTTCAGTATCTCCATTCTGGGTGCTGCCATAGAGATTCATGTGCTCATCTGAAATCCTGTGAAAAACTAGGTTCCATGTGGATGCTGACATAACAAAAAAAAAAAATCTCTTCCTTGTGGATTAAATATGCAAATTTAAAAACCAAAGCTTTACCACATGTTAAAAAATGTATAGGACTTTTATTTTTCTTAATGGGCAGAGAAAAAAAGTGCAACGAACACCTCAAAACATATATGAAAACTTGTGGAAATGTACCACATTAAATCACGAGTTTTGTTTCAGAAAGGGGCACTATCAATTAAAAGATGAATCTTAAACTTAAAAAAAAAGAAAATGCACAAGATACTGTTTTCCAATATATAAGAAATATAAAACATATGAGCAGATAATTCACCAAAATGATTTAAAATATATTAAAATGTTAAATCTTTAAAATGTTCTTACTACATCAAATGATAAATATTTGAGGTGATGGATAGGCTGGTTAGCCTGATTTGACCATATAATAATGCACACCTATATCATATCTCATTGTACTCTACTTATATATACAACTCTTATTTGTCAATTAAAATGAAATAAAAAATTTCAAAATAAAAAATGCTAAACCTCAATAATCACAGAGTTAAAAATTTAAATAACATTTCTATACTATTTCACATCCAATAAATCGGCAAAATTGAAACAGTCTGACAATTAAAATGTGGAGTAAATATATGTAGACTATTAATTCTCCTAAGATATTAATGTGAATGTGAACTAGCACAACCATTTTAGATAGCAATTGGGCAATATTTAGCAACTTTAAGATGTGTGCACACTTTAATTAATTGCACTTCTAGGTATGTCCCTCAGTAAAACTCCAGCACATATGCTTGAAGTTACAGATACAAAATATTCATGAGTATTTAAAAAAATAAAATCTGATTAGCTTTTTAGTTGTCACCTTATTTCTCAGTTTTTCTAAATGTAATTTCATGTTACATTTTTCATGTATTTATTAAGTCATTTTTGGTATCTTTTAGTTCATTTGAAAATAGTAGGTGTAGTTTTGGTATTTATTTATTTGTCTATGTATGTAGATATATATTATCTGTGTATGTATGTATCTAAAGCATGTCTTTTCTGGGGTCCTTTCATTGCGTGAGTATTTCGTTCCTTATTCTATTTTTACCTATGGAATTCAGGTTTAATATTTTTGTCTTGTTTATTTTGTGTGGAATTCGTGTTCCTGGACTTTTAAAAAGCAGTTTGATTCAGATGGGTTTTCTAACTTCGCAGACCTGCCTCTTCTGTAGTTTCCTGTAGTAGCTGCAGTTCTGGTTTTTCTTGTCTCTCAGTGCTTTCCAGGGGACACCTGTTGGTTGTTTGGGTGCTCTTCTCTTCTCACACCCAAGTGTGCCCTCACTGCTTTGCTGTCTTTCCCCCTGTCTTGGCAGCCACCATTACAAACACGCAGATGCATGCACAGATCTTGTGGCTACTGCTGATTTGTCTCCCATTCATCTGTGTTTATGTGTCTTTCAATATATCTTGTCACCTAGTATTTTAATAATAATTTCCTGTGGATTTGGTTGTGTTAACTAAATGCTTTTTCTGATTTTATGTGAGGATTTGGGAAGATTCAAAAACTAAACTGTCACCGAAACCTTTAAAATACTAACAATGGAAAATTCAGCGAAGAGGAAAGTGGATAAATTATAATATACAATAAACTACCACAGTCTTTATATATCAATATGACTGAGTACATCATATAAATCTTTCCCATCTCTTTCTTGTCACTTCTAAGAATAATTTAAAACAAAAAGGAATTTTAAACAATATATGCTTTCATTAGCTGCCTAACAAACATAAAACTCCGCAGCTTAAAACAACAGTCATTTATTGTTGCTACCACATCTGGAGGTTGGCTGGGCTCATCTGTGCAACTCTGCTTCAGGCTGTGGTGACTGTGATAGCTCTGCTTCTCCATTCATGTCTTTGTGTTACTTGAGGTAGTTATCTTTCATGTGTCTCTTATCCTCCCTGGACCAGCGAGCTAGCCAGGACATGGTAACGTCAGAGGCTAAAAAATGAAAGTGGGAACTTGGAGACTGTAGAGATCTAGGCCTGGATCTGGAAGAGTGTCACTTCTACCCATACATCATTGTCAAAACTAAGTTACAAAGGCAAACCCCAGGTCAATAATGCCTATGACAAGAGGATGGAGGTGGGGACAGGTGAATAAATTGGATCAAAAATCCAATCTACCAAAACCTGCATACTCTATTTTTGGCAAATATATACTATAAAAATAACTCTCAGATTTAAAATTTTATGTAAATCCTCCTAAAGCAATTGAGACCAGACAGGAGCTTCATGGAATAAATCGAATAAGAAACAGAGTGGATCCAGTGGCACTAGATCTCAGAGGGGAAAAAAAAAATTCCTGTAAGTAAGATTTATTCCCAACTTGTGGCAGTCAGATCCTTTCTTTCCCACCATAGATGTCAATAAATGCCCTCAAGTTCTCATTTAATTCTAAAGAGAAGTTGAGGCATAGCCTCAAAATGAATCACAGAAACACGCCATAATTGCAGGAAGCAGTTTGTCTCTGTGGCAGCAGCAATGAGGCAATCTTTAGTGTGTGAAAACTGGATAGCCTGCAACTCTAAAGAATGGCAAAACATTTTAGAAATGAAGAATGCTTGCCAGAAAAATGTATAATTACAATGCAGGTGAAAATTGTGGCCTAAAATTTTACCATGCATTTAAAAAATAATAAAGAAGTGACCTCTGCAAAGAATGTACAAAAAATATTAGTAAAAATCTACCAATGAATGTAATTATTTATTGTATTCTAAAAAATTGCTAATAGAAGAGATTTTAGGTGCTCTCATCACACACACACAATGATAAATATAAGATAATTCATATGTTAATTTGCCTGATTTAGCCATTCTACAATATATATATATTTCAAAACATGTTGTACATGATAAACATAAAGAATTTGTATGTGTCAACTTAAAAAAATAAACAAATCGTGTCAAAAAGAAATAGAGGGTTTATAGTGTGAGGTTTTCTGATGTTCTCTTGCCCAAGTAACAATTAATTTTATTTCCAAGTTTCAAAATAGATCTTCCTAAACCATATAACATTTGAAAATGTTGTATTATTCTGAGATTATTGGAACAATAAAACTATCACAATGCAATTATATAAATATTTTAAATTATAAATGCCAATGTCTTTCTATAAAATAAATCCTTGTCTAGAATTGTCTTCTATTTTAATACTAAAAGTCAAATAAGTAGAAAAAAGTATAACAAGAAGCTATGGGAATGCTTTTCAATAAGTATTCTTTGAA
>NW_016804806.1:283258-289398 GCF_001698545.2 Rhinopithecus bieti
ACTAAAAGTCAAATAAGTAGAAAAAAGTATAACAAGAAGCTATGGGAATGCTTTTTCAATAAGTATTCTTTGAAATATCACAGAAAACAAATGAGTCTATTAAAATAATGAAGCTAAGATAAATATTTTATAATACATAAGATGAAATGTACATATTTATCTTCAAGTTATGCCAATCTAGAATATATAACTTCAGTTAATAACTAAAAAATTATTTTGAATTGTTATTCAACTTATGTCACAAGCCCCAAAGCAAACACAGCTTCTATGTTCATCATATATTTTAAAAAGACAAAAAGCATTAGAAGTCAAATGAGAGAGCAGAGCTCAAAACAAAGTAGGAAAAAAGAGCAAACTCATTTTAAGAATGTAGGAAAAAAATGGGGAAAAAAGGGAAATCAAAATCATGAAAATAGAATGAGAAAATAAATACTATGGAATAGAAGTAGAGACCTACAAAGAGTAAGAAACAGAATAATAGATATAGAGGGCCCAAGATATGATTCATGATCGGAATCTCTGAAAAAGAAAACCAAATTAATGGCTAGAAAAAAGTATTTAAAGCTATAATTCAAGAAAACTTTCCTGAAATGAAGATTTGAAATCTACATTCTGTAAGGGCAAACTCTGGGCCAGAAAAAGTAACCAGGTACAAGCAATAATGAAATATGCCGGTGTCCTAGCGAATTCGCTGTACTGCAGTGATAAAGAAATCATCTTTGGGCTAATAGGTAAAAGATCGAGTAATGCATATCAATCTAGGCACCCAGAAGTTGTTATTGTTATAAGTATCTAAACACCAATTAGTGCAGCATCAACATTTGTAAAGAAAAAAGGAAAAAAAGAAATCCATTAAAAGCATACAGGAAAAAGATATTAATTCAAATACACTAGAGGAAAGAGATGTTAATTCAACATTCTAAGTCTTATTAACTGACATGTATTTGTGGCTATGAATTTTCTTCTGAAAATTGTTTTAAGTATATGCTATAGGTTCTGAAATGTAGTGTTTTTATTATTGTGGCTTTCAGATATTCAGCACATTTGGCTTATAATTTTTCTTTGTCCAAGAGCTTTAAATGCTTTTAAATTTTAATATTTGGTTGGTAGAGGCTTTTAGTTTTCTGGTGTTATTATTAATTACTCTTTTCATTGCATTGTAATCAGACAATGTTGAGTGCAGTATTTCCACCTGGAGATATTCACTGGGTTTTTATTTATGTTATAGTATGTAATCAATTTTATTATCTTCGTGGTGCAGCATTATATATCTATACATACACATAGACACATGCACATAGATACATACATAAATATACAAACATAAATTATCTGTTATTAATGTTACTAGGTTTAATAGATCTAAATACATTAGGGAATTTAGTAATTTTTAGATGGCATCTCAAATCAATGAAAAAAATATATAGATTATTTAGAAAATGGTGTCAGGACAACTAAAAAATAACAATGTTGGATCCATTCCTCACACACTATATTATGATAAATTTCAAATAAATCAAAGATGAAATATAAAGATAAAAATTTTGAAGAAAATATGTAGAATTTCAAAATAAACTGCAATAGAAAAGATGGATGAGTTTGACTAAAATTAAAATTTAAAATTATCCATAACAAAAAATGTCATAAGAAAACTCAAAAGGCAAATGATAAAGAAAGTGAGAAAAATATTTGTAGCTCACAATATTGACCAAGGGCTTATCATCTTAAGACATAATGTTTTCCTAAACATTGATATGTCAAAATCTAATAACCCAATAAAAAATTGGGCAAAATTGATAGAACATACAAATGGTTCTTAAATATATGGAAAAATACTCAAGCTTGGTTATGATAGGAGAAATTCAAATGAAAATACACAGAGATAGATGTTTTTTCACCCTTCAAATGGGCAAAAATATTAAAGTTCAATAATACAATAGAAATATTAATATATGTGGAAATGGGTATTCTCACACATTTCTGTTGGAAATGCAGAGCAATTTAGCAATATCAGTTACAATTTCATATGTATATACCTGTTGAACTAGCAGTCTTATTTCCAAGAATTTATCCTATAAATATAATCATGTAGGAAGCCCTTAATATGGGCTCCAGTGATCCTGCCTCATTGGGGATTTTCACACCCTTGTATAATTTTCATTCCCTAGAGTGGGTGTTGGACTTATTGACTTACTTCTAATGAGTGAAATATGGCAAAACCCATGAGACGTTGCTTCCAAGATTAGGTTACAAAGAGTATGATTTGGGCACTATCTATCTATCTATCTATCTCTCTGTCTAATTTATCTATAATCTGTTTATCATCCAACTGTCTATCACACTTCCTTCCCTCTGGCAGAATTATTGCTCTGGAAGAAGCAAACTGGCATGTTGTGAGCGGTCCTATGGAAAGATTCATCTAACACAGAAGTAAGAAGTAAGACCACCCAACAGACAGTGAGGAACTAAGACTCTCAGTCCATTAACCTCCAAGGAAGTGAATTTTGCCAACAACCACATGAGTGAGCATGAAAGCAAATTTTCCCCCAGTCAAACCTTCAGATGAGAACACAGACTTGGTCAACCCATAGTAATAGCCTTGTAAGAGTTATTGACACAGAAGAATGTATCTAAACTAAGACTGAATTCTTGGCTCACAGAATTCATTATACTACAATAGCTAATTTATATGTGTAAAATTGTGTATATATTTCTTATATACTGCTGCATCATTTGCAATTGCTAAAACACAGAAACAACCTAAATATCTGTCAGTAGAACAGTTGTTGAATATGTTAGGGTACATTCATAAAATGAAACATGATACTACACTTAGAAAAAATAAGAATGTTCTTTATGCACTGATATGAAAAGATAATCCACATATAATTAAGTTATAAAAGCAATGTACAGAACAGTGTGTATAGCACACTACCATTTGTTTATGCATTTAAAACATTTCTGGAAGTATACACAAGAAACTAGTAACCATGGGCACCTATTTTGGGGGACTGAGGTAGGTGGAAACTGGGTATCTAAAGTATAGAGGTGGGAGGAGGACTTTTAACTCTGTAACATTTTTCACTTACTGACTATGAAACCATGTAAATAGATTAGCTATTTCACAAGTTAGTTGATTGTTTAAATGCTTAAATGGAAAAATAAGTAAAATATATAATAGAAATGAACTTACTTTTTAAAAACAAAACGATGTTGAACAAGAAATAGAATACAATTGGGTATACATATATACCACATAGAATACAATCTGCTTGTTCTTGTTATTGTTATGTAATACAATTATATAACAATAATACAATTTGCTTTTTCTTATTGTTATATAAGCAAATATCAGTAAATTACATATTATTGATTTCCCTGCTATTAAAATATATACAAATGTGCATATTTTAATATTTATATTTTAATATAAATATTTATCATCTGTATATATTGAATAAACATATCTTCCATACATTAAATATATATTAAATGTATTTTAATAGCAGTCAAATAATATGTAATTTATTGATATTTGCTTATATAGCAATAATTCAGAAGTATTATGGGAATGATGCTCAATTTGAAATTTAGGTTCCTGGTTACTTTTGGGAAAAGAAGGAGGTGAATAGGATTGGCAAAGGGGACCCAGGGAACTTACATTGTATCTTTTATATTTTTATTTCAAATTAGGGCATATAAATTGAAGAAGTTCAGGCCAGGTACAGTAGCATGCCCAGTACTTTGGGAAGCCCAGGTGGGAGGATCCTTTGAGTCCAGGAGTCTCAGTGACTGAGCCTATGAGTCTGCAGCGTGCTATGATCGAGCCACTGCACTCCAGCCTGCACAGAGAGACCTCATCTCTAAACAAAAAAGAAAAGAGAAAAAGCTCAAAGAAGAATAGATGTATGGATATGCTTAGTGATTTAAAGTAAATAAATTATTTTAGGAAAGTCATTTAAATATATTCTATATTTTAATGATATTAACATATCTGTGATTCTATAAAAAATCATATAAAATTTAAAGATAGCCATAAACAGAATAGTCATTGGACCTATTTAAGAGCCTTCATATACAGAAACATAAAAGCTCACGTAGTCATCTTCAATATTAGAGACTATGAAAGTAAAACACCAGCGTGATTAGGACCCATTTATTTTAATTACTTTACCAAGGCAGTTTTATTTTATGTTCATATTAAGCAAATGAATCTATAGTGTAGCTGAAGATCACTTAGGATAAACAAATCATTGTAAGCTCACTATAACAACAAAACTAAACCAAACCAAACAAAAAATTACAATAGTTCAAGAAAAGCAGAACCAATAATAAGTATACACACTCAAATATGAGTAATTCTTATAACACCAACTTAATGAAATCTGGGTATTTTTCTGGAAATCAGGTGTCTTCTTGTTCAACCTATTAACCCCAATATAAGAATAATCTCTACAAGACCCCTGAAGGATGGTGTTTCCATTTTTATTTCTACTCGGTTGGTTCTAATTATGCTGTCTTGGCTATGCAGAGCACATTCAATTCCTCATTGTATAAACCCTTTCAAATATTTGAAAACTGTTTAAAGTATTTTCTACAACTTCCATTTCAAAGCTATACATACATAATTCTTAATAATTTTTTTAACAAGTAGTCCTGGTGTTGATAAACTGTCTTCTAAAGTGCTTCATTTTGTCAAATTCCTTGTAAATTAGGTCCTCAAAATTCACTCTGTGACTACTCTATAGGCAGAATTTAGTAGTCAAAGAGTCAGCTGCTTACAGGTATTAGATAAATCAGGCTTGGCGTAGATCATAGTGAATTAGACTGCCTACCATGGTTTAAAGACAGTACATTAGTCAGGTTAACTGCTGTAGCAAACAATCCCCAAATCCCAATGATTTAACAGAATAAACATTTATTTATTTTTATGTTACAATGAAGTTTAGCATGGAAACTCTGCTCCATGTAATAAATAGTTCAAGGGAGCCAGGTGCGGTGGCTTATGCCTGCAGTCCCAGCACTTTGGGAGGTTGAGGCGGGCAGATCATGAGGTCAGGAGATTGAGACCATTCTGGCTAACACGGTGAAACTCCGTCTCTACTAAAAATACAAAAAATTAGCCAAGTGTGGTGGCGGGTGCCTGTAGTCCCAGCTACTCAAGAGGCTGCGACAGGAGAATGGCATGAACCCAGGAGGCGGAGCTTGCAGTTAGCCAAGATCGCGCCACTGCACTCCAGCCTAGGCGACACAGCTAGACTCCGTCTCAAAAATAAATAAGTAAGTAAATAAATAGCTCAGGGGTCCAGGCTCCTTCCATGTACTGCCCCCATAATCTATTATATCTATTCATCTATAGTTGAAGTCTTGCAACTATATCCTTTGTATGAGTCTGGCTTACAGGATAAGAAAACGATTATTGATCATCTTATAGGCAATTTTTTCTGTGGTCATTCCTCAAAGTGACATACATACTTTTAACTATATTTGATTGACTCAACTCAATCAAGCATCCATACCTAATTTATTGGGAAATGCAATCAAGTTCTGTGCTCAGAAAGAAAAAAACAAATAAGATTCAGTAAATACATAGCATTGCTCTTCTCCAGAGGATGACAGGTACCCGGCTCAAAACTATTAATAGCACATGAGTATGTTGGCTCACTGTTCCCATATCTTTAAATTTTCAAGAGATACTGAAATTTTGTTTTCTTCGTTAATGTGACCTTTCCTAATTTTTATTTATTTATTTTTTATTATACTTTAAGTTCTAGGGTACATGTGCACAGTGTGCAGGTTTGTTACAGATGTATACATGTGCCATGGTGGTGTGCTGCACCCATTAACTCGTCATTTACATTAGGTATACCTCCTAATGCTATCTCTCCCGACCCCCTCCCCACAATAGGACCTGGTGTGTATCCCCTTCCTGTGTCCAAGCGATCTCATTGTTCAATTCCCACCTATGAGTGAGAACATGCGGTGTTTGGTTTTCTGTTCTTGCAATAGTTTGCTGAGAATGATGGTTTCCAGCTGCACCCATGTACCTGCAAAGGACCCTAACTCATCCTTTTTTATGGCTGCATAGTATTCCATGGTGTATATGTGCCACATTTTCTTAATCCAGTCTGTCACTGATG
>NW_016804806.1:292557-295653 GCF_001698545.2 Rhinopithecus bieti
TTTCTCCTTCACTTATGAAACTTAGTTTGGCTGGATATGAAATTCTGGGTTGAAAATTCTTTTCTTTAAGAATGTTGAATATTGGCTCCCACTCTCTTCTGGCTTGGAGAGTTTCTGCTGAGATATTTGTTGTTAGTCTCATGGGCTTCCCTTTGTGTGTAACCTGACCTTTCTCTCTGGCTGCCCTTAACATTTTTTCCTTCATTTGAACTTTGGTGAATCTGACAATTATGTGTCTTGGAGTTGCTCTTCTTGAGGAGTGTCTTTGTGGTGTTCTCTGTATTTCCCAAATTTGAATGTTGGCCTGCCTTACTAGGTTGGGCAAGTTCTCCTGGATGATATCCTGCAGAGTGTTTTCTAACTTGGCTCCATTTTCCCCATCACTTTCAGACCAATCAGACGTAGATTTGGTCTTTTCACATAATCCCATATTTCTTGGAGGCTTTGTTCACTTCTTTTTACTCTTTTTCTCTCTACACTTCTCTTTTTCCTTCATTTCATTCATTTGATCTACAATCACTGATACTCTGTCTTCCAGTTGATCGAGTCAGTTGCTGAACCTTGTGCATTTGTCATGTAGTTCTCATGTCATGGTTTTCATCTCTATGAGTTCTTTTAAGGTCTTCTCTGCATTGATTATTCTAGTTATCCATTCATCCATTCCTGTTTCAAGGTTTTTAGTTTCTTTGCGCTGGGCACATAGTTCCTCCTTTAGCTCTGAGAAGTTTGATCAACTGAAGCCTTCTTCTCTCAACTCGTCAAAGTCATTCTCTGTCCAGCTTTGTTCCATTGCTGGTGATGAGCTGCGTTTCTTTGGAGCAGGAGAGGTGCTCTGATTTTTTGAATTTCCAGCTTTTCTGCACTAACTTTTCCCTATCTTTGTGGTTTTATCTGCCTTTGGTCTTCAATGTTGGTGACATACTGATGGGGTTTTGGTGTAGTTGTCTTTTCTGTTTGTTAGTTTTCCTTCTAACAGTCAGGATCATCAGCTGCAGGTCTGTTGGAGTTTGCTTGAGATCCACTGCAGACCCTGTTTGCCTGGGTATCAGCAGCAGAGGCTGCAGAAGATAGAATATTGCTGAACAGCGAGTGTTGCTGTCTGATTCTTGTTCTGGAAGCTTTGTCTCAGGGGTGCACCCAGCGTGTGAGGTGTGAGGTGTTGGTCTGCACCTAGTGGGGGATGTCTCCCAGTTAGGCTACTCAAGGGTCAGGGACCCACTTGAGCAGACAGTCAGTCCGTTCTCAGATCTCAACCTCCGTGCTGGGAGAACCACTGCTCTCTTCAAAGCTGTCAGACAGGGATTTTTACATCTGCAGAGGTTTCTGCTGGTTTTTGTTTAGCTGTGCCCTGTCCCCAGAGGTGGAGGCTACAGAGGCAGGCAAGTCTCCTATAAATGGTTCTTTAAAATTGGTGATTAACAATAGCATCCATGACATCAAAATTTCCCAAAGTCAGTTCATTTGAATACAAATCATAATAAGAAACTAACAAAATATGCATACTGAGGTAAAATAATTGTTTGTAGCACCTTTTTTGGAAATCAACAAATAATAATTATATATATTTATGGAGTACAATGTAATATAATGTTTTGATATATGCATACATTGTGTAATGATTCAATGAAGCTATTATTTATATTTTTATCTGACAGATTTATCAAAACACATTATAATAAGAAAAGCTCTGGGACATTTCAAACAAGCATATAAACAAAAACATTTATCTTTGTTTAATCAGTTATTTCTCTGACATATTTGAACATAACAATATTTCTCTTCAAAAGAGGGCTTGGGAAACAATTCTAGGTAATATACTTTTCCAGAATTCTTTTTTTATATCCTGCTGCTTCTCCATTTAGTAAAGAAAGCCCCAAGGTAACAGATAAGTTAAAGTTAGTTTGATATTTCACAGCACATTCCACAGGAAAATGATAAACCACAGCTTGAGGTTCTTGGAGGAAAACAAGAATGATCAGCGAGCTCCATTTAGACATCGCACATTTAATTTTGCCTTTTGGGCTATGTTTCTTGAAGGAAAGTTGAGTTTTGATTCAGATGTACCATTATCGTATTATGAGCATCAGTCAGACATTTGACATAGGCCAGGGGCTTTATGTCTTGGGAAGAGAATTTTTTTTTATTGGTTGCATCTAGGCTTTTTTTTTTTTTTTTTTTTCTCCTCTCTCTGGCTGTAAACCTTTCAATCTCCCATAGGGTTTCATTTTTTTTTTTTTTTTTTTTTTTTTTTGAGAAGGAGTCTCGCTCTGTCACCCAGGCTGGAGTGCAGTGGCCAGATCTCAGCTCACTGCAAACTCCGCCTCCCGGGTTTACGCCATTCTCCTGCCTCAGCCTCCCGAGTAGCTGGGACTACAGGCGCCCGCCACCTCGCCCGGCTAGTTTTTTGTATTTTTTTAGTAGAGACGGGGTTTCACCGTGTTAGCCAGGATGGTCTCGATCTCCTGACCTCGTGATCCGCCCGCCTCGGCCTCCCAAAGTGCTAGGCTATCATTTTTTTTGTTTTGTTTTGAGATGGAGTCTGGCTCTGTCACCCAGGCTGGAGTGCAGTGGCACCATCTTGGCTCACTGCAAGCTCCCTCTCCTGGGTTCATGCCGTTCTCCTGCCTCAGCCTCCCGAGTAGCTGGGACTACAGGTGCCTGCCACCACGTCTGCTAATTTTTGTATTTTTAGTAGAGACGGGGTTTCAACGTGTTAGCCAGGATGGTCTTGATCTCCTGACCTTGTGATCCGCCCACCTCAACCTCCCAAAGTGCTGGGATTACAGGCTTGAGTCACTGCGCCTGGCCTCATTTTTTTTTTTAATCAGTAAAAAATGGAAACAAGAGACTAAAGTGAAAAAAAGTGCAATAGAATCCAAAAAAAAACAAAAAAACAAAAAAAAAAAAACAGTTAGTTATTGGAAACACCTCCTTTGTGGTACAGCATAATTTTTTTGTTGTTTTAAATGTTTTGTCTACCAAGAGAACAGAAACCTTCCATAGGGACTAGGAGATACCATCTGGTGATTTTATACAGTATTACCAGAAACTAAAGGTCTATTTTTCCCAATTGTAGTATGTCTAAAGATCTTTTTT
>NW_016804806.1:296988-309260 GCF_001698545.2 Rhinopithecus bieti
ATACGAAAATTAATTCAAGATGGATTAGAGACTTAAATGTTAGACCTAAAACCCTAAAAACCCTAGAAGAAAACCTAGGTAGTACCATTCAGGACATAGGCATGGGCAAGGACTTCATGTCTAAAGCTATTTTCATTATTTAAAATACCTCCACTAATTTGTAGTACCAAAGGAATGGAAAGTAAAACTGATGCATATCAAGAATCATAAATCCATAAAGTTGCTGAGTCCAATGCATTTTGAGAAGTGCCCTCAAAAATTAACATTAATATTTTTCATCTAGAAATCATGATAGCTATCAAAAACTACAAAGGGCCATGTTACAAACATGTGGATTTTGAATATATGGAACCAATAGTGGGTTTTCATTTATTCAATTGCTTTACAAATGGGTGAATCAAACGTCTGGTAAGATTTTCATTTTAATTTAAATTGGACATAATTCTCATTATAGTAAAATGGGGGCTAAGAACACCTACCAGAATGCCTTTATGGACGCATAATGATGACAATGTAGGATTATTGATTCCAAACTGCTCTTCCCCGGGAAGGCCCAGAAATCAGTAAGTGGCAAGTAAAATGTGAAACATTTGCTTAGAAACAATTTGTCAACTTCATGTTTCAAAATATATAAATGATCATGTATAGATGTGTTTGGTAATGATAATCATTGAGTTATGTTGATAGGTAAAATATGGGATATGTTGTGCAGGGAAAAAAAAGAACATCTGTAGGAGGTCAGACATGAGGCTACCAATTCTGTTTTTTAGCCAAATTGAATTCCACTGGGTTGTTAATAACTTGACTGAGAGGTGACCATTTCTGTCTATTTTTGGAACCTGCACATTTTACATGATTACAAAATGTGATAATACATATGCAACTCAGAATGGAAAATACACTTAGCTATAGACCTGAGGGTAACATTTTCATTTTGGATTCAAATGTTTATTTGCCCTTGGCAGTATTTCATGAAGACCTTGAACTGATGAACCCATACCATTCTACATGGCTGGTTTAACATGTGCAATGTTTGATTGCTTTTCTGAATGGCCACTAATATTAATTTGTATATACAGTTCAGAATATTCTATTTTGAAATCCAGCATAACATTTCATTTCAATCTACTGATTTAGTCCTCTAGAGAAGACAGAGACTATTAAATTTTCAAAGCCTCTCAGTGCTATTCCTGTATCTAATAGAAATAGCCAATTGAAAATAACTACCGTGGTTTCCCCAGGGAGTCTAACTGTACCTTATTACATAATGTTCATTTTCTGAGACATAATGTAATCATAATTAATTTTGGACTTATTAAATTGCTATACTAGTCTTTATGGATTTTTTTTTTACGAGAATAAATCCTTAAACTTTCTAAAGAAACAATGAGGTCCTGCTTGTTGTTACTGTCATACAGCTGCTATTGTGAAATGCATTGCTTTCAGTAAGTGAGTTTCATAGGTGACAAGTTGTTTCTTTAAGTATCAAACATGACATTTTTTAATAACATGTATTTTAAAGTCAGCTATAGACCTGAGGTCTATATTTAAATTAACATTACAATTAATAAAAATAAAATGAGAATACAATAAATATTTTACTTAAATAAACGGTTACCTACTTGCTTTTATAAACAAAAAATAGCAAGCATAGTCTCGCTCTTAACAATTTAGAGTCCTTTTCATGACCATCAATGTTTGGCTTAGCATTAATATTATTGTTTTTCTCTTCCCCCCCTTACTGTTATTTAGTTGTTATGTAATATATTAGTTTGCCAGCTCATTGCTGAGCACATGAGAAGTTTTTAAATTTTATGGAATGAATATATGAATTCCCAAGTGAAGCTTTCAATTCTTCTCCTTTTAACTTGACATAGTTAGCAAAATAAGATAAGCATGATGCCGAAAATCTGTATTTATTATATTGAATGTTGAATCAAAGGACCAGCCAGTAAAGAAGATGCTCAAATCATGAAATACTTATTATTTTGTCGGCCCAGAACTTTTTTCACTTCTTATAGTTCTCAGATTTCTTACAGGTGTTCAAGTTCCCAAAGGTTGAAGTCACCACTGAATGAATCAGATTTTATTATCAATGAGAAAATGACACGTGGAAAATAATGCATTGTGCCCTTGGGCAATACTAATATGTTAACAAATACAGGTTGAATATCGCTTATCTGAAATGCTTGGGAAAATAAGTGTTTTGGATTGTGCAGTTTTGCTGATTTTGGAGTATTTATAGATACATAATGAGATATATTGGGGATGGGACCAAGTCTAAATACAAAATTCATTTATGTCATATACACCTTAATCACATAGCCTGAAGGTAATTTTAAACAATGTTTTACATAATTTTGTGCATGCAGCTAGATTTGTGTACATCAGATAGCAAAGATGGTACTATCGCAGCCACCCATGTGAACAATCTGTGGTTGTTTGGTATCACCATCACTCCTGACTCTGAATTTATATGCTACCCATAAGCAATCATTTTCTTGCACTTATTCACACATAAGTACTTAGCAGCAAAAATAATAATAATGGCATAACACTCATATGATGAAAAAATAATGTGCTCAGGGTAAGTTAGTAGCACAGTAGCATTGACAGGATACCTACATCAGCTGTTAGACAACAGCAACAACAAGCAAAGGTAACTTTTTAGTTTCTACCTACAATGCCATGTTTTGATTAAAAGTTTACTGTACATTTGTTTTTTTGTTTTTAGGTGAGAATAAACATCAGAAGCAGTTGTGGGATCAGGAAGTGGGTCCTCTAGGGTTGAGGTGGCATTCTGCTGGATGGCTTTTAAAAATGTTTCCTCCAGATTTATCTGCCTTATTAACAATATTTTTGGTCTTGGAAGTCTCTTTTGATTTTATAACCTGACACTATTTCTGGTTCTCTTATGAATGCACACTATTTTAGTCCTTCAATAAGCCCATCATACGTATTCACCATGTTGTCTCTAGGCACTTCTGCAGCGTTAACAAGGCCATTTTCCCATTGATATTATTATGATCACCTTGATTTGGAACAATTTCAGCTATTTCATCATTGGTTGATGGATGAATAGCTGGGTTGTGAATGAATAGCTGGAGTCTTATTATTGATGTTAAAATCTTTTCTGATATCCACTTCTTCCAACTTACTGATGACACTGAAGGTATCTCTTTGGCATATGAAATGAGGTCAGACTCTTTTTCTCATTTGACATACCAGATCTTTCAAAGTCACCACCTTGCTCATCATCATCACTGAATATAGTCAGAGGCCAGAGGTAGTGCTGGGCACACACAATTGTGTCTTTAATCTCTGTGTTCCAAGCCGTGGAAACAACATATACAACATAGTATTCTTCATGCTAAACTCCTTATGAAAACCTTCCATACCTGTGTCTCTGTTAATGGCTGCTAGTATGCTATTGAATGAAATGGTTTTCGTCAGGCTTGGCAGTTCACGCCTGTAATTTCAGCACTTTGGGAGGCTGAGGCAGTAGGATCACTTGAGGTCAGGAGTTCAAAACCTGCCAGGACAACATGGCAAAACCTTGTCTGTACTAAAAATATTTTAAAATGTAGCCAGGCGTGGTGGTGGGTGCCTGTAATCCCAGGTACTCAGGAGGCCGAGGCAGGAGAATTGTTTGAACCTGGGAGGCGGAGGTTGCAGTGAAAGGAACGCCACTGCACTCCAGCCTGGGCGACAGAGCAAGACTCTGTCTCAAAAAAAAAAAAAAAAAAAGAAAGAAAATAGTGTTTTGTATTTACTCTCAGCGACCTAAAATGTCCTGGTTATATGACTGAATTCATGACATTAAATTTGGGGAAAAGTATGTGGCACAACCATTATTTTTGATGGGAATTTTAGCTAGAGGATGATCAGAACAATTGCCAAGAAATAACAAAATTTTGCAGTCGTTATCTAGTCCAGCTTCCTGATAGTGAGGATGAGCTGTTGGTATAAAATATTTGTGAAACTAATGAGAAAACATGTCCCTGGTGAGCCATCCCTTTTTGCTAGCATAATAATGGACTGGTAAGAATTCACTCTTTGAAAACAGCAAGAATGCAAGCTTTGGGTGATCACAAGTTTACACTGATGTGTGCCTGCTGCATGAGCGTATCCCAGAGCAGTTATTCTGTACTTGGCATCCTTAATTCCTGTAGAGGCTGTCTTATCAGCTATAGTCTGTGTCCTTCTGAGACAATAATGCCAAAGCAGTTATATTTTGTCAGTACTATAGACTTGTTCCTGGTCAGATTTTCATCAGCAGAATGATGAATGAACTTCTCTGGTATTTTGTGATCAGCAGATGATTTATCACTACAAATCTGTAAAAATTTAATGCCATGTATTTTTAAAAAATTCTGCAACCATCCCATTGAATAGTTACCAGTCCCTTCAACTTTCAGTTCATCGTGATAGATCTTTGCTTGTTTTATGATCAGCATACTATTAAGTGGCATGTTTTCACTGTGATGTTGATAGATATATTTTTTTCAGTATGTGATGAAGATCTTCGTTTTTAAATTTATGCAATGTTTTTCTATTTTTCATTGGCTTTTGTTCATCACTTTCAGGATAGAACTTCAACAATTTATCCTTCTGGTTCTTCAGGTCATATGTGGGGGTCCAACACCATACTCTTCTGTGAGACATTTCACACTTAACGGCACCATCCAGTTTCTCCAACAGCTTTACTTTCTGTGCTATAGGTAATCATAAATACATCTTCTTTTTCTTATCATTACTGGCAGGGTATCTGTAAGCTGTTTTGACATTCTCAACAATATCTTTACATCACAGAGCAAAGAATAAGCAACAAACAAACAAAAACCACAACGAGTAATGCACGTAGGTCTTAGCCCCATGTGGGGCATGATGCGAAGCCTGTGAGTGCCATATCTGTCCTGCACACATGTCATTTTATTATCTTTTGTAAACGTGTTTGGCATGGAGAAGATTGGGTGTGTGTAAAAGATACATGGCAGCTGAAGGGGGATAGAAGGAGTTTTCCATTAGGATTAATAAAGAAGTTGTGTGTTTACACTTAAGTTTTGACTACAGTCCATCACATGATTCGGTCAAGTATAAAATTTTCTGCTTGTGGTGTCATGTCTGCACTCTAAATGTTTTGTATTTTGGAGTATTTTGGATTTCAGATTTTCAGATTAGGCATGCTCAACCTTGTATGTGTTGCCTTGAGTGGTTACTATATTTACTCATTGTTAGATACAGACAAAATGTCACACATAAAAATTAAAATCTCTTATCTTTCCACATATGAGGATAGAATCAAGTCTAAACAATAGTTCCCTGAGAGGATAATGTTGCATATGTTAAAAACTGCAAGATTTGTGAGTGTTCTGTTGGAAAGTCTCCAGGTTTCTTTATATATTACCAAACTGTTATCTATGATTTTGTTCTTATTGATATTTCTTGGGCTGAATACATTGATACTCTGAATATATATGTATACACACATATATGTCTAGACATGCTATTTTATTTATACTGTGGGAGATTGGGATGTATCTCTAAAATTCATTGGGTTCATATACTTGGAGTCATTATTTCCAGCCTCAATGATTTAATTAAGCTGGTAATAAATTAGACAATGATCAAAAACAAACAAAAAAGTAATGTTAGATAATCATTTTTTGAAAATATCTGGATACTTTTGCAATGATTTTTTCATTTAGATTGTTGAATATAAAATACAATTACATTGGACAATTATTATATTTCCCTTTTGTGTTTTCTCTTATTTTAGAATTTTTTGCCATAAAGTTTTGAAGAATCAATCCTAAAAGATGTTTTAATTTTAGTCTACAATTCTGATTGTAATAATCTTAATTTTATTTCATTATTCTTCCTGAAATTTTGAAATAAAATGACAGATAAGAAATAGGTATATCTTTATAAGATTTTTAAATGGATGTCAGTGAAATGTGTTTCATAAAGAGCACCATAGACTTATTTTGTGATACTGATGCAATCTCCAGTTGACAGGCTAGCTTGGATTTAGAAGGCACCTGTCTAAAAGCTGGAAAGGTTTGTTCTCATAGAACCTAAAGTTGGAGTCTGCAGTCTCTGGAATCTGAGGATGTTTTCTATGGCTTTACAATAGCTTGATATACAAATTTTAAAATCTGTGCTTCATTCTGTATGTGTGTGCTGAGGTAGTAATTTTCTTATTAATAGTTTTAAATTCAACAACTAAAAATTCAAGACTTAACAAAAGGAGACATCAATTCCCTACATTATAAAGAATGCCTGAGAGGATATGATCCCCTTGAAGCTGATTACAGGGTTCACATACATCTCAGCCATTCTCCATTATTAACATAGTCTCCATCTCACCCTCAAATCCACTTAAGTAGAACTCCAGGAAATAAAGAGAGCAATTCCAAATTGTGAATTACTAGGCCATGGAAAAGCAATGTGGCTTACCCCTTCTTTGCTTTAAGAGTGGGGACATCATGCTTACCAAATCCAGGAGAGTGGGCCTCAAGAAGTTACATTCCCAGAAAATAGAAGCCAACACTGGTATCTTATTGCACAGTTTAATGTATCACATGCGGTGAAAGTGGAGATTTGTGCCTATCTGTGCAGAAGTAAGAGTATTAGAAAAATTATGAAAATAAATTGGATTCATTAAACATTTCCCCAAATTATAGGCTTAACACTTTTTTTCTAAACCTAGTTTTTCTCCCTCCCTTCCTCCCTTCCTTCCTTCCTTCCTTCCTTCCCTCTTTCCTTTCTGAGATGGAGTCTCTCTCCATCATTCAGGTTGGAGTGCAATGGCGGGATCTCGGCTCGCTACAACCTCCACCTCCTGGGTTCAAGCGATTCTCCTGTCTCAGCCTCCTGAGCAGCTGGGGCTACAGGTGCACATCGCCATGCCTGACTAATGTTTGTGTTTTTAATAGATTTCGCCATGTTGGTCAGGCTAGTCTTGAACTCCTGACCTCAGGTGATCCACCCACCTTGGCCTCCCAAAGTGTTGAGTTTACAGGTGTGAGCCACCGTGCCCTTCCCTAGTTATTTCAATAAGATAACACAATTTATCTAAACAATTTGAATATTTTATAAATGTTAATAAAAATAACTTTAAAAGTAAAATTGTATTAGAAATATATAAATAATTTTTTAGACATAACTTTTTAATGGGATCAAAATATTCAAAAGAATTAGTTCAGCTATGCAGAGATGTATATTACTTAATGTGAGAATGCAACAAAATCAGCATTAATTTCATTCTACTTTTATTTTATAGTTATACAAGTAAAAAAATACTTTCATAAATATGCTGATATTAATCACAGTATTTTTAATATAAGTATCACTTAATTATTTGAGTCCTGGGTTATAAGCAAAAAATAACATAGTTATTTATAATAATGACTGTTAATAGCATATTAATGGATAGCTCAATTAGATCCTCCTTCAATTTTGTCAAAAGCAAAGAATTTGAAAACCACTGATTCCCAAAAGAATCTGTTACATAGTGGTCAAAGTCATTTATTTTTCCATATCTAGAAAGTATTCTGAAATGGTTTTACCAAGGTTTATCAAATGACAATTGTCTGTAACTCTTACTCTTTCACTAATATCTAGTTTATCTGAATAGCTAAGACTTAAACAATATAGTCTTTAGTTTTCACCATGTGAATTAGAAGAAGTATTTCTGATATGACTTGACAAATTAGATTTTAACTACCTTGTTGCATAATGCATAGAAAATCAGAAAGAATTTATAAAATTTCATCCATGGGCTTTTCCACAGATAGTTTTGGTCATCTCAAAAAATGTTCAAATTATACTTTAAAAATCTACTTCATTAACCTACACTGCTTCAACTCTTCAAAGCTTTCCTTTTCAGCTAATGTCACGTCCCAAGGATGAGTGTTGAGAATAGCTGAAGAGAACTGCTTACATTTAAATACACAGAAAAATCTGTTTTCAGTAGTCAAAATTTTAATAATATGCTGTTGGCTTTCCTCTGGTGGAATTCTCTCAAAATTAACACATTCTTTGACAGTTGTAGGAAGATGGAGAAGTGAGGTCTTTAAATATTAATTATCAATGCCAATCTGTTTTAAATGCTTTTCTTTCACCTTTAACAGAAATATGGATCAGATAGGGAAAACACAACTCCTAAGATAGTTTGTTTCCTTTGTTATCTATTAAAAGTTATTTCTTTTCTTAGATTGATATTTCATATTAACTTTGGTTTATGTCTGGAGATGTTCTGAGGTGTTTGAGATGTTTTGTGAAGCAGGATAAAAGAGAAAGAAAGAGGAACGTGGAAGAAGGAAAACTACCTTAATTTTATTCCACAGATTCACTCTCAAATAGATCTGTCTTAGGAAAAAACATATATGAAGTTGAGTATATGGAAATTGATATTCTTAAAGCTATCTTTCTCTTTTATTCCTTTTAAAGTTTGGCATGATAGGGATTTCCATACCTGAGTCTGAAGAGGGACCAAAGGGTATTGGAAAATCAGAGATTGGAGAAAACTTAAACTCTTTTTGTACCCCACCAATTCAGATTCTTCAATAACCATATGAATAGATGGATGGATACTTGGATAGAGATGCATGTATGTATAAACATGTTTTTGACAATCTGATGGATTCCTTTATAATCATGCAACTGCCTTACAGTTTCAGCATGTTTGTGTTTATGGTTTTACTATTCCAAGAAGTTACATTTAGTAGTTAATGGCAGTGTTTTCCAATGTAGGGTCCATACATCCTTGGTGATCCACAGATAACATCCTCAATAGTCTGTAATTTTTCGTGTCTGAGAAATCCTGGCTAATGGACATAATCAATAAGAGCTCAGGCCATCAGAGTCAGTCTCACATGAGTCGAATTATAGCTCCTCCCCTTACTAGCTGTCGCTCTTTGGGAAAGTTACCTTCCCCCTCTGAATCTGTTTTCTGATCTGTAAAATGAGAAATGTAATATAAAATGTTCACTTCCTTTTATGATGAATTAAGAGAAACATTTCATTCACCCATGAAAATCAGTAAGACAAATATGCTACTTCAGAATAACAGAAACTCCTTGCTATTCTGATGTTTGGGTTCTGAATATAATTAGTAAAAAGAAAGTACAATACTTCAAAACAAATTGTATTAGTTTTGCTAGCCCTTGTGATAAATTTTTCTCTGTACACTGAAAGAAGGAGAAATTTTATATTGCTAAAAACTAATCAGCCCAGCAGCTAGCAGGTAATTTTGTTTTGCAATAGAAAGTAGAAAATATATTCATTTCATCAGATGAATTTAGATGAGGATTAATTCTAATTGGAATACGTATTTTATATGATTTCATAAAATGGGTTTTAACTACCAACACAACTTTTCATTAAATCAGACTCCTTTGAAGTCCAAATTGTTCTTTTTCTATGATAAGAAATTGTCCAGTAGAAATATATTAGCAGAGAATATGGAGTATGTGGGAGAAGAAATTATTAAAATGAGCAAAAGTTAGTGTTTTATGAGACAATGGAAGAATATTGTAGCTCTATGGAAAGCATTGTACACTTTTAATTTAGACTCACATTTCTTGTTGTAAGAATGCTGAAAACAAGTGATAAGTAGATTTCCTAGCAATATCCAGATCAAATTCATCTTTATTTAAATTAATTGGTACATAATTAGTGATAATATTCAGCAACATTGAGCACATTGAGTGGTAGCTAAGCGAGGAAAGCATAGACAAAAGTTTGGAGTTGTTCTCATATCTTCCGTATTACTCAGGTTAGATTATCCACTGTGACAAATTCTTCCCAAATCTCAATGGTTTAAAACATTAAGATTTATTCCTCACTAACATCACATCTGATATGGGTAGTGATGGCCTCTACTCTTCAGGGTGATTCGGGGATCTAGCTCCTTTCACATAGCTCTATGTTTTTTTAAGGTCCTGTAATCTCCCACTGGATTCTCACAGACAGAGAGCAGACAGGAAGGTAAAGGATCTGGAGGATCTCATTCAAGGGTTTAGGGGCCAGTCCCAGAGAGCATATATCAGTCAGGCCCACATTAAATTGACCAGATTCAGGCTCATTGCCTCACCATGTGAGGGACTGGAAATGTAGTCCAGTACCATGCCAAAAAAGAAGAACAGATAGATATTGGTGAAAAACTGGTTAGGGTTTGGTCAGTCTTCTATGGAAATTCAGGAGATTTGGTTTAAATTCAGAGATTTTTCCTGACATGGAGATGATATTATGTTTTACAAGTGTTCTGTTACATTCACTCTGTTTTTACTTAATCATAACTGACATTAATTCATTGATTCCTAACTCCATGAGAATCTGAATGATTTTGCATATATGTTGACTTAATTCTACTGTTAAAAAATGAATTAATTATAAAAAGATCAATTTAGTGCCACCCAGTTAAATTGGAGTGCATTTAAATCCAATTTTCTAAAAACAATCCACCAAGATTAAGTATAGCATTCCATAACACCCAAGTAAACTAGCATCAAAATATATGTGCTAATATTAAAATAACAATAAACCATTGTAATAAAACTAAAATCTCCTAGGAAATCATCTTGCAAACAAATTATTACATTTATGGGTCATAAGATATACATCTTATGATGACAAGATCTAATAATAAGGAAGTTCCACTCAAACCTTGATAATATTATGTCTTAGCATCTTCAAAGGTGTCTGACACATAAATATTCTTCAGCTTTGTATTCTGTTGTTTTATAAGATCTTAAAGCCTGGTCCCTTGGTTTGTATTTTCAAAACATTCATATTAAGAACTTTCCATTTCTTGTTCTCTTAAAGTTCTAGTACTAAAGCTTGGGGTTTGTCATCTCTAATTAATTTTAATGGATTCTGCATTAAATACATTAGGGATTTAATTGTTTTGCTTCCACTCCTAATTATATTATTCTTTTAAGAGAAGTTGGGCAAATGCTGCTGGTCAAAACTGCTAATATTTGTTCATCAGAGATCCACGATATCTGGAGCTGAGTTTTCGATTTTCAGCTCCTCATGGTGAAATAAATCATGACCACATGTCTCAAATAGAAAAGTGCATGCTTTTCCTGAGGTTCAAATTCTACTTAGGCCACAGTATGTTTATTCCCATATTTCTAAGCTTTAAAGAAATACAGTCATAATACAATGTCCAGAAGGAAGATCAAATTTGTTTCTTTTCAAATATCAATACAAATGAGTCTATGAAGTAATCTATCTTCTACAACCCTTTAAAATATTTTTATATTTGTGCTTTACTCTTTTTTTTTTTTTTTTTTTTTTTTTTTTGAGATGGAGTCTCGCTCTGTCGCCCAGGCTGGACTGCAGTGGCGCAATCTCGGCTCACTGCAAGCTCTGCCTCCTGGGTTCCCGCCATGCTCCTGCCTCAGCCTCCCGAGTAGCTGGGACTACAGGCCCCGCCACCACGCCTGGCTAATTTTTTGTATTTTTAGTAGAGACGGGGTTTCACCGTGTAGCCAGGATGGTCTTGATCTCCTGACCTCGTGATCCGCCCATCTCGGCCTTCCAAAGTGCTGGGATTACTGGCGTGAGCCACTGCGCCCGGCCTTGTGCTTTACTCTTTACCTCAAAACCTTGCCTTTTCTGATTTGGTCTCTCTTTCAATTTCTTCTACATACCATCAGTTAGTCTTCAGTACAACACTAACTTTTCTGAGGCTCAAATTTCTTACCTGTAAAATTGGATTGTTACATCAATTTACCAAAGTTTTGTGAAACTTAAATAATAATAATAATAATAATAATGATAATAATAATAATGAGCAATAGCTGTTTGTAAACATAAATACCCACAGTGTCCTGCTCTTGCATCCTCCTTTAATGAGTGCCCTCAAGGTTTTGTTTCTATGTCTTATTCAATAACTCATTCACTCATCCACTTAGTAAATCAGTTGGCAAATCAGATGCAGTCACCAACAATTATCAATACCTACTATGTAACAGTATGAGCTAGCCATCATGGATAGGAAGATAAGAGAGATCACAGAGTTGTAGTTTACTGGAGCAGAGAATGAAGTGTAATAATTGCTATGGGAGTGGGAGAACAGCACAGGCACCTATTATACGTAAAAGCTTCTGGGCCAGTTGCAGTGGCACTTGCCTGTAAGCTCAGCACTTTGAGAGACCAAGGCATAAGGATCATTTGAGTCCAGGAGTTTGAGACTAGCAAGGTAGTGAGACCTCATCTCTCTCTCTCTCTCTACATATATATATATATATATATATATA
>NW_016804806.1:309623-314554 GCF_001698545.2 Rhinopithecus bieti
ATATATATATATACACACATACACACACACACACACACACACACGTATATGTACATATATAGGTGTGGTGGTGTGCCTGTGGTCCCAGTAAGCCCAGTGGCTGTGCCTGGGTGACAGAAAGAGACCTTGTCAAAAAAGAAAGAAAAAAGTAAAGAAAGGAAGTAGAGGGAGGAAGGAAGGAAGAAAGGGAAGGAGGGAGGGAGGGAGAGACTGAGGAAGAAAGGAATGAAGGAAGGAAGGAAGGAAGGAAGGAAGGGAGGGAGGGAGGGAGGGAGAGAGGGAGGGAGGAAGGAAGGAAAGGCTTCCTGGAAGAGGCAAAGCACAAAGATATGAAAGACTGAGTAGGAATTAGCAAAGCAAATAAGAAAATAATAGTCTAGAAAAATGAAGCAATGTGTGTAAGCAGAGGGGGTAGGAACCAGGCAATAAGGAACCTGAAAGTTCAGGGGGCAACTTGGGAGTGCGGTAAAAGATGAGGAAGGGAAGCTAATGAGAGGATAGATCATGAAGGGCCTAATAAGACGGGTTGAAGAATAGGTTTATTTGGGTTGCAATACATAAAAAAAAATTACTTTCCCAATTTCTCTTCTATCTCTGACACACATAGTCCATTTCTTAGGTCATAATTTAGCATGAAGGCTTATGTGAGTTTTCTCAATATACGATTGTACTTCTCATGTCACTCCTGCCATTACTATATCATTTGGACTGCACATTCTGTGTATTACTTTTAATTATATGCTGCTGGTTTCAGTTTCTCTTGTACACATCCATCAGTGTAATATCACAGGAGATAGTGTTTTAAATTAATGCTATTACTTGGAGCTTCTGGACCATTCCATCTGTGGGCCTATTTTCTCAGCAGCCCATGAAGATCCATTTCTCCCTTCCTTTCCCCAAGGCATGATGATGCTCTCTAAGTAAAATTCAATGAAGGGAGTGGTAACCCCCAGGAAACAATATTCATACACACATGTATATAGGCACATGTATTCATAAACCTTCAATTAGTTTCTGTTACCCTAAAGATAAATTGCGTATTACATTCTGTGACTTATAAATCACTAATAGGACCTTATAAGTCATGACTACTTCACCTGACTGTTATTGACCACTGCATACGGTGAGGTGGGACGGGCAGGGAGAGAACAAAGAGGCAGGAGAGTGTTCCAGACAGAGGTCACAGCATATGAAAATAGCTGGAGACGAAGATGAGAAAAGCATACACCCATCTGAATCACTGAAAAAAGATTAAAGCCATTTTCATACGTTCTTTTCTCTGTCTGGAACATGCTTCTGCCTCATTTTCCTACTTGATCCCAGTCTACTCCTGCAGTCTTAGCTTAAAAATAATCAGAAATACCACATGACCCAGCAATCCCAGTATCAGGTATATGCCCAATGGAATATAAATCATTCTACTATAAAGACATATGCACACATATGTTCATTGCAGCATTATTCACAATAGCAAAGTCATGGAATCAGTCTAAATACTCATCAATGATAGACTGGATTTTAAAAATGTGGTACATATATGCCACAGACTACTCTGCAGCCCTGAACAGAACGAGATCATGTTCTTTGCCAGGATGTGGATGGAGCTGGAGGCCACTATCCTTAGCAAACTAACACAGGAACAGAAAGACACATACTGAATATTCTCACTTACAAGTGAGAGCTAAAGGATGAGAACACATGGACACATAGAGGGGAACAACCCACACTGGGACTTTTTGGAGAGTGGAGGGTGGGAGGAGGGGTAGGATCAGGAAAAATAACTAATGGGTACTAGGCTTAATACCTGAGTGATGAAATAATCTATACAAGAAACCCCCATGACATACATTAACCTATGTAGTAAACCTGCACTTCTACCCCTGAGTTTAAAATAAAAGTTAAAAAAAAAATCATCTTCTCCAAGAAGCCTTCTTTGGCTTACCTTCCTCTCCTACCCTCTTCAAGAATCATGACTGTGCTGCCACACTCCCATAGCACTTTCTTGTAATTGATTGTTTAATTTTCTCTCCGACTAAACTGTAAGTTCCATGACAATAGTCTTGCTCCTGTTCTATTCCCATTAGCTGCAAAATGCCTCATATATAGCTGGTGCCTAATAAGTACATGTTGAATGAATGAATGGAAATTCAACAAAACTGACTGCATTACACACTGTACCTAGCACTTTATATGCATTATCCTTTTTAGCCCTCCAGTAGCTCCAAGCAGAATCACTATTATTATTCCCATTTCACACATGAGGAAACTAAGCCTTGGAATGAAAAACTGGACCAAAAGCATATGGCTAGTAAGCGACAGAGTGAAGACTAAAATCAAGGACTCAGCTTGAGTTCTTAAACCCTATATTGTAATGTATCCCTGGTCTTCGCTGTTACAGTTACCCTTTTGTTTCTGATGTCCTGGGATCACAACATGTTAGGCCCACATCAAAGGCTTTTTTAGTGACTGAAGAAATGAATACAGTCTTAAAATGTTTTTAAGTTTCCTTTCTTAATTTCCCTCTCCTCCTAGATAATATTTTCACATGTTCTGAACCTCGAATTCTGTTAATGTGCCTCTACCGTATAGTTGAAAGACTTCTTGTTTCACTTTTGTTAATATGAGGGAAGATTACAGATAACTTTAAAATGGAGTGCAAATACTATGCTCTTTTGCTCTTAGTAAATCTTTTTGTTTCCATAATTGCATCTGATGCTAATGTTACTTTTTAAATAAATGTTCCATCTCCAAAGGGAAATTTGAAATGAGTTGTGCCCTTTCTTTTGCAAAGCTTCCTGATTATTATCTTTCTAACCTTAGATGATTACATGTATTTTTGAGAGGCAGAGAAAGATGATTGCCTACAAAATCCATGTTTCCTAGATCCAGGTCTTGCAGAAATTCTTGATCAAATTACCAAAAGTAAACTTGCAGTAAATTAAACATTTGCATGGTTTTTTATTGTTGGATTCATTAACATGTATATTATAGTAAGTCCTTTAATGTTACTTCCTAATAATATTTGTGAAGAAAAGAGCAGATTTGGGGATTATCTTAAAAAAACACCAATAAAATATGATTAGCATTCAGTTGTATGCAACATAACCAGATCCCTAGAACAGATTTACTTTTATTGTTACTACAAAAATCTTTAATTTGCTCTACATAATTATTTTGAGTTTCATAGAAATTAAGGAGTTTAGTTACATGTATATAATTACTAGACAATTAAAATAATTGCTTTTGAACATTACTACAAATGCATATACAGTGCTGAAGATCAAATTTATTTGTCTTCCATAGAATCTTATAATGTAGCACTGCTAAAGTCAATGGGCATTACACATATGACAGATAATAAAGAACTATGTAGGAGTAAACGTTTGTCACTTTTCTGTTACAGTTTACATAATCCTGAAAAATATAATGTTAATGTTTGAGGAGATTTTGCTGGATTTTTTAAAGCTAAAATTTTAATTTAATTACTGATTATGGTCTATGTATCATTCAAAACAGTATTGCTTGCAGACCAAACTAAAGGTTTAAATCAATTCTTAAAGCATCGAATCTCAGGAAGACAAAGCATAAAAGAGGCATTTGTTCAGCTGAGCACCTGCCTCTTCTATCGTTGTCTACACAACCTGACTTTTTGTTTGTTTTTGTTTTGTTTTGTTTTTTTAACTTTAAGTTCAAGTGTACATGTGCACAACGTGCAGGTTTGATACATAGGTATACATGTGCCATGTTGGTTTGCTGCACCCATCAACTCATCATTTACATTAGGTATTTCTCCTAATGCTATCCCTCCCCCAGTCCCCTACCCACGACAGGCCCTGGTGTGTGATGTTCCCCGCCCTGTGTCCAAGTGATCTCATTGTTCAGTTCCACCTGTGAGTGAGAACATGCAGTGTTTGGTTCTCTGTCCTTGTGATAGTTTGCTGAGAATGATGATTTCCAGCTTCATCCATGTCCCTACAAAGGACATGAACTCATCCTTTTTTCTGGCTGCATAGTGGAATACTATGGTGTTTATGTGCCACATTTTCTTAATCCAGTCTATCATTGATGGACATTTGGGTTGGTTCCAAGTCTTTGCTATTGTGAATAGTGCCGCAGTGAACATATGTGTGCATGTGTCTTTATGGTAGCATGATTTACAATACTTTGGGTATATACCCAGTGATGGGATTGCTGGGTCAAATGGTAATTCTAGTTCTAGATCCTTGAGGAATTGCCACACTGCCTTTCACATTGGTTGAACTCATTTACACTCCCCCAATGGTGTAAAAGCATTCCTATTTCTCCACATCCTTTCCAGCATCTGTTGTTTCCTGACTTTTTAATGGTTGCCATTCTAAATGTTGTGAGATGCTATCTCATTGTGGTTTTGCTTTCCATTTCTCTGATGACCAGTGATGATGAGCATTTTTTCATGTGTCTGTTGGCTGCATAAATGTTTCTTTTGAGAAGTGTCTGATCATATCCTTTGCCCACTTTTTGATGGGGTTGTTTCTTTTTTTTTCTTGTAAATTTGTTTGAGTTATTTGTAGATTCTGGATATTAGTCCTTTGTCAGATAGGTAGGTTGCAAAAATTTTCTCCCATTCTGTAGGTTGCCTGTTCACTCTGATGGTAGTTTCTTTTGCTGTTCAGAAGCTTTTTAGTTTAATTAGATCCCATTTGTCAGTTTTGGCTTTTGTTGCCATTGCTTTTGGTGTTTTAGACATGAAGTCCTTGCCCATGCTTATGTCCTGAATGGTATTGCCTAGGTTTTCTTCTAGAGTTTTTATGGTTTCAGGTCTAACATTTAAGTCTTTAATCCATCTTGAATTAATTTTTGTATAAGGTGTAAGGAAGGGATCCAGTTTCATCTTTCTACTTAAGGCTAGCCAGTTTTCCCAACACCATTTATTAAATAGGGAATCCTTTCCC
>NW_016804806.1:315617-358933 GCF_001698545.2 Rhinopithecus bieti
AGTTACTGTAGCCTTGTAGTATAGTTTGAAGTCAGGTAGCATGATGTCTCTAGCTTTGTTCTTTTGGCTTAGGATTGTCTTGGCAATGCAGGCTCTTTTTTGGTTCCATATGAACTTTAAAGTAGCTTTTTCCAATTCTGTGAAGAAAGTCATTGGTAGCTTGATGGGGATGGCATTGAATCTATAAATTACTTTGGGCAGTATGGCCATTTTCACAATATTGATTCTTCCTATCGATTAGCATGGAATATTCTTCCATTTATTTGTGTCCTCTTTTATTTTGTTGAGCATTGGTTTGTAGTTCTCCTTGAAGAGGTCCTTCACATCTCTTGTAAGTTGAATTCCTAGGTATTTTATTCTCTTTGCAGCCATTGTGACTGGGATTTCCCTCATGATTCGGCTCTCTGTTTGTCTGTTATTGGTGTATAAGAATGCTTGTGTTTTTTGCACATTGATTTTGTATCCTAAGACTTTGCTGAAGTTGCTTATCAGCTTAAGGAGATTTTGGGCTGAGATGATGGGGTCTTCTAAATATACAATCATGGCATCTGCAAACAGGGACAATTTGACTTACTCTTTTCCTAATTGAATACCCTTTATTTCTTTCCCTTGCCTGATTGCCCTGGCCAGAACTTCCAACACTATATATGTTGAATAGGAGTGGTGAGAGAGGGCATCCCTGTCTTGAGTCAATTTTCAAGGGGAATGCTTCAAGTTTTTGCCCATTTAGTATGATATTGGCTGTCGATTTGTAATAAATAGCTCTTATTATTTTGAAATATGTTCCATCAATACCTAGTTTATTGAGAGTTTTTTTTAGCATGAAGGGCTGTTGAATTTTGTTGAAGAACTTGTCTGCATCTATTGAGATAATCATGTTTTTTGTTGTTGGTTCTGTTTATGTGATGAATAATGTTTATTGATTTGTGTATGTCGAACCAGCCTTGCATCCAAGGGATGAAGCCAACTTGATCGTGGTGGATAAGTTTTTTGATGTGCTGCTGGATTCAGTTTTCCAGTATTTTACTGAGAATTTTCGCATCAATGTTCATCAGGGATATTGGTCTAAAATTGTCTTTTTTTGTTGTTGTGTTTCTTCCAGGCTTTGGTATCAGAATGATGTTGGCCTCATAAAATGAATTAGGGAGGATTCCCTCTTTTCTATTGATTGGAATAGTTTCAGAAGGAATGGTCCCAGCTCCTCTTTGTACCTCTGGTAGAATTCGGCTGTGAATCCATCTGGTCCTGGACTTTTTTTGTTGGTAGGCAATTAATTATTGCCTCAACTTGAGAGCCTGTTATTGGTCTCTTCAGAGATTCAACTTCTTCCTCGTTTGGTCTTGGGAGGGTCCATGTGTCCAAGAATTTATCCATTTCTTCTAGATTTTCTAGTTTATTTGTGTAGAGGTGTTTATAGTATTCTCTGATGGTAATTTGTATTTCTGTGAGATCAGTAGTTATATCCCCTTTACCATTTTTTATTGCAACTATTTGATTCTTCTCTCTTTTCCTATTAGTCTTGCTAGCAGTCTACCAATTTTGTTGATCTTTTCAAAAAAAAACAGCTCCTAGACTCATTAATTTTTTTGAAGGGTTTTTTGTGTCTCTGTCTCTTTCAGTTCTGCTCTGATTTTTTTTTCTTGTCTTCTGCTAGCTTTTGAATGTGTTTTCTCTTTCTTCTCTAGTTCTTTTAATTGTGATGTTAGGGTGTCAATTTTAGATCTTTCCTGCTTTGTCTTCTGGGCATTGAGTGCTATAAATTTCCCTCTATACACTGCTTTAAATGTGTCCCAGAAATTCTGGTACATTGCGTCTTTGTTCTCATTGGTTTCAAAGAACATCTTTATTTCTGCTTTCATTTCGTTATTTACTCAGTAGTCATTCAGAAATGAGTTGTTCAGTTTTCATGTAGTTATGCAGTTTTGAGTGAGTTTTTAAATCCTGAGTTCACTGTGGTCTGAGAGACAGTTGTTGTGATTTCTGTTCTTTTACATTTGCTGAGGAGTACGTTACTTCTAATTATGTGGTGAATTTTAGAATAAGTGTGATGTGATTCTGAGAAGAATGTACATTCTGTTGATCTGGGGTAGAGAGTTCTGTAGATATCTATTAGGTCTGCTTGTTGCAGAGCTGAGTTCAGGTCCTGGATATCCTTGTTAAACTTCTGTCTCATCGATCTGTCTAATGTTGACATTGGGGTGTTAAAGTCTCCCATTATTATTGTGTGGGAGTCTAAGCCTCTTTGTAGGTCTCTGATGACTTGCTTTATGAATCTGGGTTCTCCTGTATTGGGTGCATATATATTTAGGATAGTTAGCGCTTCTTGTTGAATTGATCCCTTTACCATTATGTAATGGCCTTCTTTGTCTCTTTTGATCTTTGTTGGTTTAAAGTCTGTTTCATCAGAGACTAGAATTGCAACACCTGATTTTTTTTTCCTTTCCATTTGCTTGGTAGATCTTTCTCCATCCCTTTATTTTGAGTCTGTGTGCATCTTTGCATGTGCGATGGGTCTCCTGAATACAGCACACTGATGGGTCTTGACTCTTCATCCAATTTGTCAGTCTGTGTCTTTTAATTGGGGCGTTTAGCCCATTTACATTTAAGATTAATATTGTTATGTGTGAATTTGATCCTGTCATTATGATTTTCGTTGGTATTTTGCCTCTTAATTGATGCAGTTTCTTCATAGCATCAATGGTCTTTACAATTTGGTCTGTTTTTGCAGTGGCTGGTACCAGTTGTTACTTTCCATGTTTAATGCTTCCTTCAGGAGCTCTTGTAAGGTGGGCCTGGTGGTGACAAAATCTGGTTTGAAAATTCTTTTCTACAAGAATGTTGAATATTGTCCCCCACTGTCTTCTGGCTTGTAGAGTTTCTGCTGAGAGATCCGCTGCTAGTCTGATGGTCTTCCCTTTGTGGGTAACTTGACCTTTCTCTCTGTCTGCCCTTAACACATTTTCCTTCATTTCAACCCTGGTGAATCTGACAGTTATGTGTCTTGGGGTTGCTCTTCTTGAGGAACAACTTTGTGATGTTCTCTGTATTTCCTGAATTTGAATGTTGGCCTGCCTTACTAGGTTGGGGAATTCACTCCTGAAGAGTGTTTTCCAACTTGGTTCCATTTTCCCCATCACTTTCAGGTACACCGATCAAATGTAGATTTGGTCTTTTCACATAGTCCCATATTTCTTGGAGGCTTTGCTCATTTCTTTTTATTCTTTTTTCTCTAAACTTCTCTTCTTACTTCATTTCATTCATTTGATCTTCAATCACCAATATCCTTTCTTCCAGTTGATCAAATTGGCTATTGAAGCTTGTGCATGTGTCACAATATTCTTGTGCTGTGGTTTTCAGCTCCATCAGGTCATTTAAGGTCTTCTCTACACTGTTTATTCTAGTTTGTCATTCATCTAATCTTTTTTCAAGGTTTTTAGCTTCCCTGCAATGGGTTCTAACATCCTTCTTTAGCTTGGAGAAGTTTGTTATTATCAACCTTCTGAAGCCTAGTTCTGTCAACTTGTCAAAGTCATTCTCCATCTGGCTTTGTTCCATTGTTGACAAGGAGCTACGATCCTTTGGAGGAGAATAGACACTCTGATTTTTAGAATGTTCAGCTTTTCTGCTCTGGTTTCTCCCCATCTTTGTGGTTTTATCTACCTTTGGTCTTTGATGTTGGTGACCTACAGATGGGCTTTTGTTGTAGATGACCTTTTTGTTAATGTTGATGCTATTCCTTTCTGATTGTTAGTTTTCCTTCTAACAGTCAGTCAGGCCCTTCAGCTGCAGGTCTGTTGGAGTTTGCTGGAGTTCCACTCCAGACTGTTTGCCTGGGTATCACCAGTGGAGGTTGCAGAACAACAATTATTACTGCCTGATCCTTCCTCTGGAAGCTTCATCCCAGAGGGGCAGCCACCTATATGAGGTGTCTGTGGGCCCCTACTGGGAGGTGTCTCCCAGTTAGGCTACACAGGGGTCAGGGACCCACTTGAGGAGTAAGTCTGTCCGTTCTCAGAGTTCAAACCCCATGCTGGGAGAATCCCAGCTCTCTTCAGAGCTGTCAGACAAGGATGTTTAAGTCTGCAGAAGTTGTCTACTGCCTTTTGTTCAGCTATGCCTTGCCCACAGAGGTGCAGTCTAGAGGCAGTAGGCCTTGTTGAACTGTGGTGGGCTCCACCCAGTTTGAGCTTCCTGGCCGCTTTGTTTACCTACTCAAGGCTCAGCAATGGCAGATGCCCCTCCCCCAGCCAGGCTGCTGTCTTGCAGATCTATCTCAGACATGGGCGTGGGAGCCACCAAACCAGGCAGGGGAGAGAATCACCTTGTCTGCCAGTTGCTAAGACCTTGGGAAAAGCACCATATTTGGGAGGGAGTGTCCCATTTTTCCAGGTAGTCTTGACAACTTCTCTTGGCTAGGAAAGGGAAGTCCCCCAACCCCTTGCACTTCGGCTTTTTTTAACCCCTGAAAATCAGTATATTTTCAGCCTCTCAAAGTGTATACACATTTAAAGCAGTGTGTAGAGGGTGAGGCAATGCCCCACCCCACCCTGCTTCAGCTTGCCCTCCATGGTCTACACCGACTGTCCAACCAGTCCCAGTGAGATGAACCAGATATCTCAGTTGGAAATGCAGAAATCACCCATCTTCTACATCAGTCACACTGGGAGCTGCAGACCAGAGCTGTTCCTATTCGGCCATCTTGCAATGCTCCTCTTTGTTTCTGTTTAATGTTTCCCTACTGCAGATAATTTACATGGGAAATACATGGTCTTGATGATAATATAAGGAGGCTATATGTTGGAAGGGAGGAGGAGAGAGAGAGAGATATCTATAATAAGCAACTAATATTTTATCTAAGGTTAAGATCTTTCTTAGGCAGGCTCCATGCCCTGGGTCTAGAATAGCCATTGACTCTTCTCCAGTTTGGAAAATAATTACCTGTTGTGACAGTCAATGAGAGACAGTTGGTATCATTTGACCACATTAAAATTGTTTGGGTTTGTATATGACTCAACCCACTCCTAAAAAGTTCAAAATGGAGTGTGAGATGTTAAAGTTTTATCGTCATTGTTGGTAGATGTTTGTATAGGACCCAACCCACTCTTTAAAAAGTTCAAAATGGGGCTTGAGATGTTAAAGTTGTATTGTCATTGTTGGAGATACTTCCCAAAAGTAGAATTCAAAAGGAAATGAGCAAAGACTATGAATGGTTAGAAATTAAATGTCTGTTTAGCCCACCGGTAAAACTATTAATAAAATAAAGATTCTAGAAGAAAGGGCTTCCCAAACTTGAGTTAAGGGGGGATCCAGTACTGAAGTTCCATGAAATTAAAATGGAGATTAAAGGTGCAGTTATCTCTGTTTTGGAGATGTTGGTCACAAGTGTCAGAATCAGTAGCAAATGGTTTTGGTAAAGATTATAATAAGGAGGGTCAGAACCCCAAAACTTTACAAGTAAAAATAAGATAATATCTCTTATTTTCTTGAAATCCATCCAATCACTCTTAACTGAATTTCTTGTAAAATCTAAACTCCTTTCCATAGTATGTAAAGTCTTCATAATCAACCCTTCTATCTGTCAGACTGCATGTCACAACCACAATATGCTCCAACATCGCTTGTTTACTTCTAACTCCCATGTGTGCCAAGCTTGTTCCCACCACACAGACCTTGCCCTTACTGGTCCCTTCATCCCTCTATCTAAAGTGCTCTTCCCCTAGATATTTTCATGGCTAATTTCTTCCTATAATTCACATCTTAATTTAAATATCACCTTCTTACAGAAGTCACTGATTTGATTGTCACTTTGTTTTATTTTCATCTTAGTCCACACATCCCTATTTAGAATAGTATTTATTTACTGTGTTATGATGTGCTAGTTCTTTATTTTCTGTATCTGACCGTTTGAAGATAAACATCATGATATCTGGCAAAAAAACTGTCTGTTCTCTTGACCTTTGTGTTCATATATACCTGATATGGCTAGGCTTTGTGTTCCCACTCAAATCTCATCTTGAATTATAAACTCCATAATCCTCATAATGCCCACATGTCAAGGGAGAGACCAGGTGGAGGTAATTAAATCATGGGGGTGCTTTTTCTCATGTTATTCTCATGATAGTGAGTGAGTTCTCATGAGATCTGATGGTTTTATAAAGGGCTCTTCCCTCTCACTCAGCACTTCTCCTTCCTGCTGCCTTGTGAAGAAGGTGCCTTGCTTCCCCTTCACCTTCTTCCACGATATCAGTAAGTTTCCTGAGGTCTCCCCAGCCATGCTGAACTTTAAGTCAATTAAGCCTCTTTCCTTTATAAATTACCCAGTCTCTGGCAGTTCTTTATAGCAGTATGGGAATGGACCAGTACAATACATGACATAGAGCTGACGTTCAATAACTCTTTGTTAAGGAGACTACCTGAATGAATAAACATCATACACTGAATTAATCATTTGGGCAAATATCCAAGCAGAGACTAAGAAGAGTCTGGGAGCAGGTGAAGATAAAGGAAGGTATTCAACATCTGAAAGGATTGGCGGAAGTCATTCAGGACATGATCATATCTAACAGACTGAATCTTTCATAGGTAGAAAATCACAAAAACAGACAATTCTGAAACCTAACATCAGGAGCAAAACTTCAAGCATAATAGGACTATTGAATTATTTCCAGATAGCATACATGAATCAGTTAATAACCTATTCCTTAGGTTAATCAATTTGAATATTGCATTAACTCTTTTATAGGATAATAAGTTTTAGTTTTTGTAGTTTACGGATATGAGCCAATCAAAATTCTGAAATATATAATCTGGAACTTTATCATTACAAATGTTAAATCCTGAAAATAGATTCTGCAAAAAAATTTTAAAATGTTTTAAAGATATTTGTTTTATTTTAAAGAAATATTCATTTAAGAAATGCGTTTAAACCTACAGAGCTCGTTATAAGCTACTTGAAGCAATACAACATAATAACACATATTTTTGCAAGCATAAACACTAAGATGTACTAACAACAGTTGCACAGGTACAACAGTTATAAGGAGATGAACTGTATTCATAAGGAAATCAGTTAAAAAGCAAAGTGTATAAATGCATGACAATATGGTTGGTAATTGTGTGCACCCAAGTTTATAACTTTGGTGTTTGAAATACTACAACAGACAACATAAGTCTTTTGGCAAGATCGATAAAAACTGTTATGAATCACCACCACATATGCAGTCACCCGAAGAGCTGAGATCTTGAAAAATTTTGTCTTTCACAAATATAGTTGTACAAAGTGGACATTCTTTCATTTATTAAAAAAGTTTTATCATCTTTATGTACACACCCAATGCTTACACACAAAGAGAAAGATTTTAATGCACTTTGTGGAGTCAAATTAGCAAAAATACATACAACACATTTGATCGGAACACTCTAAAAGTCTTTAAACAATTATTCCTCCTGTATTGGAAATGATGAACGAAAATTAAATATAGAGAATTGTAAAAATTAATGCTGACTATTTAAAATAGTGGGACAGAAACTAAAATACAGGAAGAATATAATACCTTGCAATATATTTAATCAGGAGATGAAAGATCTCCACAAGCAAAACTACAAAACACTAATGAAAGAAACTGTAGATGACGTGAATGGAAAACCATCCCATATTCATGGATAGGAAGAATCAATATTGTTAAAATGACTATATTAACCAAAGCAATCTACAAATTCAATGAAAATCCTATCAAACTATTAATGTCATTTTTCACAAAAATTAAAAAAATCCTGAAATTCATACGGAACCAGAAAGGAGTCCAAATAGCCAAAGCATTCCTAAGCAAAAAGAACAAAGCTGAAGGCATCACATTACTGACTTCAAATTATACTACAATGGTGTAGTAAGCAAAACATCATGATACTGGTATAAAATGAGACACATACATCAGTAGAATGAATAGAGAACCTATAAATAAAGCCACATACCTACATCCAACTGATCTTTGACGAACTTGACAAAACACACACTAGGAAAAGATTACTCTATTGAATAAATGGTGCTAGAAAAATTGGAAAGCCATATGGGGAAGAATGAAACTTGATCTCTTTCTCTCACCATATACAAAATTAACTCAAGATAAACTAAAACTTAAATGTAAGACCTGAAATTATAACTATAAAATACGAGAAGAATTCCCAGGAAAATTTTCTGGACATTGGCCTAAGCAAAGAATTCATGACCAAGACCCAAAAGCAAATGCAACAAAAACAAAAATAGACAAATGGGACTTAATTAAACTAAAAAGTTTCTGCACATTAAAATAAAGAATCAACAGAGCAAATAGACAACCTGTTGAATGGGAGAAAATATTTTCAAACTATGCAACTGAAAAAGGACTAATAACCAGAATCTATAAGGAAATCAAACAACTCAACAAAACAAAAAAAAAAAAAAAAAAACAAGATATAAATAGCCCCATTAAAGAGTGGGCAAAAGAAATGAACATATGTTGTGTGAAAGAGGAGATACAAATGACCAACCAGCATATGAAAAAAAGTGCTCAACATCACTAATCATCAGAGAAATGCCAATTAAAACTACAATGAGATGCCATCTTACACTAGTCAGAATGACTATTATTAAAAAGGAAAAAAAAATGACAGATGTTGACAAGGATGTGGAGAAAAGGGAACATTTATACACTATTGGTGGTAATGTAAATAGTACAATCTATCTGGAACACAGTATGGTGATTTCTCAAAGAACTACAAATAGAACTACCATTTGATCCAGCAATCACACTACTGCCTATATTCCCAAAGGAAAAAAATCACTGTATCAAAAAGATACCCACATCCATGTGTTTATTACAACACTATTCACAATAGCAAAGATATGGAATCAAGCAGAATGTCCATGAGTGGATGACTGGACAAAGAAAGTGTGACTATATGTGTGTGTGTGTGTGTATATATATATATAATGGAATACTACTCAGCCATGAAAAAGAAGGAAGTTATGTCTTTTGTGTAACATGGATGGAACTGGAAACATTATCTTAAGTGAAACAACTCGGAAACAGAAAGTCAAATACCACATTTTCTCACTAAGTAATGTGTATACTGACGCACAGAGTAGAGTAATAGACACTGGAGACTTGGAAGGGTGAGAGGGAGTTGGTGGTGGCAGGAAGGTGAGAAATTACTCAACGGGTATAATATACACTATTTGGGTGATGGTTACACTGAAAGCACAGACTTTGCCATTAGGCAATCTATCCATGTAACAAAATGACACTTGTACCCCCTAAATCTATAAAAATAAAATAAAAGTCCTAATGCACCTTGAATTTTGAACAAATGAATTATAGTACTAATTATAACTTACAAGGGGGAGTCAACTAACAAGCAAGTTAGTAAATAAATAGCATATACAATAGTGAAAAGTAATGCAGAAAAGAGAGAGTGAGAAACTGGGCACAGGGTAATTGAGTCATGATGTACAGTGGGTGCAGTTTTAAATAGAGGAATCCAGGAATGTCTCAGAGACAAAGTGACATATGAGCAAAGACCTAAAATGTAGTGAAAATTGAGGTCATGAGGATCTGACTTTTCTGTTAGGAAGAACAAGTCTGGAAATCTATAATTGTAAGTAAATTTGGAGAAAATATTGGTTAATATCCATTTGTGACCTCACACATGGGTTTCAGTATGTGTGGGTTTCATTCTTTTGTACGGAGTTCTAATATAATAATAAGAGTTGATACTGGGAATATGGAGGGAAAAAATACATCTGTTTTCATCTCATTTGGCTTTTCACATTGTATTGTATACTTCATGTATTTGAATATTGGTTTTTCAGCTTTAGCCTAAAAGACCCCTTTGGAAATGACATAGTACATTTCTGTGGAATATATTTCCTGCATTCACAAAAATATACATTAAAAAAGTAACACAAAAATAAAAAAAAATGACATATGGAAAAGGCCATCACATAAGCTCACTGGAGAATTGGTCAGAATGGACTTGAGAGATGTTAAAAAAGAAATAAAAAAAGCACAAATGAGACTGGCTCAGAAATAGCCTGGCAGAGCCCATTAATATCACTTGAAATTCATAGTTATAAAATAACAATACCAAGAAATGACAAAAAATAAAATTACAAAACAAATAACGCTTTTCTTGCTCTTTCTGATGTAAAGAGTTGGTTTATAATGGCTGATAACAGTTCCAACGGGAATAAACAGTATAATACTATAGACAAACTGTATATCTGCATAGAGTTATAAGCACATACATGTAAAGAAAGAAACTTATATTCACACCACAGTGTAGTAGTATCTGAAGTTTTAAAAATGCAAGTGGGCTGGGTGCAGTGGCTCATGCCTGTAATCCCAGCATTTTGGGAGGCTGAGGCGGGCAGATCACCTGAGGTCTGGAGTTCAAGATCAGCCTGGCCAACATGGTAAAACCTCGTCTCTACTAAAAATACAAAAATTAGCCAGGTGTGGTAGTGCGTACCTGTAATCCCAGATACTCGGGAGATTGAGGTGGGAGAATCGCTTGAACCTGGGAGGCAGAGGTTGCAGTGAGCTGAGATCGTGCCACTGTACTCCAGCCTGGGTGACAGAGTCAGACTCCGTCAAAAAAAAAAAAAAAAAAAAAAAAAAAGGCAAGTGCAAACGAATAAAGAGATGTCAATTGAAATTTATGTCTTCACTGGCAATTCTGAACATACTCTAAACCTCTTGATACAATTTACAAATTTCTCTTCTTAAAGCATATATCCTAAGTAAGTTGTAAATATTTGGTTGCTCAATTCTCAGAAAAGGCAGGGAATTTTATCAACAACCAAAATATAAAACCACCAGAAGAGTCATCTAAGCAGACCATCCTTCAACATAAAGGTTGGAGAAAGGTGTCCAAATAGCTCACTGTACTTTTTAATTGTTTTCATCATGCCATTCTCTAGTTACCAAGAGTATAGTATAATAGTAGGTTTGGAGGTGTGGAAAATAGGACCAGAGAGATATTGCATAGCTAAATTTTGGCCAGGTTGCATTAAAATCATCCCAATATTCAGCACATAGTCATATCTTTTAGTTTTCTTTTCCATAGTATATCCAATAAATAAGTGAAACGTCTGGTTTCATGATCTACCAAAATTAAGTCATTTCTTTCTCCTATTTCTTTCAGTTTGAAACAGTACTTCAGTTGAAATCTTTGTATTGTATTTGAGATCTAAAAATGATTGCCACTTCCTTGTTACATAAGAGCAGTTCTTGTGGTAAACTGGCCTTAAGTTTAATTTTCTAGTTTAATTTCATACCTTCCCATCCTACCCTAAACACATACACACACACACACACACACACAGACACACACACACACACACACATATAAATTGGCAACCTAAATTGTTAGGCAATCAACTACACTTTATGAAAAATACTATAACAAAGGGTATTTCTTTTTCTTGTCATAATCTGTTACCATGATAATGAGATAATTTCTTATATATTTAAAGTAATAGTGCCAGTATTTGAGTACCCCACAGTGGTATTAGTTAGGAATATGAAACAGACACAGAAACAGGATAATTCTTTTAGAATTTTCTCTGCAGAAGAGTTAAAATCACCTTTTAAGGATTTGGGTGATTTGATTAAAATATTAGTAATTTTTATTGAAAATATTTGCTTACCTTGTTCCCTTCAGGTTTTTCTCAACCAGAAGTAACTAGATATGTTTTTTCTTCTTCTTCTTTTTTTTCTTTTTGAGATGGAGTTTTGCTCTTGTTGCCCAGGCTGGAGTGCAGTGGTGTGATCTCGGCTCACCGCAACGTCCACCTCCCTGGTTCGAGCAATTTTCCTGCCTCAGCCTCCCGAGTAGCTGGGATTACAGGCTCCCACCACCACACCCGGCTAATTGTGTATTTTTAGTGAAGACGGGGTTTCTCCATGTTGGACAGGCTGGCCTTGAACTCCTGACCTCAGGTGATCTGCCTGCCTTGGCCTCCCAAAATGCTGCGATTACAGGCATGAGTCACTGTGCCTGGCTAATATGTTTTTAAATTAGAAATAACTTTCAGTTGTTTTGTTTTTTCAGAAATAAAAATAAGATTAGTGGAGGATATTTGGCTGCTAGAATGAACTGGAGTTGTAGAATGCCTTCCCATCTATTGGAATGTTACGTGTTTTAAAACTATTCTTTCATCTTTCTTCCTCCTCCTCCTCCTCCTCCTCTTCTTCTTCTTCCTCTTCCTCTTCCTCTTCCTCTTCCTCTTCTTCTTCTTCTTCTTCTTCTTCTTCTTCTTCTTCTTCTTCTTTCTTCTTCTTCTTCTTCAACTGCAGTTACCATTTGGGAATAAAAGAAAGTTTCAAAATAGGAGTTTACAATTTTATTACTATGTACGATTTCATTTTAGACATTTAAAAACTATTTTTTAAGCCCTGAAAATCAGTATATTTTTCAGAAACCCTTTGCTAAATCATAATAAACTTGCAGTGTTTCTTCAGGGGCAAAATTCAGCTCAGCCCTGATGCAGAGATGAAGTACTTTATGCAAACCCCTCCACATATACTTACTAAGTTTTCAAAATATTCGAGAAACCAGAAGCATGGAAGTTACAAGCGAACATTTTTTTCATTTTTTGCAATGGAGTCTCGCTCTGTTGCTCAGGCTGGAGTGCAGTGGCAAGATCTCGGCTCACTGCAACCTCCGTTTCCCAGGTTCAAGCGATTCTTCTCCCTCAGCCTCCTGAGTAGCTGGGACTACAGGGGCGCAGCACTACGCCTGGCTGATTTTTGTATTTTTAGTAGACACAGAGTTTCACCATATTGGCCAGGCTGGTTTTGAACTCCCGACCTTGTAATCTACCCGCCTTGGCCTCCCAAAGTGCTGGGATTACAGGCGTGAGCCACCACACCTGGCCACAATCCAACATTTTAGTAGCTCTAATACTTGTAGTTAGACATTTGGCTCTTAAAATATTTAGGTGAAAATACAAATTTCGTGGCCAGGAGAATGCATTATTTTAAAATTGTGTACAATTTAACTACTTTCTCTTTCTCTCTCTCTCTGGTAAAAAGGTTAACCTCTGCTAGTGATGATCAAACCTGGTAAAGATTGTAAAGTGGGAAAAATTGGTTTATAGGATCCTTATCTCTTTTAATTATAATAATTCCACTCTGTTCTTCTTTAGTAGTTCAGCATTTTTTCCTTAGGCATTAGTATTCCTTTTTTTTTTTTTTTTTTTTTGAGACGGAGTCTCACTCTGTGGCCCAGGCTGGAGTGCAGTGGCATGATCTCCGCTCATTGCAACCTCCGGCTCCCGGCTTTGAGCGATTCTTCTGCTTCAGCCTCCTGAGTAGCTGGGATTACAGGACTGTGCCACCACACCCAGCTAAGTTTTGTATTTTTAGTAGAGATGAGGTTTCACCATGTTGGCCAGGCTGGTGTTGAACTCTGGACCTCAGGCGATCCACCTGCCTTGGCAGGCATTAAGTATTCTGACCTCAGTTTTCTCCCCTCTCTTCATTCTTTCTTGAGCAAATTTCCACACCTTTTATTCTCTCTGATCTTCTTACTCTGCACTCTCTCCATTATTTTGCTTTTTCCATTTGCTAGAATGCTTCTCTAAAATAATTTTGTCAATAAATCTGCTTACGATGTTTTAAAATGTCATCCTGAATAGCATATTTATTATACCATTATTACATACAATGAAATAAATACTATGAATTAATAAGCTGGAGTTTTAGCATACTTAACCATTGAAAAGATTGTGATTAAAAATATAATTTTATTTTTTGAAATAATACAGAATTTATATGCATGCTTAAATTAAAATTATTTCTTTTCAAATGTTCTGATTGTTTCATTTTAGGTACGTTAATTTTCAGGCTTGAATTTTTAGATTAGTTGGTTGTTCACAGGCTTGGCTGCTGTCCTAAATTAGCTTGGCTTGCTACTGACCCAATGCTAAGCAGTTTACACATATTTGAACCTTGCAACAGTCCTGTGAAGTAAGATTATCAGCTTCAGGTTACAGATGCAGAAACTGCAGTTCAGAAAACTTAATTAACTTTCCAAATTTTCACACCTAATAAGTGGCAGTACTGTAATAAGATTCAACCTGAGGCTTCATGGCTCATGATTTTAAGCTTTTCATGTGCTTAATGAATCAACAGGCTCTTGGTGTCTTAATTTAAAGGCTAATAGTTTATCCTTACGTACTGACTTGCATTTGACACTATTTACACTCAGCTCTCTGGCTGGTTCCAATACAATCTTCTAGTTCTACTAGCCTTGCTTGCTCTACCTATACACTGAATGCTCTCCAAACCAGACCCGCTGCTTTTGCTGGATTGTGTCAACACTTATGCTCTCCCTTCAGCCTGAAATGGAGCTTACAGTAACAATCTATTGTACACAATTACTTTCAAAAGAAAAAATGATACACTGATGGGTCCAGAAAAAGTGGTTTAATCTGGAGATACGGGGTCTAACTGCCTCATACGATCTTGTAATCAGTTCTCTGTTTTTAAGCTCTAAACTTCATACTTCCTTCTGAACCTTCAGAGAAACCCAGCACCTCCAAAACTTGAGACATTCCAGGCTCCTAAGGAGAAAATGGATTCTCCTTAGGAAAATCCATTTTCTCCTCCACAAGCTCCTCTTCCCACTTTTAAGTCATATTCCACAGATTCATCTTCTTTCTGTTCTTTCATTTGGTTTCTTCTCTTCTCCTGTTCTCTTTATCCTTGTAGGGTTTTTTTTACCATGACCACCACCCTCTTTGATTCTCTTTCAGTGGAGTTTCTTTAAGGAGAAGAATGAACGTGGCTATTCAATTTGTCATATTTTATTGGAATTCTAAGATCTGTTTTAAAAAGTAGAAGATACTCAGACTGGAATTCAAATCGTGGACTTTGGAGTCAGATTCCCTTCCTTGTTCAAGTCATGGCACAGAGATAAAATGATCATATTTGCACAGTATGCTGGAGTGAGTGACAGGACTAGAGTGGGTCTTCCCATAGCCCTACACCTTGAGGTGTCAGTAAATTGTATCACGGCACATCTGTAATTCAAAACATTTGGGCTTTGAAGTACCGGGCATCCATAAAGTTTGAATCCTGACTGTTTCACTTGCTAGCTGCGTGGCCTTGGGCAAGTCGATCTATCTCTATACTAGCTCCATTTGTAAACAGGTGATTATGGTTCCGACTTCTTGGTACTCTTATGAGAATTACAGGAGCTAACATTTGTTTGAAGTGCCCAGCACAATATGAACACATACTAGGTGCAACAACTAAATCTCTCATTCTGGAGAGGACCAAGAGGTTAAATGGCTTTGTAACTTTCTCTGGATTTAAATGGTGACTGTGTCTTTGGCCATCAGACATTATTTGATTTGAGACCTTTGGAAGGACTAAAGTAGACTGCAGATGTCAGGGAAAAGTCTAATGTCTTGCCTCTCAGTGAAAAGGGAGGTGGTTATTTAAAGAAATATTCTCTGTTTTGCATTAGACTTACCTCTGTTCTGTTTAGCATTTATCTCCACATTATTCTTTTCCTGCAGAATCATTTTTTTTACAGCTTCTCCAATTATGATCCTTCCCAAGGTCAGGGGCATGTCACTATTTCTCACCTCAGATTTGGAAATACATATCTTTACATTTAAAACTGCAAATACTGTCACACCAAGACAGAATGTGTTTGGCATAATATTAAGGCAAAAGATTGCATCTGAATCTCGGTAAAGCATGAATAATAGCAGAGCTTGAAGAATGTTAAACCTAGATGGTAATATATACCACCTTTCTTTTTACATTTTCCTAGTTTCCTCTTCTGATTCATCTTTACTTACTTCCTATTTTGTTTTTTGTTTGTTTGTTTGTTTTGTTTTCTCGTTAGAAGAAAAGCCACAGAAACTCCAAGCAGACAAATTAGAAGGGAGGCAATGCAACAAGTCCTATCTGCTCTCTGTCTAGATCCCATGCGGAGCCTGGTCAGCAGGTGAATCCACATCCCAGTGGGGTTACCTTCCCTGTGGCCTGTCAATCACTCCAAGAAGCACTTCCCAATTTGTCTGGCACAACCTCCTTTCACTCCTCCTACCCTCTCAGCGGTGAGGAAATCCCGGAGCAATCTTTGCCCTGGAGCCGCTTGTGTTTTCAGTAACCAGGGACTGAGCTGATTTTTAAAAATAAATAAATAAATAACAATCAGGACCCTTGCCGCAACTCACCGGGTTGCTGGTTTCTTGCAGGTCAGAGGCGATGCCACCTCCACCAACGACCTCCCAAAGATTAAACCAGCCATGTACAACCTGATGGACTGAAAATTGAAAGAGGTGGGCCGTTGGCCTCTTCCTAAGAGTACTTGTGTGTTGAAATCGGGAGGACGTTCTGGAGTTTGAGCGCGATTTTTCCGGGGGTTGGAAGTTCTTGTAGAGGTTTGGATTTCGTGCAGCGGCGCAACTAACCTGCTGCAACTGTGCTGTGACACCCCTGTCCCGGGGCCCCCACTTTAGCCTGTTGCTTCTCCGGTCGCTCCAGGTCGGTTTTTCCCGGCGACTCTAGTGTGGCTTCCAAACTTCTGGGCTCCGGGCTCACTTTGGAATTTGCCCCCGCCTCCTATTCGCTTCCCTCAGGCCCCAGGAAGTTGCAGGAGTCCCATTTGTCACACACTCGGGGACCGCGGGTGGCCGGCGGAGATGAAACCCTCTTGGCTGCAGTGTCGTAAAGTCACCGGCGCCGGGGGGCTCGGAGGGACCTTGCCCGGGTCCTCTCCGGCCCGGGGGGCCGGTGCGGCCCTCAGGGCTTTAGTGGCCCCAGGCCCGCGGGGCGGTCTCGGAGGTCGGGGCTGCAGGGCGCTGTCCTCTGCCAGTGGCAGCGAGTACAAGACCCACTTCACAGCCTCGGTGACCGACCCCGAGAGGTTCTGGGGCAAAGCTGCTGAGCAGATCAGCTGGTACAAGCCCTGGACTAAAACGCTGGAGAACAAACACTCGCCCTCTACCAGTTGGTGAGTGACTTCTGTGCAAACCCGATCCCCCATCCCTGGTAACTTTTTGGGCGCCAGGACCTCCCTGGGACCTGGAATCTGGCATTCTATCACGAAAGAAAATTGAAACTGGAGATGTGTTCAGACCCCTCAATTCGTGTTTCATTTCAATTTCATAGTCAGTTCTCTTGCCTTCTGCTCTTGAGGGACCCTGTTACCTATTGTGAACCCAGTGTCCCATAAACGGGGGATTTACCTGACTGGCAAGGCTCTGCTTGCCACTGGGAATATTAAGAGGACTAAAACAAGGTCCTGCCTCCAGGGACGGCACAGTCCAGTAGGGGAGCTACTATGTAAACAAAGCAAGTGGTGCAATAAACTAGGGAATTGTAACTAAGTATCCTCATACTGTGGGGAGGGAGGGTTGAGAAAAGACTTCAATAAAATCACACCCCAGAAGGGTTTGGAAGGATGAGTATGTCTTCTCAAAGTTGAAAAGACCCTAATTATCAAAGTTCTAGAGGTGAACAACAGCTTGAAATGTGACTGAGACAGTGACTGCAAATGATTGTGGTTGCTGGAGAAGTAGGAGGGGAAGTGGTGTGTCTGGGGGCTAGGTTGGGAAGGGATTTATGTACTGTGCTAAGTAGCTTGGACCAGATCCATAGGCCTGTTGTGTGTATGAAGCTGCAGTAGTATGGAGTACCCAGAAAGAATACAGATAGATATAGGCCAGGTGATGTTAGAAGTCATGGTATTTTGTAAAGTCTGCTACCTGGAGTTGGAATTATAAGAAGTTATAAGCATTATTATTATTATTATTATTATTATTATTATTATTATTATTATTAAGACGGGAGTCCCGCTCTGGGCGCCGCGGCTGGAGCGCTGCACGTGCCGCCGATCTCAGCTCTCACTCGCCAAGCTCCCGCCTCCCGGCCTTCTCACGCCGATCTCTCCTGCTCAGCCTCCCGAGTAGCTGGACTACAGCGCGCGCGCCCGCCATCTCGCGGCGCTATTTTTTGCTATTTTTTAGTAGAGACGCGGTTTCACCCCATGGTATAGCCAGGCCATGCGTCCTCCGATTCTCCTGACCTCCGTGAATCCGCCCGCCCTCGGTCTCCCAGTGCTGGGATTACAGGCTTGAGCCACCGCGCCCGGCCAAGCATTATTTTTTGTGTTACAACAAACAGAGACACATTGTAGAATAAATATCAAGCTTGCTCAGATACTGAGGGTGAGGCACAGTCAGTGATTATCTCAGAGGGTGGCTCCCTATGTGCCTGCCCGCTGGGGGTGTGATTGCTCTCATCTGCCAGCCATTAGAGAGTATGTCTCCTGTAAAAGTTTCAAAAACACTGCTCAGCAATGAGGTGAGGGGAATGACACGGTCAGGTCTGCAGTGGACGAATGGCTCTATGGTTAGAGCAAAAACTCTAATGGAATGGAATTAGCAAGAGCCTGTTCTGTGTCTCCACCATGCCCAGTCCTCTCATAAGTGTGTGGGGATGACATGGTGTCTCCTTTAGAATCCAAGCACCTTGCCCATTCCTATCAATTATTTTTTTCAATAGTATTTGATTGGTCCTCTTTTCTGTACCAGACAGTGAACAAGGCACTGGGTGTTCAACAATGAGTAAAACTTAGTCCTTGATTTCTAGAAGTCGTAAAGATTAAAAGCATGGACTCTCAGGCCAGACTACCTGGATTTGAGTTCGACTTCTCACAGTTACTGACTGTGTGTTCACAGTGAAGTGACTTAATCTCTGTTTCACTTTGCCGAAATGCAAATATGGAAATAAGTGGAGGCTTAACTTAGTAAGGGATGAAGACTATGTCTTTATACACTAGGCCCTATAAATGTTAGAGGAAGAATAACTCTCTTTGTATTCTCGGACCATAATTATCTTAGGAGCAGGAAACTCTCCTAGTGTTCCCCAGATGAAAACACAGAGATTATTGCATCACTGTTTCTCAAAGTTTTGTGTACAAATATCTGTCATAAAACATGGTGTTATAAATGATTTTATGTGGCCATCTCCATTATAAAACAAATGTGCATAGCATTCAGTTAAGAAAACACAGGTATATTCTAAATGAAACACAGTGAGGGCCAGACCTAAGACAGTGGCAATGGGAATGGAGGAGAAAGGACAGATTGGAGTGATCTGAGAGTGCAATCGGGGATCAGCAAAGGCCCAGGAGAGAGCCTTGGGAGTGAGTGTCAATGTACCCAGCAAGTAGAGCTTAAGATTAGGAGATTTCCTTTCCAATAACTTGCTTTCTTTTTGTAATATCTAGTTGCTTGTCTACATTTTCTAAAATTTGTATGTATAAGAGGTCTTTAATGAGAAATTTTGTGAAAGGGTCACTATATTTTTATAGATCAACATTTGATAACACTGTATCCAAATTCTTTATCTTTTCAGTCTTGAACTCATGCCTAGAAAATCAAAGTGAAGAAGTGATAAAACTTTGACTCTATTTATTTCAGCAGTGCGATTCAATCTTACAAGAATTCTGATTGGGCAAGCAGGGTTGGGAGGGAAGTAGACGTAGGAGACCAATCTTAAATTTCAGTTAGTCAGTAGTTTCAATTTAAATCTATGACTGCATTGGATATCTAAGTGAAGATAGTCTTGATTGATTAGCAATTTTCCACAAAGCCGAACTCAAGGAAGGGCAGACTGAATTTACTTTTGTTTTATTTTGTTTGGCTTTATATCCCCAAGATCTAAGGCAGAGTTAGCATATAAATTTTTAAAGTGAGAGTCAACTAACTGGATACATAGCTCTGATGATTTTTGTTGCTATAAAACAAAACACCTCTTTGGGAGGTGATAAGTGGGTTTAGGCACAATTTGGCGTGAAGGAGCTTTACTTACTTTCTTTGAAGCTGAGATCTGGAGAAGGGAGATATTGACAGCCAAGTGCTTAAGCAAAACAAGGCGAGATTGCTATAGCTAATTGTTCTGTCCTCTGTGGAGCTGGCATACGTGTAGTCACAGTCTCTGATGCCCTTTGGCTTCCCAGAGGCAAGAGAGATTCTTCATTATAAGCTTGTCTGTTTGTTGTTCATAAAAGTAAACTCCCCTCAGAACCCTCAGGCTTATCAAAAGTCTCAACACATAAATAGTACTGAATATTAGTTTTTGCAGTGACATAAGCTATGCAATATTTTATGCATGCAGTAATATAGACAGGGAGTAGAAATCTTTAAGGGTGATATATGGAAGGGAACTTCCATTGTAGTGAATGACTCTATTTAATGCATTTCCAGTCCTGTAATTTCTGAGACCATCAAAAAACAAATCCAAATTATGAGTAGGTGCTTTAGGGATTTATACATAATTGCTTCTCCTCACAGTTTGGTGGTTACTCCATATTGTTAAAACCTGGCTCTTTGGGTAATAAAGTCTCTATTAGAGCGACTTCAGTGGAGAACTGCAATTGTAGTAATTTCTTTAATCCTGGAACAACAAAGTGGATGTTTCTGGTTATTTTCTCCTGATAGACATCCTGCTGCCTATCCTGAAATTGAAATCCAGCTGCCACTCTCTGAAGGATTAGTCAATTCACTTTTCTATTATGTATTGTGGTTGACTCTCTGGGCCATCAATTTATCTCTTTCTATGGAAGCATTACAATCCAATTTTAGTTTACTTTTATTTAAACAACATTCAGTGATAGGATTCTCATATACCATTTGTTTAGAAATCAGTATGTATTAACAGTGACTATAAACCAAAAAGGAAAAGACTAACTAAATGCAGATTATTAGAAAATAACTTAAGCTTGGCTAACATTTCTGTAGTCGAAATAGTGTGGGTTTCTCAACATGCAGGATCTCAATTCCTTACTAGCTTAGATTAAGGTTGTTTAATCCTGCCAAGTCTTAAAATGGCTTATAAGAATTAAAGGACATTAATCATTCACCCACTGCATGTATAGTACAGAGAAAATGATGAAAGAGATAGTGAAGCAACTCACCACACAGCAGCATGAAAGACATGCGTTAAATTATTACCAAAGAAATTAATTTTAAATTTTAGATGCAGGGGTACATGTGCAGGTTTGTTATATGGACATGTTGTGTGATGTTAAGGTTTGGGCTTCCATTGAACTCATCACCCAGATAGTGAACACGGTACCTGGTAGGTTTTCGACCCTGACCTCATCTCTCCCTCCCCGCCTTTTGGAATCCCCAGTGTCTATTGTTCCCATCTTTATATCTGTATGTCTCCAGTGTTTAGCTCCCACTTATAAGTGAGAACATGCGTATCTGGTTTTCAACATGATGAACACAATTTAGAGTTGCAGTTGATGCTAGGTAATACAATCTTTCTTAAGGGATATGATATTGTCTTCTTTAGAAGGATCATGAGATGGGGGGGGCTAGAGGAAATTATGTTTAAATTGAGATCAAAATGAGTAGGAGTTAGACACATGAGAAGTGGGGAGGAACATTCCAGGGAAAGAAAATAGCATATGCAAAGGCCATGAGGTAGACATGTTTAGTAAGTTCCAGAAACTTAAAAAGGTTTACGTGGTTGGGGCTTAAGAAATGACAGAAAATTATCTTGAGATGGAAGGAAAGAGCCATATTGTGAATGGTCTTTTGAGTTATGTTAAGGATTTTTAAATTTTTTCCTGGCACATAACACCTGTCACATAATACATGACCAAAATGTAAATTTCCTATTCTTCCTTCTTCACTGGGTCAATACAGGCTTGAGTTCAACTGTAGCTTTGCCGCTTAAGCTGAGAAAGCTTCAATACCTTTATTTGCAAAATTAGAATCATGACAGTATCTATTTCTAAGGATTAAATTGGGTGAAGGAAGCTTGTAAAATGCCTAGGACTTTCCCTGCCACGTAAAACTAAATATGATTATCTTTGGAATATGAAAGAAATATTCCCATGAGCTAATGTGGTCCAATAAGTTTTGAGGGGAACTGGTAGCATTTAGAATGAATCTTAAAGTAGGACTTAGGAGAAAAGTCATTTATGTGCAGAGAACAAGATGACAAAAACATCGAGGTAAGAAAAGCCAAGGGTCCCTAGAGGATAGTTATAGTAAACCAGTTGGCTTTTAGTGGCTTGTCTGAGTTGCTGGGACTTACTTTCAGAAAATAGTTTTGGCCTGCTTTTAGAAGGCTTGGAGTACCAAGCTAAGGCATTTGCATTTACTTCTTAGGCTGCAGGTCACAACATGCCTTAAAGCCCGCAGATAGGCTTTGTTTGACCTAGAAGTTTTGTTTGTTTAATGCGTTAGCATTTAAAAATTGGAATATTTTGTCTAAAATCTAAATTTCTTGTAAAAAAAATCGCTTTTGGCATTTTATTTTTTATTTTTTTGAGACGGAGTCTCACTCTGTCACCCAGGCTGGAGTGCAATGGCGTGATCTCCACTCACTGCAACCTCCATCTCTCTGGTTCAACCGTTTCTTCTGCCTCAGCCTCCCAAGTAACTGGGATTACAGATGTGTGCCACCACACCCAACTGATTTTTGTATTTTTTTTTTTTTGGTAGACATGGGGTTTCACCATGTTGGCCAGACTAGTCTCGAACTTCTGACCTTGTGATCCGCCCACCTCGGCCTGCCAAAGTGCTGGGATTACAAGCATGAGCCACCATGTCTGGCCCTTGGTCTTCTCTTTAAAGAAGAAAAAATGGGTCGGGCACGGTGGCTCACGCCTGTAATCCCAGAACTTTGGGAGGCTGAGACAGGCAGATAACGAAGTCAGGAGATCCAGACCATCCTGGCCAACATGGTGAAACCCCGTCTCTACTAAAAATACAAAAATTAGCTGGGTGTGGTGGTGCATGCCGGTAATCCTAGCTACCTGGAAGGCTGAGGCAGGAGAATTGCTTGATACGAGGAGTCAGAGCTGAGACTGTGCCACTGCACTCCAGCCTGGTGACAATGTGAGACTCTGTCTCAAAAAAATAAACAAACAACAACAACAACAACAACAACCAAAAACCAGAATATCTGTCAGCAATGGGTCAGGATTCCTGCACAGCAACTCTTTGCTGGAACTGAGCAGCTGCTGACCCTTTAAATGGTACATGTGCTTGTTTGTTATTCACTGTCCTCACCCCTATTTCATTACACTTTGCGTGTCCCAGCCATTAAGTTTTCCATTGTGAGCATTTTTGTTTGCAGTACCTAGTAAGGAAGTAATGATCCATGGAAACATTTTGTTAAGAAGGTGATAGGATGAAAGTATTATCAGAAGCCAAGTTTGACTTCAGATTTCAATATTTCTTGGTAGTTTGGGAAATGAGGGATATTGGGAAACACAGAGTAACAAGAACATAAAATAGTGTGACTAATGAACTAAGATAATAGCAGGAGGTAAAGAAAGAGAGGAACGTCAGGAATAAAAATTAAATTACACACAGTGACTTTTTGGCAGCGGGATGCAGGGAAGTAAAGACATGATAACTGTAAGAATCTGACTTAAATGTCCAGATGAGGAATTGATGGGACAATTAAAACTACAAGGCTGAAAACTGGGAGAGAGCTTGATGTAGAATTATAGATTTTAGTATAAATCTTAAAGAGCTGAGAGGTAGAAGCTTATGAAAGTTGAAGAGAAAGAGAGAAAGAAAGGGAAGAGAAGAGAAAAAGGACTGAACTTTGGGAAAAAGTGGGAGAAAAAAAAAACTATGGAAATGGGTGAGACATTCAAAGAAAGAGGAAAAGAAAGAGCAAGATATTTTAGTGTCATGCATTGTAAAGGAGAAAAAAAATAAAAATAGTGGTCAAGGACTCTAGAGATGCTTTGAGGCTATTGAGAATTGAAAAAGAAAATCTGCTGTGACTCAGAGATCCTTGATGACTTTCAATAATATAATATCAATGTTAAGATGAGGACCAAAGCCAGAATAGCGCATTACAAAGTGAACTGGTATAGGCAAAAACATTCCATGAGGATATTCGACAGTGACAGGAAGATGAAACAGGATAATAAATGGCGGTATGGTGGTATCTGGGTCAAGTAAAAGACAGTTACTTCGTCATTCCTTATTTCCTCTTCTCCCTTTAAGAAGAAATCTATGCTTAAATTCTGAAGTGAAGAAATTATGAAATAGGAATGAAAAGAATTTTGCTTGTTTTGAAGCCTACTGCTCAACAGGACTCCTTGTTTTTGCAAGTTGAACTTTGTGTGGTTTCTTATGTTATTTTTTTGCTTTTGCTACTAGGAGCTACTGAAAGAAAGAAACAGGTTGCAAAATTCTCAAAATTGGTATAAAAAGTACTCAGTAGATCTGTTTGTTCTTTTTAAACACTAGAGTTATTCTAGTGAGCTAAATATCTCTACATTTGTTTGTGAGTCTGACAGGGAGGATAAGGAAGCAGTTGAAAAGGGAAAAGATAATTAGTATTTGTTGAGTCCTTTCTCTGAACTATCAGCTATACAATAGAGTCATGTATTTCCGTTTATTCCTTCCCCAGATGCTGCGAAGTTAGTATTATCATGCCCTTTCTACATATGAGGGAACTGAAGCTCAAGGCCACACAGCTAGTTAGTAGTGGCTAGCAATAATAGCTCCAGTGGCTAAGCTCAGAATCTTTTCCTCCAAATATCGAGGCAACTGTTCCAGAAGTCAGATTGCCAAGTCTTGGTAAACCTGAAATAGATTTTTGGCTACTACATTGAAGGAGACCAAAGAGATGTGAATTAAATGCAAGAGGTAGTTTCTGAATATTTTCACTATAATTGATATTTTTTGGGACAAGTAAGAAGCCAGAATGGGATTTCAGGATTGGATGGTGGTAATGTGTCAATACTAGTTTCCTGAAGTTGATGGTTATAGTATGGTTCTCTAGAAGAATGTCCTTATTTGTAACAATTACATATGAAATTATTCTGGGGTTCTTGTGTATCATGTCAGTAAAGGTTTCAAAGGGGAAAAAAAAGTACTTCATGTTGTAACTGCAAATTTTCTGTGAGTTTGAGATTGCTTCAAAGGAAAATAAATGAAAATATAATGGGGATTTCATGTATCCAGAAAGCAATTTAATCCCCCTATTGAACTTCGGCTATTTGGCAAACAAATGCTCAGCTACATTAAATTGTTTGGGAAATTCAGTATTTGTCAGATATTTTTAAAGTTACATTTAATGCTGGTTTGAAGGCAAAAGTGTTATATAAAGAGGAAGAATTTTCCTCCTTTTGACAAACTCTAAATTAAATGAATTTATTCATAGCGTTGTACACAGTACAGGTATATTTAAAATTTAAAATCATCATTATTTTATAGATATAAAAATATTTTAAGAAGGTATCTGGTTGGCATGAAAAATTGCCTGTTAGAAATAAGGCCTCTCAAAATAACCTCATCAGGAAAGACCAGTTTTAAAAGATGGGCCTTATTTTATATTCTGAAGGTCAGTAGCTTGGTACTGTCCCGTATCTAATTTTCTCAGCTTGTCATGCTGCTGAACCTTCAGGACAGAACAGAGTGAACTACAGGAATGCTGCAATTACATAAGCAAGGATGGATTGCCTGCCAAATGGCACAATCAATGAACAATGGAAATTCAATAGGCTGTGACTGATCAACTACCAGGTCTTGGGGGAAAATCCAAACTCTTATCACCTCCCGAAAGGTGGCTTACTTTTCTTTTGTCATGCCACATATAGTATTATTTGAAAGGAGGAAAAAATACAGTGGTTGAAGTTATTTGCTGCTGCTGCTTCTTCTTTTTTTTTTTTTTAATTCTATTTTCATAAGCAACAAGCAGCAACTCTATGAGGGAGATCATTGCTTTCCATTGTGATGTGACATTTGTAAGAAAAATGTGTGGGAGGCTAATGGATCTTTGCAATTATATACATGAATGTAAAAACCTCTCTAAATTACAGTTTCAAGTATACGTGAATGTGGAACTCAAATCCTTTATCTAAACTATGTGGATAGGGAACTTGTTACATTAAAGGTATTAATTATATTTGTTTTTGTCAGTGTTTAGCTGAATGAGGTAAGGAACAGTGCATAGAAAAGAGAGGTATTATTTTTATAATATCTTAGGAAAATTAAAGTTTGTGAATTTTGAGTTTGAAGGAGTCCAGTTGGAAATATGAGGATAGTAAAAAACAGAAACTCTTTCAAATATTAAATTAGAGAGGGATAGAGTTTAATTATATGGCTTTAATAATTTAAAACATTAATTGCTTTAAGAGAGAGGAAAAGCAATTAAAGTCTGTAGGTCTTTGACTTATGACCTGACTCTGGACAATAGGAATACCTTCACTTAAGGTGTTCCTGGTAGAATAATAACACTTGCCAAGTATAATCTTTCAAGATGTCGTTCCTGAGTGGATGCAGCAGTTAAGTAAAATAAATTTGGTAAGATGAAGAAGAAGGAGAAGGAGAAGAAGAGCAGGAGGAGGAGGAAGGAGGAAAGAGGAAGAGAAGAAGGAGGAACAAAAGAATGCTCAATTTCTACTGTAGATATGGCCAGATATCTGTTGAAAATTTAGTAAGATTAAAAAAAAAATAGTTGCTTGGTATTATTGACCATTTGCTAAATAACTTTAATCTAATGAGAGCATGGGAGCTTAGAAAAGTCCACTTTTACACTAATCTCACTTTGCTTTCTCTCCACATTCTTTTCTTATTTTCATAGAATTCCATTGATTTTCAATTGAGAGGCAAGTATTTTCTATAATAAACCACAAATACCAAGACTGTACCTTTCTCTAATTCTCCCTCCCAACTCTCCCTCCTGAAGTACAGATGAAGTTTGCCACTGTTATCAATGGAATTTGTTGGATATCCTAATTTTGGTGGTTAGAAGGAAAAAATGTTGAGAATCAGTTAGTGGAGAAAACTGATTTCTGGTAAAAAAAATCTTGCCTGTACTCTTTTAACAATATCTTGGTCCAAATAATTATAATACAGAAGAATTATAAAATACATACTGTGATGCGTATTACTATTTTTTGTGTCGTTTGTTTTCTCATCTATTCTCCTCTATTAGTATGTAGGAAGATTGGTCTTCCCCACACAGACGTGATTGATTATGTGATTAGCTTTGGCCACTGCAGTAAGAGGAGCAAGGCTTTTCATTTAGTTAATTGCCAGAGCTTCAATTCTTAGTTCTTTCTCATCTGCCATGGCCATTGTGGAAGTACATGTAGAATAGAAGCGGTTTGGATTGCTGAGCAAAACGTATAGATGACAATGTTTTGGGGAGTCTGCCTGAACCCACAATGGAGTGGTATGAGTGAGAAATAAACATTTAGTTTTGCAAGTTACTGAGGTTTTGCAGTTGTTATCGTATGGTATGATCCAGCCTGTTCTTACTGATTGAGGGGAAATAATAACTTTATATGACTGTTGGGATAATTTAGTCAGCTAAAGTACGTAAATATTATCAGGTATATCATAAAATAGCTAACCTTTTATTATCTGTTATCATAAAAAACCCGTTATCATGAAAACAGCTAACAGCTAAGTTTTATTGTCTCCATGGTATGAGCTAGATACAATACTAAGTGCTTTACTTTATTTAATATTTATAACAACTCTGTGAGGTAGGGTCAATTGTTATTCTTGTTTAAAGGGTTTGGAAAGATAGTTTCTTAAGAAACTTGCCTAAACTTATAAAACTAGTAAATAGCAGAGCTAAGATTTCAACCCAGGCTGGCTGAATTTAGTGTCTGTGGTCCTAAATATATTCTACTGCTTTTGAAAATCGTCTCAATTAATTTTAGATTTTTTAAGACTTTTAACTCTTCTACACTGAAACTGTTTAAAGTTTTTACTTTTCTTTTTAAATAGTGATATAAGAAGAGTTTTTAAAATGTGGGTCTACATCTCTAAAACATTCTAGATATGGAATAAAAAATAGCTGTTCTTTGAAAAAATAAACTTTTAATATTTTATTGTGTATGACAGTCCTAAAGGTGGGAGAAAGGGAGCTTTAAATGACTTGACAGCTTCTTTAGAAATGTTTCCTGGGCAGTAGAAAGAAATATTAATCTCTTCCTTAAAACTACTCTGTTGATTTTCTGGCTTAAGGAAAATCTATAATGACCACATTATGCATTGCTTATAGTATGCTTTAATGTTATTTTTGTAAGAACATGATCATAAATAGCCTAATTGATTTATCTAATTATGAATACTTGAAAATGTATTCCTCCAACCTCTCAATAAAAAAATAGGATTTCATTATTTGTAAGTTGTTGGTTTTATTTACTTTTAAATGCCNTAATTATATGGCTTTAATAATTTAAAACATTAATTGCTTTAAGAGAGAGGAAAAGCAATTAAAGTCTGTAGGTCTTTGACTTATGACCTGACTCTGGACAATAGGAATACCTTCACTTAAGGTGTTCCTGGTAGAATAATAACACTTGCCAAGTATAATCTTTCAAGATGTCGTTCCTGAGTGGATGCAGCAGTTAAGTAAAATAAATTTGGTAAGATGAAGAAGAAGGAGAAGGAGAAGAAGAGCAGGAGGAGGAGGAAGGAGGAAAGAGGAAGAGAAGAAGGAGGAACAAAAAGAATGCTCAATTTCTACTGTAGATATGGCCAGATATCTGTTGAAAAATTTAGTAAGATTAAAAAAAAAATAGTTGCTTGGTATTATTGACCATTTGCTAAATAACTTTAATCTAATGAGAGCATGGGAGCTTAGAAAAGTCCACTTTTACACTAATCTCACTTTGCTTTCTCTCCACATTCTTTTTCTTATTTTCATAGAATTCCATTGATTTTCAATTGAGAGGCAAGTATTTTTCTATAATAAACCACAAATACCAAGACTGTACCTTTCTCTAATTCTCCCTCCCAACTCTCCCTCCTGAAGTACAGATGAAGTTTGCCACTGTTATCAATGGAATTTGTTGGATATCCTAATTTTGGTGGTTAGAAGGAAAAAATGTTGAGAATCAGTTAGTGGAGAAAACTGATTTCTGGTAAAAAAAATCTTGCCTGTACTCTTTTAACAATATCTTGGTCCAAATAATTATAATACAGAAGAATTATAAAATACATACTGTGATGCGTATTACTATTTTTTGTGTCGTTTGTTTTCTCATCTATTCTCCTCTATTAGTATGTAGGAAGATTGGTCTTCCCCACACAGACGTGATTGATTATGTGATTAGCTTTGGCCACTGCAGTAAGAGGAGCAAGGCTTTTCATTTAGTTAATTGCCAGAGCTTCAATTCTTAGTTCTTTCTCATCTGCCATGGCCATTGTGGAAGTACATGTAGAATAGAAGCGGTTTGGATTGCTGAGCAAAAACGTATAGATGACAATGTTTTGGGGAGTCTGCCTGAACCCACAATGGAGTGGTATGAGTGAGAAATAAACATTTAGTTTTGCAAGTTACTGAGGTTTTGCAGTTGTTATCGTATGGTATGATCCAGCCTGTTCTTACTGATTGAGGGGGAAATAATAACTTTATATGACTGTTGGGATAATTTAGTCAGCTAAAGTACGTAAATATTATCAGGTATATCATAAAATAGCTAACCTTTTTATTATCTGTTATCATAAAAAACCCGTTATCATGAAAACAGCTAACAGCTAAGTTTTTATTGTCTCCATGGTATGAGCTAGATACAATACTAAGTGCTTTACTTTATTTAATATTTATAACAACTCTGTGAGGTAGGGTCAATTGTTATTCTTGTTTAAAGGGTTTGGAAAGATAGTTTCTTAAGAAACTTGCCTAAACTTATAAAACTAGTAAATAGCAGAGCTAAGATTTCAACCCAGGCTGGCTGAATTTAGTGTCTGTGGTCCTAAATATATTCTACTGCTTTTTGAAAATCGTCTCAATTAATTTTAGATTTTTTAAGACTTTTTAACTCTTCTACACTGAAACTGTTTAAAGTTTTTACTTTTCTTTTTAAATAGTGATATAAGAAGAGTTTTTAAAATGTGGGTCTACATCTCTAAAACATTCTAGATATGGAATAAAAAATAGCTGTTCTTTGAAAAAATAAACTTTTAATATTTTATTGTGTATGACAGTCCTAAAGGTGGGAGAAAGGGAGCTTTAAATGACTTGACAGCTTCTTTAGAAATGTTTCCTGGGCAGTAGAAAGAAATATTAATCTCTTCCTTAAAACTACTCTGTTGATTTTCTGGCTTAAGGAAAATCTATAATGACCACATTATGCATTGCTTATAGTATGCTTTAATGTTATTTTGTAAGAACATGATCATAAATAGCCTAATTGATTTATCTAATTATGAATACTTGAAAATGTATTCCTCCAACCTCTCAATAAAAAAATAGGATTTCATTATTTGTAAGTTGTTGGTTTTATTTACTTTTAAATGCCTTGATGTGTACTATTTCTTTTATTTTCTTTCATTCTTTTTTATCTTGATCCTAATTCCCTTGTGCATTTTCAAGCAGAAGATATGCAGGTGGGCAAACCTTGATTAATGGTGTATGTTAAGTGCAGAGATACATTTCTTGGAAATTGCATTGCAACTGGCTCCCTTAGTTCTAATAAGAATATCCCATTTTTTAGGAATCCAGTGCAGGGACAATGAGTTGCAGTGTCTCTCACCTGTGTTATTCCATAGACGTTGCCAAACTTTGGAAAACAAATGATCTAAAAATGTTAAATGCTTCCTTTGAGTGTTTATGGGATGAGTCAAAAATATAAGATATGTAGAAAGTCTGTAATAGAAAGAGAAGGAAACTAACGTGATTATTCTCTAGCTTGTTACTGAGTCATTCCTTTCTGTAACCTGTTGTATTACCATCAATAATGATAATGGTGATAGTAATAACAAAACGATGACAATGGCAAAGACTATAGTACTGCTGTTCTAATACTAATTACGAAGAATTTGATTTGTGTCGAGCCCTATGCTGATCACTATATATATATTATCTCTTTGAATCTTCCCAAAAACTCTTATAATGCATTTTTATAACACTGTAAACAAATGCACAGGAAGATAAGTAGCTTGTCCAAAGTCATACAGTGGTGGACGTAGTTTTTTCAACTCAATTGGGTCACACTGTAGAGCCTAATTTCAGTATAGGTGGTAATTATGCTCTCTACCTTCTGTTTTGCATAGCAGAATCTAGAGAGTGAAAAAGCATGAAAGCAATATAGCATTCTTAAAAATGTTAATCAGGGATTTAACTTCCCTTTGCTTTACTTGTTCTCTATGTTTCTGTATGTCTTCCACTCTCCTCTTATCTTAGAGAAATGGAAGTCCTCGCTGTTTTCCCAGAGCCAACTTGAACATGTCTTTTCGATTTCATCACCTTTCAATGTCTCTAAGGATTTTATCTTAACATTTTTAGTGGTTCTTTCCTAAAAAGCACTTCAATCTTGTTTTCTTTTAAGCAAATTTGGCAAAAGTGCTCAATACTCATCGCCATTTTGTCACTTCACATGTATTGTGTAAGCTCACACTCTTGATACTTCTACCAGTAATTTGATACATCAGCACTGGGTAATAGGAGAGCAGAGTTCAGGTGTAAATTACATTTGTGATCTTCACAGTAGAATGCACAGAGCCTTTTGTATATTAGTTGAACTGATATACCATACACAGATTTACCTTCTTAATCCATCTCCTAAATCTGAGTTTTTATATAAATTGCAGGTAGATACTACCTGAGTCATCTATCCAATTAGAACCCCAAATAATCCACAAATCCTCTATCAAGGAACCAAAGAGTTTGAAGTTTTGTCATCTAAGCTTTGGGTCTAAGCTTTATTTTCAGGCAGTTGGCTGCCTTTGCCTCTCCTTAGCTCATTCATTGATCTTTAAGCTGTAGTAGAGGATATTTTATAATCCATGGGTTTCCATTTATCAAGACACATACATATATACTGCAAGTAGGGAAAGTAGGGAAACACTTCACCTATGTGGCGGATTGGTTCCAGAACACCACCCACTCCCTGCAGATACCACAATCTGCAGATGCTCAAATCCCTTATATAAAATAGTGTAATATTTGCATGTAACCTATGCACATGCTCCTATATACTTTAAATCATCTTTAGATTACTTGTAATACCTAAAACAATGTAAGTGCTATGTAAATAACTGGTGTACTGCATTTTTAAAATTTGTATTTTTTAATTATTATATTGTTATTTAAAATTAATTTTTCCCAAATATTTTTGATTCATGGTTGGTTGAATCTGTGCATGTGGAACCTGTGGATACAGAGGGCTGACTCTACCTATATGAGAATGAACTGGAAAGGTTGCCTCTTAGGCACATGTGAGATTCCAAGGATTTCAGATTAAGAATTGGGTTGATATTATGTTATCAGATTGTCATCTTTTAGTAAATATGTTAAGAAAACTAAGTCACAGAATGAAAAAGTGATAGCAATCATATAAAAATTGTTGAATTGGAATGCATTTATGTTATTATCATAAATTATGACAAAATTTTAATATATTAGAGTAAAAACCTATCTGGATCTGAAAAGCTTGAATTTTAGAAAAATATAAAACTGATTTTATTATTTTTATTATTATTTAAAAATATTGGGTCTTGACTTCTCAAGATCTACATATGTCTAGCATAAGCATCTTTTTACTTTGCTCAAATATTTCAAGAGCTGTCTGAAAATGTAATTTGTAATTACAGGCTTAGTAGACCTAATTTGATGAAATTTTCTCTTACCTTGGTTTACTTAATTAATAAAAATATTAATTTTCAAATTTATCTTTATTAAAAAAACCTTTAATACGGAGGGTTTTTAAAAAATTAAATAACTAGTTATTTCAAAGACAATATTTGATGGAAATAGTATAATACTACTCTTAGATCAAAATCTTTTAAATTTTAAAAGATGATTTTACTTTAAGTGTGTATTCATGTGTATGTGTGTGTTTGTGTGTGTTAAAGTGTTACAGGACACAAAACATATTGGTGTATAATGACAGCATCACCTCTTACCATAGTTATTTAACTTCTTAAAAGCATGAGTTCTTAAGAATTTAAGGAAAGTTAAGTAACTTCTAATGCTCACTTGCCATGCAGAGATAACAGATCTAGGATGAGAAAACAGACTTACTATGCTTGAGAGTGTATCAGCTTCTCGTTGTGTCATGTTTCCTCCCCAATTAATCCTATTTTATCCTCATAATACCAGTGTTACAGATTTAAGAACAAGCTGTATATACATACATATATACATACACACATATGTTTGTTAGCCTTTTATATTTATAAAAGTAGGTTTTATTTTGTTTTTAGCTCTGGAGTTTATTCATTTGTTAATGCATTTGTTTCTTCTTTATTTTGTTCATTCATCCAATATTTATTGAATGACCTCTCTGGACCACGCACTATTCCAGGCACTAGATGAGATTACAGATAGAGTTTTAACTCTGAAAAACAATGCTATACATCAAGCAAGGAAAAAGGGCATTTTGCTTACAGTAAAATAGCATTCATTTTCCTGTTCAATAAAAGTAGAGGAATAACAAGTGATATGGATTATCTAGTTATTATTTTCTGAAAATAAGAGTAATAAAATCCATTTTATTTTACAATGAGTTCTACTCTGAATTGCCTTTGATTGTTGAGGTGTGAAAAACTAGAGCACACAGTGTTCCATTTTGGTGAACAGTGGCCATTTTCTAACTAATGAATCCTTTAATAGATTAAAAAAACACAACTAATCTTAATTTTATCCCCTTTGTGCAGCCTCTCATTTTTTGTTAGAGGTGATAACAAGTAGGAAGGCAAGGGAAAGACAAATCAGAAAAGAGAGAATAAAGGGAGATAATGGGTTTCCTTAGCACCAGCTAGATAATGAACTCTTAGATAATTGAGCAGGCTGCACTGTATTCAAGTTTCAAATTATCAAAATGTTAATGGAAAACGTTTCATCTAGGAATGTGTCTATAGATAGTGGGGTTATTGACAAAGATAAAGTAAAGATGTACTTCGTAACATTGTTCTCAGATTGTTTTGAGTATAAGCCTAGAGAAAAAGGATACAAATTTTATGTTTTGCTTAGCATTAAAGTTATGTCCAATGGTGTCTAGTTAGCGTAGTTGGATTTATCTTTGTGGCTATGTCTATGTTATGTTTGTGTCTGTGTGTTTAAGGTTTTTTTTGGGTGCAAGGTATAGGTTGGATGCTAGATGGAGATGTAGTGTGATTTAATTATCAAGGGAGAGGTTTTATAAATGCAAGGCCTAGGATTGAGACTTACATGTAAATTACTTTCATTGGGATTTATTTATTCAGAAATAATTCTGAGCCAGATATGGTGGCTCACGGCTGTAATCCTAGCACTTCGTGAGGCCGAGGTAAGCGGATCATTTGAGGTCAGGAGTTCGAAACCATATTGACCAACATGGTGAAACCCCATCTCTACTCCAAAAAAATTAGCCAGTCATGGTGGCTCATGCCTGTTGTCTCAGCTACTCAGGAGACTGAGGCAGGAGAATCGCTTGAACCTGGGAGGTAGAGGTTGCAGTGAGCTGAGATCGCACGGCTGCACACTCCAGCCTGGATGACAGAGCGACATGCTGTCCCCACCGCCACCAAAAAAAAAAAAAAAAAAAAAAAAAAAAAAAAAAAAAAAGAATTCTGATTGACATGTAGGTTTATGACTTTTTTCCCACTGTAAAAATAGGAATTACTTTAAATTTTAATTAGGTAAATGCAGGAAAGTCAAATATCTTGGTATATTAGGCATAGGCATAGTTCCCTTCAGTGTTTTTTTTTTTTTCTTGTTTTTTGAAATAATTATAGGCTTACAAGAAGTTGCAAAAATAATGCAATGAGTTCATTTGTATCCATAACCCACCTTCCCCCAGTAATAACATCTTATATAACTATAGTACATTATTAAAATCATTGGCATAATGCAATGAACTAAGCTATAGGTCTTATTCAGATTCACCAGTTTTTGCATTTATGTATTTATATTTTATGTGTAGGTGTCATGCCTTTAAAAAATCAAGAATCTATGTCTGTCAATCTGTTTGACTCCCTAGATCTCTATTTCTGTTCTTATAGAGAAATGGAGTTGTACTATCCATCCATATTATTTGGCAGCTCATTTTTTTCCCTTGTAAGAAGTGTTTTTTCCATTTTTCTAATTCATTATTTTTAATGTACACAGAATATTTAACATATTGGGTGAATATATAAGTATTTCTTAATCTTTTCATATTGGTATTTAGATGGTTTGTCTTTATTTGCTATTGTAAATAGGCAGGTAGACTTGCATCTTTGGGCTTGGCATTCCAAGGATATGATATTTTTCTCTCTCTCTCTTTCTCTCTCTCTTTCTCTCTCTCTCTTTCTCTCTCTCTCTCTCTCTCTCTGTGTGTGTGTGTTTCTCTTTCCTTCCTTCTGGTGAATTCTTAGCAGATTTCAATGTATGTTATCCAGCCATTCTCCAAAGAAAAAAATAAGTAAATATTGTAAGTTCCTACCATCATTTTCCTTATGAAATATTTGAAGACTAAAGATAATAACTTAGAGGACACTCAACACTGAATTTGGTGAAATCTTAGTATTTTGTTACATTTGCTTCAGAGCTTTTTATCATAAGCAGTAAAACATTAAGACACAATTGATGCTCCCTGTGTATCTCTCCCAATTACATGTTATCTACAGAAACAATCTTAGAATAATTTGTAAGTCTCGATGGAAAGGAAAAGTGCTTTTTGGACATTCTAAAATGATTGATTGGATTCCCTCTCTTTAGTAAGAGCTAGTATTCAACACCTCCCTATGGACATGAGCTAAATGTTGAGCAGAATGAGTTAATGAATATGCTCTCTGCCTTCTGGGAGCCTCCACTGTAGAGGAGCATTTCATCAGAACATTGCAGCATGTCATTTTGCATGAGTTATAGGCTGAAAGAGAAAGAAATGGATAGTTAAGATAAAGATGTAATATGAAAAAATGAAAAAATGTATGGTCCTAAAGTCCTCAGGTTTGGAGAACATTAATGTCAATCTTTGTCTATTTCTCTCCTCTCTTCCTCCCATTTCTCCTCAACCAGAGCAACGTTAACACCACATCAGCTAGTTGGGGTCCTCCTCCCCTGCATGGTGCTGCTGCTGCTCTTTCTCTTTCTTCTCCTTCTCCTCATTTCCTTCTTTGTTCATAATTTCATTATTGTTATCATCAGGAATACAGGCTTCTGTTTTTTTCCAACCAGTACTAGCTGTCATTAGGGAGAGTACACCCTCCATTCCACTCCCCTCCTGGTTCTCTGGATAATTCTGAGGTTTCTTTAAAGTTACCTACTTGTGGCCCTGGGGACATCCTGGATTGTAGATCTGGTTTCTAGGAACCTGCTCTTGTTTGGAGTTTTGTTCTTTATAAGTTCATCATGACGTGTCGGAATTGGTTGATTGGGGATCACTGTTCCTAAGAGAGTCCCTAAGTGTTAATCATGAAAAGGACTGACTGATGAAGCGTGCTTTCCTTTAAAAACTGTACTTTTAAGTTGATGTTATTAGCACTGTATTTGAACTTAATATACTTATGCTTTGAAACCTAAATGTTTTTATCTTTTACTTTGACCCTTAATATTAATCGAATTAATTATCATTTTACATTTTCCACCTTTTTAGATTAAACCAAATCCTATGTCCTTTCACTTATTGTTTTTTCCTGCATTTTCCTGTAGAATACAAATAAACAAGATAAAAGGTATCCTTAACTTCTTTGAATTTACTGTCAGGCATGACTCACAACCGGAGAATCTTTAAGATCATTCATTCATGCCTTTTCTCTTCATTGACAGTGGATTCAGTTCAGATAACAGCCATTGATTTCCTGAAAGCTTTTCTTTCTATTCTTTTTCCTGTGGGGTGCATTTCTCACCATTGGCAATACACCTAGTTTTAATCCGAGATGATCTGGCAGGGCTAAAGATGCCTATGTTGTCCTTTCATGTCGAGATGGGAGAGTCTGGCTAGAGATGGTGTGATGGGGCCAGATTCTGAGTATACATACTCATGTAGAAACGATCAGTGGGACTAAGGAATGCCTCTGTCTTTGCATCGGGTTTCTCTGCTAAAATAATTATCTGTGCTATGGAGAGATGTACTTTCCAAGTACTTTTACAAAAACAATATCCCTAGTGGTAAATTAACATACAGCTATTATTCTGTTCCAAGTAAGCAATTACCCAATTTGGAGAGTTTCCTGGAACAGTCAGTTGATACTTCCCAAGGCCAAGTATCTGTAATTTAGATGGGATATCACTGTGTGAAGAAAGCAAAATGTTGCCCTCTTAAAAATACTTAGAGCCTGCTCTGTTTCTGTGCAACAGTAGTCTTTTGAGCTAGTCATCGTTTTTGCTGAGCACTGACTATTTACCTTGTAAGACTCTTTTTATTATTTGTCAGAAGAGAATGCGTAAACAGAGAATTTGTAAGGAGAATGTGTCAGGACAGTATATTACATTTCACATTTATTCACACTTACAAGCTTTTATTTTAAAATAATCATTGAGCATTTGTTGTGTGCCATTAAAGAACTAGCACATGGTCCCTACCTACAGAAAGCAGAGAGTCTGGGAGGTCACAAAATTACACAAAAAAGAACCCAGATACTTAAAAGCCGACATGCACACATACCATTTTCTTTTTCTTCTGTGTTATTATTACACTTTAAGTTCTGGGATACATGCACAGAATGTGCAGGCTTGTTACATAGGTATACATGTGCTATGGTGGTTTGCTGCACCCATCAATCAGTCATCTACATTAGGTGTTTCTCCTAATGCTCTCCCTCCCCTTGTCCCTCACCCCCTGACAGGCCCCAGTGTGTGATGTTCTCATTGTTCCCTGTGCCCATATGTTCTCATTGTTCAACTCCCACTTTTGAGTGAGAACATGCAGTGTTCGGTTTTCTGTTCCTGTATTAGCTGCTGAGAACGATGGTTTCCAGCTTCATTCATGTCCCTGCAAAGGACATGAACTGATCCTTTTTTACGGCTGCATAGTATTCCATGGTGTATATGTGCCACATTTTCTTTATCCAGTCCATCACTGATGGACATTTGGGTTGGTTCCAAGTCTTTGCTATTGTGAAAAGTGCTGCAGTAAACATATGTATACATGTGTCTTTATAGTAGAAATTTAAAGTTGTTTAATTTGATTAAACTTTAAAAATCAGTTTCTCAGTTGCATTAGCCAAATGTGGCTATTGAGCACTCACATGATTGCTACTGTGGTGGAGGAACTAAATTTTAAATTTTATTGTGTTTTAGTTAATTTAAATTTAAATTTACTTAGACACATGTGACTAGTCGTTACCCTACTGAGCAGCAGAGACATAGAACATTTCCATTGTCACAGAAATTACTAGACAGGGCTGCTCTAGAGAAGGGAGTGGGAAAGCTTTTCTTTTAAGGACAAGATTAAATATATTTGGCTTTGTAGGCCAGACTAGTTCCATTGCAACCTCTCGGTTCTGCTGTTGTAGAACAAGAACAGCCACAGAGAATACACACAATCAGTTGTGTGTTCCAATAACGTTTTCTGTGCACAAACACATAGTGGACCAGTTTGGCATGTGAGTTGGAGTTTGCTGACCCCAGCCATAAAACTTTGGTTTCTTTGGTATTCGTTTTCTTTGCTCTTTTCCTGTTTGCCTCTAAAATTTCCCTTTACAGTATTCCATATTTCTCAATCACCTCCCTGCTTCCATCTTTGTTATCGCAACACACTTCATTGTTTCAAAACACTATAAATGATCACCTTACACTTGTGTCCTGCTCCTGTCCATTCTACCTGTGGCCGCACAGCTATGCCTTCTTAACTCACCTTAGCCAGTCTGCTCATCTGTTAATGTGTGTAATAGTAGAAATTGTCTGATGGGGTTATTGAAAGGAGCCAATAAAATGTGTATAAAATTATGGTCATGGAAGGCATTGAACACTCTCACAGTAATACATTAACACAGAATAGTTGAGCCTCAGAGCCTAACACCTAATACCAGTGTGTCACTCATTGTGTGTGGACCTCAGGTGGGAAACTTGTCTCTACCTCAATTTCCTCATATGTAAAAGAGGATTATTGGATTTCAGAGGTCTTTGAATAACAGCATTTTGTTCAACTTTGTTTTCTTGTAACATTGATGTGGAAAAAAAGAAAAAGAAAAAGACCAATTATTGGGCAAGGCCACTGTCTGTGTGTGCTGTTTGCATGTTCTCCCCATGTATGAGTGGGATTATTCTGGGTACTCTGGTTTCCTCCCACATCCTAAAGATGTGCCCATAAGGTGAATTGGCATATCTAAATGGTGCCAGTATGAGTGTGTGTGAGAGAGAGAGTGTGTTTGTGTGTGTGTGAGTGTGCCCTGCGATAGGATGGTGTCCTCTCTGGGGCTGGTTCCTGCCCTGTGCCCTGAGTTGCTGAGACAGGCTCCAACCACCCACAACCCTGAGCTGAATAATTCGGTAAATAATGCTCTTAGTTGTTCTTATTTGTCTTTCTTAAATGTATGGATAGCTCACATTTATTTCAGTGTTTAATATTAGAAGTGTTTTGGGTCCTTATTTAGAAATTTGATGATGTTTTTGTGACCAGAAATATGCCCTAGGAACTTAACACTTGTTTGTATCAATTAGCCTGTGGTGAAATTAGTTTCCTTATATATAGTTTTGCTTAAAGTCTCCGTTTCCAAAAAGCTATTGATGATGTTAAATGAAGACCTACTGTATTTACCTCACAGAGTCCTTATGAAGATTAAGTGAGTTAATTTGTGTTAAATGCTCATAGCATTGTCTTGATACAGTTCTTTAAAATTTTTTACCCTGATATTTATAGATGAAAAAAGAAAGGCATAGACATGTTAATTTGTCTGCAGTCATATAAATAACTAGCAAATGCCATGGCTAAGATTCGAACTCTAGTCTGTTGACCTCAAAGCTCAGGCCTTAACACTGTACTACATTCCTTTCCACACCCATCGGCTCCTTACTACATTCCCTAGTTTAGAATTAATCTCTTTCTAATTCTGTGCTTTCATCATGCTTACTTTGTACCTCCGTCAGCAAATTTGCCACATTTTGCTTCTTATCATAGTTATTGCAAACCAGTCTTCCTTTTGAGAGTGGAGAACATGTTCCCAGTTACAATTTTTCCCCTTCCTTCACAGTCTCTGGTCTAATTAACAGAACATTATTATGAAATTTATTCAATATAAACACTTTTGAATAGAAAAATTATTATAGTTAATATTTGGGGCTCTAATCTGTTATAGTCTTCTTATGAGGTAATGAATTATTTTTTATAAAGATTATATATTCACCTTTTTTAGTATATAGATAATCAAATGTACCCTTCATCTTTGAATTGTTTCCAATATGTTGACTTTGGTTGGTTTAACTTTAGAAAAAGAGCCTGAAGTGCTTTTGTTTTATTGTTTATTTATTTATAAATTGTGATGAAGACCCATGTATATAGGAGGTCATCAAGGAAATAGATTGTAATGTTATTCTAAGAAGGAAGCTTATAACAGAAAGTGAATATAAACCTGAACTTTTCGGTTATTTAGTAATAAATATATGTAAGGTGCAGAAATCAGTGACTGAGAGCACAGATCAAGTTGCAACATTGTGACTACTAAATATGGTTGTGTTGGAGGAAGCTTTCAACAGTTATTTCATACAAAGTGCAATATGGCACTTTTTGAGAATTTCATATTGTAGGCCACACTGCTAAAAATATATTAAGCTTTGTTCTTGGAATGGGAGAGGATAGTGGAATTGAAAGAAACATCTTAGATTTTACTAATTTAACTTTCTGTAGCTCAGTAACCAAATCTGTAGATTAGAAGCTATCGGTTACTCTCTGAGAAAATGCTATCATTCCCTCTGAAAGAAGACTTTTTTTCAGTATCAGTCTTATTCCCTTTTATAATATTTGAATAGTAAATACATATTTAAATTAAAACATTTTAGCTCTCAGAAAAGGGAAGGATGGAAATTGGCAGTGATGAAAAAATTGATGGGAAGAGAAGAATCATGTGAACATTTGCTACAAGCCGCTTCTGGCACCCAGAGATCAAGACTGTGGAGGACAGGCTCCCTGCCTCTTAAAACCCCTTCAGATACCCACATACATTCACTGACTTAGCTCAATGTGTGAACCAAATACATGCCTCAGTCTCAGGTATTTGATAAATAAGGCCACAGTCAAACATAGAATGGGCAAAGTTTATATTAGAAAAGACAGAGAAGACTCAGGGTAGGCTAAGGTGAAGAAGAGATCAAATCAGATTCAAGCAAGATTCTCTCAAAGGGCTGAGTCCAGGCTTTTATGCTGGAGGTGAGTTAGCAGGCATTAATGAGCAAAGGGCAAGGACAAATACAAAAGTCCCTCTTTTTTTGTTTTTTTTTTGAGATGTGGTCTCGCCATGTTGCCCAGACTGGAGTGCAGTGGCTATTCACAGGTGTGATTATAGGGGAAAACAGAAAATTATGTAAAATAAGAAGTCCAGAAGGAATTTTAAAAGCTATCTTCTTTACAGATGGCTTTGGGGAGGCCCTCAATCCTGTCTCTGAGAGCTCACATGATGCAGGTGCATCTTTGACTTCTTTACAAGGACATCTAACATTTCTGTAGTGACTTTTTACAGGAGCTGAGATTCTTCCCATTTCATTTGCCCTGGAATGTATCCCTCTGCCTCTTAAATTATGAAATATGGCAATTTCAAAGTTTATTTGAATTTGCTGAAACTGATAGATCTTAAGAAGTTTATATCAGTCAGAATAACCTAGGATGTGCTGCAGAAATAAACAACACCCAAATCTTCCTAGTACATCATAGCCCAGATATTTCTCCCTCATTCGACAAATTGATCTTGGGTTATTAGGAAGATTTGCCCCAGGCCATCCATCCTCACTCACAGATACAGGCTGACAGTACAGTCAACATGTGGGATGTCATTGGCCTTTGAGGCAGGGAGGCAGGGAGGAGGATGTGTAGTAAGTACCCACTGGCTTTTGGAGACTACTTTGCTTGCATTCCTTCTCTTGTTAGTCCCTGGGCTACAGAAAGCGACATGGCCATGTCTCATTTCAACTGGGTATGAAAGTGCAATCTTACAAATGCCTAGAAGGAAGGCAACCAAAATCATGGTGGACAGCAGGAATGATGATTGATAGCATCTTTCTCTTTGTGATCTGAAGGTTCTGTGTAGCCATTTATTATTGACTTTTCAGCTGTTTTAGGTTGATTTTGTCGAGAAAATAAAAGGCAGAAGCAAAATTTTATGGCCTAGATTTTAGTTTCATAAAACTAAGTTTAGATGTTGTTTTAAGTGGAAGAAATCCTTCTTTTACCAGAAGAAAATTTAAACTTATATTTTACTTAAATATTTTTTTGATCATAATTATGCTGACTATTAAGTTGATAAGTCAGTTAAACCAAAAGCTAAGCAAGGTAGACCATTAAAATTTGTATTTGTATTTAAAAATATTTAAATTACCCATTCAGTATGTACATACATGCTCAAATAACTCCTAAGTTTTATTACATAAAAATATAGACTATCCCCTTTCTATCACTGCCCTCCAATTTTTCTCTTACCTGGAGTTTATCACTATTATTTTCTTAAGCATGTTTCCATACTGCTTGTGCACTTATATAATGTAAAACATAGATAAACACACAGACAACTTGCTCTGGCTGTGTAAAAAGCTAATTTTGGACATTGTTTCATATTGATATATGTATATATCATATATACATTGCATTCCTTTTAATGATGCACAATATGTATTTAAAATATTAATAGATACTGATTTTGAGCCCTCCTAAGTTGCTGAACAAATTTATTTGCTCACCAACACTATACAAGAATGCTGTTTTCTCTTCACTCTCACTATAACTATGTATGATGTTTTTATATCAATCCAGAGGGGCAAATTACATCTTATAATTTTAATGTTAATTTTCTTGACTGTTAATAAGGTTGAGCATCTTTTCTTTACATTTACTGTTCATTTTTATTTTGTTTTCATCAGTGGATATCATACTGAAATTGTTTGCCTATTGGATTTGTAAGTTTCTTCTTATTAACTGTACAAACACTTTAAATATTGCAAATATGTCTTTCCCTTGTTAAATATGTCGAAATTATGCTCTCCCCATATGCTGGCTTTATGTTCTCTTCTGTTTTATGCACACACAGACACACACACACACACTCTTGCATATATATACACACACATATACACACATGCGCTCAACTGAGTGTCAAGATATAGGTAATTGAGTGAAGTATGAAGTACATTTCAGAATCTGAATAAAGATCCTTTTCTTTTTTTTTTTTTTTTTTTTTTTCTTTTTTTTTTTTT
>NW_016804806.1:362544-384563 GCF_001698545.2 Rhinopithecus bieti
CTGGTGTGCCTGTATGCTTACAGCGCAGTATTGGGGTGGGAGTTACCCGATTTTCCAGGTGTTGTGTGTCTCAGTTCCCCTGGCTAGGAAAACGGATCCCCTTCCCCCTTGCGCTTCCAGGTGAGGCGATGCCTCGCCCTGCTTCAGCTCTCGCTGGTCAGGCTGCAGCAGCTGACCAGCACCGATTGTCCGGCACTCCCTAGTGAGATGACCCCAGTACCTCAGTTGAAAATGCAGAAATCACCAGTCTTCTGTGTCGCTCGCGCTGGGAGTTGGAGACTGGAGCTGTTCCTATTCGGCCATCTTGCTCCGCCCTCTAAAGATCCTTTTTCACTTGTCAGTTAATGGAGGTTTTGGTTACTAAAATCCTTCTTCCTATGATTGTTTGAGGAAGAAGAGGCAATGAGAGAGGATTTCTAGACTTTCCAGAAGTCATATTGAGCTTTGTTCGTGTTCCACAAGTCTTAAATCTTGTACAGGATCCTCTATGGAGAAACTCCTCCCATCTCAGAAAGTTACACTCTAGGCCCAGAAAAGTTTGTGTGATATCTGTGCATTTGCATGGGCGCAGGTGAGGGTGTGAGGAACATACATGGGGGAGGATATGTGTGGCTTAATACTAGTAACCAAATAAACCATAATTAAAACTGTTTCACTTTTCAAATTGGAGAAGATTGGCTGTGTACAGTGGCTCATGCCTGTAATACCACCACTTTGGGAGGCCGAGGCGGGCAGATCACCAGGTCAAGAGATTGAGACCATACTGGCCAACATGGTGAAACCTCATTTCTACTAAAACTGCAAAAAAAAAAAAAAAAAAAAAAAGCTGGGTTTGGTGGTGCACACCTGTAGTCCCAGCTACTCAGGAGTCTGAAGCAGGAGAATTGCTTGAACCTGGGAGGCGGAGGTTGCAGTGAGCCGAGATCATGCCGTTGCATTCCAGCCTGGCAACAGAGCAAGACTGTATCTCAAAAACAAAACAAAACAAAACAAAAACAAACAAACAAAAAAAACTGGAGCAGATTGAGAGTCATCTGCATTGAGAAGAGTTAGATGCTCATGTTAGATTCAGGGAGTACTGATGATAATATAGATTAATTCAGTATTTCCAGAAAGTAATTTGATTATTCAGTTTTAATATGCATGTGTTTGATTGTAGGAACCTAGCCTGCTAATGTAATTAGAAAGCAGTGTGACCAATATTTGCTTGCAAGAAACATCATCCTAGGATCATTTAAAATAATGACAATGTTGTGAAAGGCAATTAGTAACAACACAGGATTAATTTTATTATTGAACAGCCATTCATTGAATGGAATATTATGCCATAATTACCATAATTTTTGAGAATTCCTCAGGCCCTTGGGAAAAACTTGTATTGCAATCCTCAATACAGAGGCAAACTATTAAACTATATAATAAGTATGTTTGTATATAGACAGAATAGAAAATACTCTAAAATATATTTTTTAGTATTTTTACAGTGAGCATTAGTTACTGTTATAATCTGGGGAGACAAACTATTTAAAACCTATCCACGAATTTAGAAGGAACAGTGGAGAATCAGCACATAGAAGGCATTCAATTGACCTTTACTGAAATGATTTGATTTAAAAAATAAAAATAAGATGCCGGGCGCGGTGGCTCAAGCCTGTCATTCCCAAACCACTTTGGGAGCCGAGACGGCGGATCACGAGGTTCAGGAGATCCAAGACCATCCTGGCTTAACACGGTGAAACCCCATCTCTACTAAAAAATACAAAAACTCAGCCGGGCGAGGGTGCGCGGCCTGTAGTCCCAGGCTACTCGGGAGCCTGAAGGCGGAGTGAGAATGGCGTAAAACCGGGAGGCGGAGCTTGCAGTGAGCTGAGACTGGCACTGCACTCCAGACGAGCGACAGAGCGAGACTCCGCCTCAAAAAAAAAAAAAAAAATAAAATAAAATAAAATAAAATAAAATAAGAAACTTGTCATAGTAGAATAAACAAATCTTTGAGCTGGGAGGCTTCTCACAGGTCACTTGGTCTAGTCAGCCACAGTAAACCAGTCTCTAAGCTTAGCCAATTTATCTTGGTAGATTCATTACCTGTAACTGCCTCTGGACCATGCTGATTTGCTACCTCCTGCAGCAGTTCTGCATAATATTGCCTGCAGAGCCTACCCTCATTTGGATCTTAATATTGCCTCCTCCAAAAGGTACTCTTATTTTTAAAAAAATTGTCTAAAGGTAGTTTTAAAAAAGAAAATCCTAGGGTGTTAATATTTTCAATATTAAACTACTCTAAAGTTGCCAACAATTGAAAAAAATCCTAAGTTCAAGTTCTTTGAGAATTGTTTATAGAAGTAGTGTTGTATGTTTAAGGGCTTTCTTCTGTAATCAGACTGCTGTGAGCAAGTCGCTGTCATGAGTTTCCTTGTATGTAAAATGGGATTAATAATAATACCTGCTTCATAGGGAAAGGTTTTTTAAAATTAAATTTGTTTACATATATGACTTGAAGTCTTGGACTAGAGTAAAAGATTGATAAATGTTATTTAGAGACTTCTGTTTTGAAGACAAGACAGAGAAAATATACTTCCTCCTAAATACAATAAAAAACCTAGGACATTGTATATCAAACACATATAAGAAGACCCTGAAAGGTAGAGAGAAGGTCAACCAGCTAGGAAATTTAGGGATGTGAGGAATGGCAAGGCAATGAGTTCCCTGGGTTCTTTTTTTCTTTCTTTTTGTAACCCACACTGGGTTTTTAAGAAGCTGGCAACCCAGAAGCACCAATAGGAACAGATTTTAAAAGCCCCAATAAAACTTTCTCTCCCTGGCTACAGAACCAAGAAAGGGACAGCATAGCAAGACAGAAAACTTTTAGGTGAGTGCTGTTCTAATCCAGCCAAACACTCCAGAAAAATACTGTGGCCTCAATTTCATCCTTACCAGTAAAGATCTGGTGGAGAGTCTAGATTTCTGCTCTTGCCAGGGCATACCAAGGTGCCCCAAACATTGACTCCTCCCTTGGTGGGGTCAGATTAGTTTATGTGGGGAGCTGAAACTTTCATTCTGGCTACAGTAAGAAGATAAGAAGGTCCTCCCACCCAGCCACGTGGGAGGACATGAAGGGTACGGGGGAGCAGTCACAAAGTGCCCTTCTCCTTTCACCTAGCATGGTGTTGTAAAAAGCTCTTGGGAGCTTGAATTATTACCGTGACCCATCACTCATGAGCCATCCCCCAGCTGAAGTGGTGTCAAGGAAACCTGGAGATTAATTGGGACTTACACCTGTGCCTGGTATTAATGAGGTGGCTCCCTGCCCACCAGTACAGTGTCAGAGAAGACCTAGTAAAACAGAAGATTTAAATCAGATTATTATTTTTGTTTATTTTTTAATTTTTATTTTCATAGATTTAGAGGGTACAAGTACAGCTTTGTGACATGCATATATTGCTTAGTGGTGAAGTCTGGGCTTTCAGCATAACCATCACCCAAAGAGCATATGTTAAATCAGATTATTCAATAATCTGCAGTCTTGTAATATAAGACCTGAGGTGTCTAGATATGATTTACTCATTATACAAAGATCCAAAAATTATGTGTTATGCAAGAATCAGGAACATTTCACTCCGAATAAGAAAAACAATCAGTGGGTGCCAGCACTTAGATGATACAGAGTTTGGAACTACCTGACAAGTATTTTAAAACAGCCATCATAAAAGTGCTTCAATGAACAATTATGAACACACTCAAAACAATTTTTTTTAGAAAGTTGCCATAAATAAGTAGAAATCGTCAGCAAAGAAGTGAAACATAAAAAATAACCAAATGGAAATTTTAGAACTTAAAAATACAATAATGAAAATGGAAACTCAGGAATGGGCTCAACAGCAGAATGCAGGTGACACAGAAAAGAAGCAAAGAACTGGAGCAGAGAAAAATATAAAATCATCTATAAGTGAATGAGTGAATATAATGTTGCCAACTATAACCCCAGTTTAGATATCTAGACTTGGTTTTCAGGTATGGCTTTCTCCAATTCCTGACCATGTGCCCTGGGTATTATTCTTATCTCTATTCTCTTGACTTTAAAATGGAGAGTAAAAACTTCCCTAGTTACCCTATCTGGGTCCTAAATCCTATGCTTCTTGAAAGTTTACTCATATTCTCATTCATTCATTCATCAAACAAATATTGAATGACTAATACATGGCAAGTGCTGTATATATATTCTCCTTGTAATCTTAGGATCTAAAAGAGTGTCATATTCTTCTTGTAGTCTTTAAGACTCTTTTTAAGAACTACAAGAAGAATATGACATTGTCTCTGCATTCAGGTAGATTACAGTGTAATGAAGGAAACATCTGAGTGGAGCAATGTTCTTAGTTAAGCTATGTGATAAGTGCTATGCTGGAGATATGTACACAGGTACACAGGGCTTAAGAACTACTTGGGGAGGGTGGTGGCAAAATGAAGGACAGCCACAAAAGTGGAAGCTGACTGAATTCAAGGAACTGCAAACTTTGTAATCAGTACAGCTGGAGTTGTGAAGCTGGATGAGTGGAAATGAAACAGAGTAGAACAACGGATTTTGAGTGTCATCTAGAGCAGGGTCCCCAACCCCATGGACTGGGATTACAGGTGCGAGCCACTGTGCCTGTCCTCTGTGTCTGTTATTTTTTAATGCTGCCACTGTATCTATAGTTGCTTTTAATCCAAAGCTTCATTTCACACAGGGCTCTTCGAGTGAATACCTGAAAGTGATATTCAGCATTTAGCAAGAGCTTTTTTACTTGCTTCAATATATTTTCCTGTTATTTTGCATTGTTACTATATTTGGTAGTCTCACATTGGAAGAAATGGACCATTACTATACTTGCATATTTTATTCTAATTCCCATTTTACTAAAAATGTGGTATATGTAAAGCCTTTTCTTTTGGAAAATGAGTTATATTTCCTTAAAAGTTATTCCATGTATCTACATGATTTCTGTGTTTTCAAAGGAAAACATTGATCAATTAAGAGATGAAAAGCACTGAATTGCAAAGGTTTTAAAAAGTAAATATTTTATATGCATGTCCCTTCTTTATTCCAATTATGAAGCATTTCAAACATGCAGAAAAGAGCTTATATATTCTTTGTGAAATTGAAGACATCACATTTAACTGAAATAAAAAATACATATAGATCTTTCAGAGCAGAATAGAATTTTCAGTAAGTTTTCCATTTGCAGCAGGTACCAAAACTTCAGTCACACATCTGCCATTTGCCTTTTCACAATCCCCGATGCCTCTGCACTGCACTTACATACAGTTTATTTCATCTATGTATAAAGCCTGATTTTGGTGCTCTATACTCTAGTTTTATCCTAAGCAATAAAATCCACAAAGTTGCCAGCTGGAATTGTGAGGTATGTACTTTTTTTAGTGCACATCAAAAGAAATAAATGTTTATTAAAATAAAAAAGTACACTGTGTACCATCTTAAATATTTAGTTTACAGCTGTCATCACTTGTCATAGAATGCACTAGGAAACATTGTTTTAATGCCAGCTCTATCAAACCAGAAGTATAATAACTTCGTTAAGTGACAATATATTTTTAAAGCAATCATTCACTTTTACTTTTCAATTATTTTTCAGGTTTGTGGAAGGAATGCTTAACATTTGTTACAATGCCGTTGATCGTCATATTGAAAACGGTAAAGGGGATAAGATTGCTATCATCTATGACAGTCCTGTTACAAACACTAAAGCAACCTTTACCTATAAAGAAGTTCTGGAGCAGGTAATATCATAAACTTTATATATATATATATATATATATATATATATATATATATGAAGTCATATAGAAATAACTTAAATAGCATACATTCTCATTGTAGAGCCTTCAGTTCTCTAATGCATTGAAATATGTTGCCATGTTTTTCTTTTGATACTCATTGGAAATAATGCAGGTGTGTTAACTCATGTAGACAGTTTTTATAGCCTTCAATTTATGTTTCACAGTGCTAAATGATGCTCATTTTACAGGGAGAGGATGACAAATCCTGAGAATATGTGTCAATCTTCCTCTGGTCTTTGCTCTTCATCCACATTACCATCACCTTTGGCTGCTCCCCAGATCTTGTACTATTGAAACGGTCTTCCAACTGCCTTCCCTGTCACCAGGCTCTGCTCATGTTAGATGATCACCAGTGTGTTTTTCCTAAGAAACAGCATATTTCTCTACGCCACTTAAAAATCTATTTCTTAAAAAATGCTGTTATTCAGAGAGTAAAATCTAGATTACTGTGGTGTCTAAGACATTTTGGAATCTGGTCATAGCATTCCTTCTAAGCTTCATTTTCCAAAATTCTTGACAATGCACACAACCCTTTCTTTTACCCGGGATGTCTTGTTATTCCCTTAGACACTCCTGGGCCTTTGTAGCTCTTTGAACATGTTCATTCCTTTGGCTTATTTGCTCTTTTGAGTTCTTTCCCATCTGTGTAGTTCTTAGGTGGATCATGATATTAAGTGATGAGTTATGAGATTTTTCTCTTTTATTAACATTAGGGTAGAAATAGGGCCTCAGAAGTAATTATAAAAAGTATTTGGGAATGGTGGACTGTGGGAAAGTTATTCAAATTCTGTGGAATATTTACGAAAAATGATTTAAAGGGAGGTAATGGTGTAAGGCAGATTTCTCAACTTTGACACTATTGATATTTTGGATCAGATAATATTTTGTTGTGGGTGCTGCACGATATTTAGCAGCACGATATTTAGCAGCAGCACGATATTTAGCAGCAACACGATATTTAGCAGCAGCACGATATTTAGCAGCATCCCTGCCTCCACCTAACAGATGCTGATAACACACCCCCACCTCCCCGAGTTGTGATGTCTACACACATTGCAGCATCCCTGCCTCCACCTAACAGATGCTGATAACACACCCCCACCTCCCCGAGTTGCGATGTCTGTACACATTGCTAATGTCTGCCGAGTGGTAAGATTGCCACTGGTTGAGAAACAGAAGTTGAGCAGAGTCTGTCATGCCAGGGTTTGGAGGCATTTGCTTTGACATGAAGGCTTTTAAAATTGCATTCTCTCCTTTTGCTTTTTGAACCCATTTAAGGGTTCCATTCCATTTTTAGAAAGTTTCGTCAACTCTCCTTGACTCTTTGAAATTATATTCTTTTTCATCAGCAAGTTCTTATTTTGCCTTGTAAGAAATTTCAAGAAAGGCAACTCAGATTAAATAATCACCTTTCCAGTACTGAGTTGTTNGCAGCATCCCTGCCTCCACCTAACAGATGCTGATAACACACCCCACCTCCCCGAGTTGCGATGTCTGTACACATTGCTAATGTCTGCCGAGTGGTAAGATTGCCACTGGTTGAGAAACAGAAGTTGAGCAGAGTCTGTCATGCCAGGGTTTGGAGGCATTTGCTTTGACATGAAGGCTTTTAAAATTGCATTCTCTCCTTTTGCTTTTGAACCCATTTAAGGGTTCCATTCCATTTTAGAAAGTTTCGTCAACTCTCCTTGACTCTTTGAAATTATATTCTTTTCATCAGCAAGTTCTTATTTTGCCTTGTAAGAAATTTCAAGAAAGGCAACTCAGATTAAATAATCACCTTTCCAGTACTGAGTTGTTGCAAACAAGAGAGAAGAGTTAGACCAATTTGCTTAGACTGGGTGTCAGCCTGGTTGTAGCAACAAATTCTAACCTCAGCTGATTTAAACATTAAAGAAAGACCTTATGAAAAGGGAAGACTGAAGAGCCTGGCTTAGAAAAATGGTAAACCCTAAGGGAGAAAGAGCAGAAGTGAGGAGTTAAGAAGAACCCACAAACTGTCCAGTAGCTAGGCTCGCTGCCTTGAGTCAATCTTCTAGATCGAAAGACAGAGTAGGAACATCTGTTGTACTGAACCCCCATTGACTCCAGTGGGGATGGCACCAAGTTCAAGAGGCCAAAGAAGAGACCCAGAGCCCCATACAAGTCATGGGGTTTTACTGGGGCCTTACATACTGGGGAGAGTCCACTGGTGGCAGGCTAGGCAGGAGAACTGCACGACTTGCAAAAAGCATGCAGTTTCTATAGCATCTTCACTTATACCATCCCCCTAACAGTCTCCACCTGGCAACTTCCATTTACCCTAAATCAAAAGGCTTCGATCCCAGACTGGATAGGGCTGACATATTCCTCAGATATAAGGAATGGATGTGTGGATTGGCCACTCCTGGATTTATATTCCCTAGCTCAGAAATCTGAACACATATTCAGGTGTGCCTGTCATACAGGGTCTTTCTCAGGTTATGGTAAAGTCAAGTCATTGCTGTCGAGGCATCTACCATACAGCACCTAGTTGGCCAAACTTAGGTGACTTGCCTAAACAACCAGGCAGTGGGCAAGAAATATCTTGTCCTCTTTTGATTTAATAGTAGGAACTGGGGCCCTCTCTCCCTCTAGGATGCAAACAAGGGGAATTTCAGTCTAATAATAATGGGGTTCAAATGCTGGGCAGCTCAAGACAGAAAAAAAAACAAAATAATGCTGCAAATACATCGTTTGGTACTTTTATTGTTCTGTGACTGAAAACTGTATTTTGGGATTAAGTATACAGAGACAGCTCTCACATTGGGGGTGAGTTAGAAAGGCACTCTGTTACCAAATGAGCTTGTTATTCTTATGAGGTTGCTTTCTATTTTAAGAGATAATGTCGATTTCCTGAAAACCTATTATAATCTATGTTTTGTTTTAGGATTGCATTTTCAGCTTAGAAGAGGTTTAGTCTATGATTAAAAATTGTGCCTGTGATTCTGGCATATTGCGGCACTCCCATGAAAATACTGGCAAATTCTTATTGGTATACAAATGTATACCAAAATGTAAGTTTACTTACATATTGTAAAAATATTACCTATATCCACATATTGAATTTGATACATAATCAAACATCAGAGTCAAGGAAAAAGCTTCAGAGAAACCTAAAATAAGAAGAGTTGTTGCCATTCTCATTTTCTGTTGTTGGTTTTCAATTAATTAATTACATAAGTGTATATGACAATTATACACACATGTTTTGCTTAGAAGCTTTCATGCTAACTCATCTTTCAAACCCTTTCTGTGTTTGTGCTGGTTCCCTGGTTTCAGTTTAGCCTGACATCAAAGTAGCTGAAAGGACTGTTTCTCTCACCTGCTGACAGCTCTGATTCCCCAGGCTTTTCTTCTCTAAAGTACTAAAGGGAGAACTGTTAGGAAAGAGAGAAGCATTGTGTGCTACTTTGATTACTTGCTTCTGATTCCCTGTGGCCTTTATTTTATTAAGTAGAGAAGACAGAGAAAGAAAAGATTTAATGGGTAATTCCATTGAGAACAAACAAAAAGAAGTGCCTTTGTACGTTACTTGTTTTAATCTCCCATGTTTCATTTCTCCTGGAAGTTTCTGGCTAGATAATACTTGATTAAATTAGTTTGTATTTCTTACATAATTAATGAGCCAACAAGACAGGCTACCTTGTCTTGGTGACATGAAAGATCTGAAAATTTTACAGAATGATTGAGAAGCAGAGGTTTTCCAAAACTATCATTTTTTCTATAGATCTGAAAATACTTAAAATAATCCTTTATTAGGGTTTTTGTACAGAGATTTGGACCTAGTTTAAGATTCATCATTCATTCAACAAATATTTGTTTTGTATGCCAAACCCTGATAGGAATCAGAGATACAAAGTAAATGAACCCATTTCTTATTGTCAAGGAGATAAGAAAACATGTAAACAAGCAATTTCAATATAACCGAATAAGGGTCATAATAGGGGTTAATGTTATATTCTGTAGGAACACATGTGAAGGCAGTCAACTCAGTCAGAGGTAAATAGAGTCTAGGGAGATTTCTGGAAGAGTTAATGCCTAAAGTTATCCCGATTGCCTACCCTCCACCTGAAATAATTTTTCCTCCAGATATCTTATGGTCCATGTTACCTGAATGTTATGTTCTCAGTGAGATGTTTTCTGAGCACACGAAATACAAATGTTCCTTTCCACACCACCTAATAAATTCATTTTTTTCACTTTCTTTCTTTCTTTTTTTTTTTGAGACAGAGTCTCGCTCTGTCGCCCCGGCTGGAGTGCAGTGGCCGGATCTCAACTCACTGCAAGCTCCGCCTCCCGGGTTCACGCCATTCTCCTGCCTCAGCCTCCCGAGTAGCTGGGACTACAGGTGTCTGCCACCTCGCCCGGCTAGTTTTTTGTATTTTTTAGTAGAGACGGGGTTTCACTGTGTTAGCCAGGATGGTCTCGATCTCCTGACCTCATGATCCGCCCGTCTCGGCCTCCCAAAGTGCTGGGATTACAGGCTTGAGCCACCGCGCCCGGCCTTCACTTTCTTTTTAATTTAGTATTTATTATTCAGTATCATTTCTTACATTTTATTATTCTGTCTTTTTTAGTGTCATTTTCTCTTCTAGAGTGTAAGTTCCATGAGGGCAGTGACTTTGTATTTGTTTGCAGAACGGTGCCTTGCATGTAGTGAATAGTTGTTGAATGATGAATGAGTCAATGAAAGAATAAATGAATGAAATACTTTTTGAAATTTCTAAGTGACTCTAGCTTCTTTTACTGTAAGAATGTCTTAGATTTAAATTGTATCAGTAATGGAATTGGATTATCTTTCCAAGTAAACTCCAATTCTATCTGTGAAGGATTTTAATTTATTTACATTCAGCTTGGTAGTTCAAGATGAATATATCCTCCTTGGATTTCCCACACTTATAAATCAGAAGATCTGCATTCTAGAAGACATGTATGTTTTTATTGTATCCTGGCTCTTGTTAGCTCTTTTAAAGTTAGTCATTATATTAAGCCTCAGTGAAATAAAAGGTATGTTTGAGAGTGTGTTTATATGTGTATTTCTTATATATATACTTTTAGTCATTTTAAAGTATCCTTATATTTATTTTCACCATCACTAATTTTATTTTGAATTTACTTCTGTGTGTGGCAAGTGTGCTCTGTTTTTTTTTTTATTTCAACAATAATGTATTTTTATGTATTTATTCACCAAATAAGAACGTGACCCCTGAAGGGCATTTGAGCAATTTTCATGAATACATGTATACTGGGAAAACTGATAAAACCAATTGTGTGTTAAATTTTCCTGATTTAATTCAAACAGCAAATGCCTATTATCTTAACTAAAGTTAATTTTTTGAAACATAATTATGGCAGTAGTTGTAATTATGAAGGTCAAATAATTTAGAGGAGAAAAGTATTCTGAAATCAAGGACCATGTCCCATGAGAATTCTTCCTTCCAACCCCTGCCCTGTAGGATATTTTCTTCAAAGTATGTATTCCATCTACCCAGACATATGTCAGAATAAGATAATCTGACATTTTTTCATCTGTCATATCAGTATTTCCTTAAGCAAACACTTAAGACACAAAATCCAGGACTTGCAGAAATTCAGCCCTGTCAGTGGTTGTGTTTGCTCAGGGGAAAAGATGCAGTGGCTTGTATTATCTGTTTCCTTTCCTTAAATTTCCTAAATAAACAATGAAAACTTCATTTGTATTATAGTCAGTGCCACTAAAAAGTGTGTCTCTGTAAGTTAAATTACGTTTTCCACGGTTGGTAAATAGGGGAATGATGCTAGTATGAGATAGAAGTCATAGTTGTTCATGCATTTCTTTTCCCGGCATGCAATTTTTGAACTTTTATTGATATATAATATATATTCAGATGGGAGAACAGATCACAAGAATAAATTTTGTTAGATTTTCACAAACAGAATAATTCCATGTAAGCAGGCAAGGAAACAGAGTACTTCCAGGCCCCCAGAAGCCCATGTTATGCCTCTGTTTAGTCATTTCTTACTCAGCCCCCACATGATTGCTATTCAGACATCTAAATGTTTACCTGCTTTTGAGCTTTATACAAATTGAGTAATACCATGTACTCTTTTGTGTCTGGATTTTTTTCACTCAACTTTCTGTTGATGAGTTTCACTCATTTCATTGCAAGAGGTTGTAGTTTGCTTATTTGGGTAATGTCTGGTTTGGGGTTATTACAAATAATGTTGCTATAAATATGTTTGTACACAAATTTTGTTGACAATATTTATGCATTTTATTGAGGATGAGCTTAGGAATGAGATGAATCGTTCATAGGGTATTCCCGCGTTGGACATTAGTAGATAGTTCCAAACAATTTTCCAGAGTGGTTGCACTAATTTATATTCCTATCTGCAGTTTATGAGAATGCCAGCTGTAAACACTTAGTGTTGACAATTCCAGATCTTTTGAATTTTGCCCTTTCTAGTGAATGCATAGTGGTACTGTATTGTGATTTATTTATTTTTTTCCCTAATGACAAATAAAGTTGAACTTCTTATCCAGTGCCTGATGGTCATTTGTCTTTTATTTTGTTTTATTTTATGTTTGCAGAGATGGTATCTCGCTATATCCCAGGCTGGTCTCAAACTCCTGGGCTCAAGCAATCCTCCCATCTCAGCCTCCCAAAGTGTTAGAATTATAGGTGTGAGCCACCACACCTGACCAAATGCTGATATTCTTTTCTGAAGTGCCATTAATATCTTTTGTCCATTAATTTGCTTATTGGATTATTAGCATGCCATGTTTTGAAGTTTTAGAGAGAGACATTCTCACAATTAAAGAGAAGACCTTACCAATATTAGAAAACCTTAAGAAAAATAATAAAGGTTCTTTAGTGAGCTGTTGGTCAGTTAAATGATTTTAGGAATCTGAAGTTGAGAAGACATTTGCCCCTGTTTTGAAAATAATTAATATTAAGATCTACACTCTCTCAGTCTCTACTGGCCATTCTTTGAAAGCAAATTTGGAAATGAAAGCTCGCCAGTAGAATATTATGCAACAGGAAGCACCAGTGCTAGTGTTTAAGGATCTACAGAAGATCATGCTGTGTTAATGCATTTATTAATGTTAAAAGGCTCTAGTTACATTGATTTTAACTGGTCTTAAAATTTTAAGTGGTCCAACCATATTTTTTTGTGAGCTATGTTGTATAATGCATGTATAATGTATATATTATATAATGCTTGTGTACATATAATGTACACAAGCAGAAAGGCTTGTATTTCATTTTAAATAGACACATACTGAATGCCTATTGTGTATTATTTATTGAATTAGGCAGTGGGGCCACACAGATGAATTAAAACATGATTCCCAAATTTCAGGAGTTTATAGTTTGCCCAGTGAGAAATACACAAAAGCTACTGAATGTAGTGTGATAATGTAACAACAAAGCTTTGTGCATTTGCAGCGTGGAGAAGGGACCAACCTGGCCACAGCAGTTCAGAGAAGGTTTCACTGTGGAGGTGATGTAGAAGCTAGGTCATGTAATAAAAAGAGAATTGTGTGCCCCACCCATAGGTGACCCTTCCACAGGTGTCCCCTGAAGGTCTGCAGAAGATTTATCCACGAGGTGGATTTGACATAGTTAATAATGAAAATGTGCACCCTGAGAACAAAACTGACTGCTTTTGTTGCCTTAAGTTCTAGGGCAAGAAGACGAATTAAGTAGGAAACAATATAGAAAGATCATTGGAGAATAAAGGAAGGAGACAGGCAGTCAAAGTTTAGTAGGAAGAGAATAGAAGAAGAAAAAAAAACGTCCTTACAAGTGGAAGTGAGGAGAGTTGGTCATGATGAACACCTGTACCTATTATACAGCAATGTAAAGACAGCTACATGCATCAACAACTTTCTGTTTCTGGCCTTTAAAAATTAACATATGAAACTACAAAATCATTTAAACAAGTCCAATTTTCATAACAAGTAGAGTATAAAGCTAACTAACACAAATTGAGGATACTGAGTGGCTAAAGTGATGCAAATTAATATATTAGAACCACATTTTGAGTATATAAGACAAAGTATTTTTCATATAAGGTTTTTTGAAATAGATAAATATGTTGCTATGAAAAATGATACCACTGAATTATTTTAATTCATTTGGAAGTTTTGTGCTCACGTTTGTGCACTGTGTAGATATATGTAATAGTTAAGTAAAATGAATTTGAATAAATCAATATAGGTTGCATTCAGTAGAATTACTGTCAAGATTAGAGACCTTGGAGATATTGATTGTTCATTTTCTCATGCCATACTTGATTTAAAAGCATTTCATTTCCATTACAAAGTTGAATAATGTTAACTTTATCATGTATAGGTTCTATAGGAACTTTGATATATTTTAGAATATTTATCATAAATTCTTGGCACATATGATGATCTATGTTTGTTTTGTTTATTAGTTACTAGTGTGTGCACTGTAATTGTGAATTTTTCTTCTCTTTAAATGCGTACGGCTCCTTTGGTTGAGTGACGTAGATGTTAAAACTGACCCAGCTATTGCAATGATCTCATGTCCTTGTGCCATTCCTGGGATATTTAGCAAGTTCTCTATGAGACTTTCACATATATTGATTGGCTTTTGGGTTGTATTGATCAGTGAAACTGTAAAGGTTAACAGGAACATTGCCCAGTCCTGGGAAGTGTGGTTGGTGTACTCAGGATAGTTGTCATGTTTTATGTACTGCCTGTGGAAGTGCTGGGGGTGTTTGTTTAATTAGAACTTTCATTAAGAATCACAGCAGAATTGATCTGAACAATGCAGCAGGATTCCTGTTGACATCTTTTGTATCTTTTATATTTGTCTTTCTTTAAGAGAAAAAAAAGCCTCTAAGAAACCAATTGGGCATTTTTTTTTTTCATGAAATAGTGAGGCATATAAATGCTTTATAAAGACAAAAAGTTTTACACACTTTTGGTGTTGACTTAAATTGTTTTTATTTTAGTGTATTATTAAGCCTAGGCCTTAATGTTCCCATTTTACAGCTTACTACATATATAAAGCCAAATCTGAGTTATAGGGAGGGTAAGAACAAACCCACAGAGCCAATCAAGCTCAACATGACAATATTAATTTAATATAATGAATGACATTGCCTTGCTGGAGCTGAATGACTGATTGTAAAATGTGTTTGATGCTGTGACCCTGGGGCTTTGAGTTTGGTGACATGTTCCCTGTGATGCGTCAATTCTCTTGTCACATATTAGTAATTGAACTTCCATAGAGCCTTTGATTATACAATGTGCTATAACCTTATCTGACCTTTACTTATTCTGCACGAGGTTACAAAAACAAACACAGTGAAATTGCATGAGTGCTCAGATAATCTAGAGTATGCTGTATTATTATTATTATTAGTTATTATTTTGAGACAGAGTCTCGCTCTGCCGCCCAGGCTGGAGTGCAGTGGCATGATCTTGGCTGACTGCAGCCTCTGCCTCCTGGTTCAAGAAATTCTCCTTCCTCAGCCTCCAGAGTAGCTAGGACTACAGGTGCGCGGCAACACACCTAGCTAATTTTTGTATTTTAGTAGAGATAGGGTTTCACCATGCTGGTCAGGATGGTCTTGATCTCCTGACCTCTTGATCTGCCTGCCTTGACCTCTCGAAGTGTTGGGATTACAGGCGTGAGCCACTGCGCCTGGCCTATTGTTTTTTAATTGTATCAAAATGAAAACACAACCTTAACAAATTATCATGGAGAACTCATGGGCCCTGAGAATCTCTCTACAGACTCTACTTGGAGAAACACTACAAGAAACAATTTATTAGATCAAGAGAAAAGGAATCTGGCCTTCATTAACAGTAGAAATTCATGTCCTTTAAAAAATATTATTCGTTAGCCCTTTAATGAAGTGTATATAGCAGACAACAGTGACAGTTTTAAAGTGACAACTTTGTTTCACATTTTGCATGTTTATTATGGTATAAACAAATATGTGAAGCAGTTATTACTATCATACTATCATATTATGTTCACTGAAGGAATATAACCTTAACTAGATGACTTACATAAACTTGTGTTGTATTAAATAGTCTTTTTTAATAGAGTATAGTAGATTCTTTACCTTTTCAAACACTCACTTGGAAAAATGTGTACATTAGCCACAAAATTATGCTAGATTTTTCAGAATGCTTGTATAAAGGTATGTGAATGCATAACCGTGAAAAGTTACTTCTCTAAGAGTTGAATTTTCTTTTCATTTTAGTCCAGGTGGGTTACATATTTTTTATATGTAATAAAGTTTGCTTCATCACTTGGGATAGTTTCTTTACAAATACTCTAGGAAATGTACAGAAAGTCATCAACTTTGAATTGTGTTATGTTTTAAAAAATCATTTGAAAATTTTTAAATAGGAATTTGTACTCTATTTCTCTATATATCTATGAATGGTACTTTTCTGAGTGGTGTCTGGGTTCCAGTCTGGCTACCCAACTGCTTAACATATAATATAGTTGAAATACAATACTTTAGCAGTAAAAAAAAAAAAAAAAGTCAATATTCTTGTAGTACTCATAAGGGAGGGAAATAAATGAATATTAATTAAAAATTATTGGAAATGTTAGTGTTAGAGAAAAGCAGATTCAATTAAACATCTTCTGAGGCGGGATAAATTGAATCCTGGGGTGAACGGTGGAGGGAAAGGGGCAATCATGGATATAATTTCCACAAGATTAAAGGAAGACTTTGTGAAGGCGAGCTGGAAACAGATACACGAGAGAATCCTACAGTTTTGCTTTTTTGGTAGATAGAAGGTGGAGAAAGGATAGAGAATATATGTAAATTAGGGCTTATAACTTTTAAAGTGTCTATTTTAAACCTCTTGCATTCTTACACAGTGCAATGAAACTACATTTTTAGATAGCATGCATTTTTAGACACAATACCTGTTTAAATACCACAGGTATGTTTTTGAACTTTTATTTCAGGTTTGGGGGTACATGTGCAGGTTAATTACATGGATAAATTGTGTGTTGTTGAGGTTTGTTGTATAGATGATCCTTTCACCCAGGTAGTGAGCATAGTACCTGATAGGTTTTCAGCCATCACCCACTTCCCACCCTCCCCTCTCTAGTAGTCCCCAGTGTCTGTCGTTCTGATCTCTATTTCCATATGTACACAATGTTTAGATCCCATCTATAAGTGAGACCATGCCATCTTTGATTTTCTGTCTCTGTGTTAATTGGCTTTGGATGACATCCGGCTGCATCCTTGTTGCTGCAAAGGACATGATCTTGTTCTTTTTTTGTGGCTGCATAGTATTCCGTAGTGTATATGTACCACATTTTCTTTATCCAGTCCACCATTGGTGGGTATCTAGGTTGACTCTATGTCTGCTATTGTGAATAGTGCTGCAATGATGGAACATATGAGTCCATATATATTTTTGGCAGAATGATTTATTTTCTGCCAAATATTTATTTTCCTTTGAGTATATACCCAGTAATAGGGTTGCTGCGTCAAATGGTAGTTCTGTTTTAAGTTGTTTGAGAAATCTCCAAAGTGCTTTCCACAGTGGCTGAACTAATTCACATTCCCACCAACTGTGTGTATGTGTTCCCTTTTCTCCGCAGACTTACCAGCACCTGTTGTTTTTGATTTTTTAATAATAGCCATTCTGACTGGTGTGACATGGTATCTCACTGTGGTTTTGATTTGCATCTCTCTAAAGATTAGTTATGTTGAGCACTTCTTAATATATTTATTGTCTTCATGAAATACTGTTTTAAATTGTTTTGATGGTATGTAGTCACGAGGTAAGGGTCCCTTCTGTGTTCACCTTTCTGTTATCCCGGTTAGGTTTTCTACTTTCTACTTTCTACCACACCACTTGTCTCTTACCAGTATCCTCACTTCTCCTGCATATTGTTGATCCATTTCACTTCTGTGGCAAAACTTCAGACCTGGATCAATCCAATTCCTTATTATCTTCATTACTGTATCTGGTACATTGAATCCTGTTAAAGAAAAATCACATAACTACAAATATAGATTTAATATAAATTTACGGTCTCCAGTGTCCACTGGGACTTCAATGCTGCCTTTTTTTTTTTCTTTTTATTCTTTAGCGTTTCTCGAATAAGTTTCTCTTTTACCCTCCAAAGGCTATTTTAAACTTTTGGCTTTCCAGCCTCTGTGCCTCAAGCTTAACAGGGTACATTGATTCAAGCCCAGCAATGATTATATAAATTTATTGTCACCAAACCTGCAGACTTGCCTGTATCTACACCCATTGTTTTCTCTTTCCCTCCTTTTAAAATAGAAGCTAATCTTTCTTTGGTCTCTTGGAGCCATTCTATCAATTCTTTTTAGGGCTCTTGTTCTGTTAATCTATCTTATATCTATCTCACTGCTGACTCTTTCTCTTAAAAACATGCATAAATGGGCCGGGCGTGGTGGGTCATGCCTGTAATCCCAGCACTTTGGGAGGACGAGGTGGGTAGATCACGAGGCCAGGAGATCGCAACCATCCTGGCTAACATGGTGAAACCCCGTCTCTACTAAAAACACAAAAAATTAGCCGGGCGTGGGGGCGAGCGCCTATAGTCCCAGCCACTCGGGAGGCTGAAGCAGGAGGATGGCGTGAACCCCGGAGGCGAGGTTGCAGTGAGCCGAGATCAGGCCACTGCACTCCAGCCTGGGCGACAGAGCGAGACTCCGTCTCAATAACAAAACAAAACAAAACAAACAAACAAACAAAAAACAAACAAAAAAACCCCAAAACAAAACAGAAACCATGTTTCTACTACTAGCTAGTTTCTTACCTATTTTCATTCACTGATTAACTTTGGAAAAATGCCTTTTTAACTTCCTTACCACACACATAACCAATAACCAAAGTCCTGTAAAATATGCTACTGCCTCATTTAGCTAAGGTAATTAATGCTTTCTTCTTATTAATTCCAATAGGTGTTCAATATTTTACTTCCTCTATCATATCTAACATTTTTGTCCATTCTCTGCCAGTCTTCACTTACTTCTATATACCATTCTGCCCATTTCCTTTCTTTCCTGTGTTCATTTTGTCTAATTATCCCTCTTAAATGCTTCTTTTGACTGTCCCTTCACTACCTGCTTCTAGGTTGCCTTCTCTTTCCATTTTACACATCTCACCTGGGTGATTACATCTGTGCCAATGGCCTTTTTTGCCACATATGTGATGGCTACTCCCAGTGGCAACGCTGGCTATTCTCAGTTCTGTGTCATCAGCCCACATCTCTCTCCTGATGTTGAGATCATATGCAGGATTGCCGAGTAGGTGTCTATACACGGTTGTTCCACTAGCATCTCAAATTTAAACATGTCCAATGTGAATGGCACCACTTTCCAGTCAGTTGCTAAAACCCAAACTGTGGCCCCATTCTTAATATTTCTCAAATAAATTTATTTATTTTTACCCCATTACGTAATAATCGAGTTTATGCAATAATCATTAAATTATTGATTATAGTTAATACAATAATCATTACATTTTAAGAATTTGGAAAGCACTTACTTTTAAAGAGGATAAATATTTTCAATTATTACACATTGTTTTCGGGTTAGTCTAAACTTGATGGGCATAACAAGGCTTTGCATCATATCTGATGTTGTTTCTTCATTCCTTTCCAGTTAATCTCATGACCTCTTCATCCTGAATGTCTTCTCTCTCTAAACTAAACTGCCTTCACTTTTTCAGCCAAATGGCACATGTTGTGATGATTAGAGATATTGGCAGAAACTCTCCAGTGAGTAAAAGCAGGAGGAAGTTACAATTACCCGATTATTGATGTCTAGAGTGGAGAGATGTTAAAATGGTAAAAAGTGGAGGCAATCCTTAATTATTCTTTGTCTATGTATTTTCTTTCCTTTTTATTGCATGCACCCTAGACCTGTTGTGTGTTAATGACAGGCATCAATTACATTTTCCATTCTTCAAGACCTTGGGCTTCTCCTTCATGTAGAATTATTTTCTCTGTCCACAATGGCCTGATTGTTACATAGAAATACTGTTTTATAATTAACAAAACATTCTTTACAAGATGTGATGAATTCTGATGATTTTCTTTTAAATTTTAACATAAGTATTAAAGAAATGGAAGACAATATTCCTTATCAAGACTGTGAGCCCATATACATAGGGAAATACAGGATTTAACTAATTTTCTGTGAAATTATAGTCTGAAAATCACAGTAGTCTTGAAAGCAAAAAGATTATTGAAATATTGGTTATTTTGAGCTTGAACTAAAGGGATTAAATAATTATCTATTTCACTTTGCTTGTGAATACATAGTCTGAAAATGACTAAATATTGATTGAAACCCATGTGTAAAGAAACTGGTAATGAGAAAATGATAATTGAGTAATGGTATACTCTTTCATTTGGAGAAAATTATTCAAGAAGAAATGTACTAGTAAATGTTTTCTAGACCACTGACAGATAACTATTTTGAATGTAATATAGCATTTTGTAATTTTTCTTGGAAAATTTAATAGAATGCCATTCTTAAATATAAAATAAATATTCCTCTGTGTTTTAGATAAATAATAATACATTTTACTTATAAACAAAAATGTGATTTTTCATCTTTAAAAGAAAGATCTTTCTTTTTTAAATAACATCTCTAACTTTCCTGGTTTTAGGAGACATATCTCAAAATAAATTGACTTAGCATAGTATCATCTTAAATGAAAATTAGTTCAATGTTGTATCTAATAAATTGTAACTGTCTAAAATGATATATTTCTAGAACCTTCTTATGTTATATGAAAATATTTATATTCCTGAAAATTCTCTTTCCACAGGTATTTACCTGGATACATAGTTAATGCATGGACAAAAGAATAAGTTATTCATTATAGTTACAATTTCAGTCTTTTCAATGGCTGCCTGTATGTGTACAAGTAAAACAAACAAAAATGTGTATGATTAATGTAATATTTTTTAAAGTAAGGTGCAGGTATTTTATATAACTCTTTCTATGAAAATTATACATATTCTCAAGAACAATTCATTTGTCCATACTTTTAGTAATCTGTTTCCTCAGATATTATAGTTGGTTTTTAAATTAGTTTTATTTTTTGTTACTATTTAGACCAGGGTTTGCAATGTAACATTGTGGCATTTTGAAAATATGCATTCTCTTGTCTGCTTTTTCATACAGTTTTCTTTGATGTGGTTTTGAAGTTGTCCCTGATCACTGCATTTTTACTACAATTTGGAAACTAGAACTATCTTTTTTTGTACAAGCGTGATTTTCCTTAGGTGAGCACACTTGCTGTTTGTGAAGCAAGTGCTAATTTGTTCTGTAGAACATAGCTTTTGGCCAGTTTTGACTAATCTTTATATTTGAGATATGAGCATTTGATCACAAAATTATACTACCCCAAAGACTGTTTTTGAAAGATTTTCCAGAATGATAACAAATTTTTTTATTAATTTAGTTTTTGTTATTCATACCAATATGTATTCATTTTATAACTGAAATTTAAAGCTTTTACTTCTATCTGATGCATTATATATTATATTTATGTTATATATAAACCAAATATATGTGTACACCATTTTACAATATATAAATTTCAGTTGTTACATTTTCTTTACAATTATTATTACTATATGTGATTTTTTTTCCAGACTCCAAATTTCTTTGGTTTAAGGACCAACCATTTCCTTCTCATGTTTGTATCTGTAGACTTGACCTCAGTTTAGGACATACAGTAGATACTACATAAATTGAACCAATGACAGGATGTTTATGTGTTAAAATGGCTTTAAATTAGTACCAAAATGATTCATATAAATTCTAGTGGGAAGAGTCACACATTGTTATATCTAAATAAATACGTTTATTTCATTTCCTCTAGGTTTCCTTCACAGCCCAGTTATTCACACATTGGCAGTGTAGTATCCTCATGCTAGCTGGCCTAGCTCCCCTGGGATCTCTATTGCCTTTGATGTCAGACTGAAAATCAATTTTACTGGTCTATCCTTGTATAAAACCATCAAGTTATTGACAAATTAAAAAACAAATTTAAGAAGGTGCAAAGATGAATGTGAATTGGGTGAATGGCACATGGTTAACTTTTTGTCAGTTGAAAAACTATTTATTATAAACAACCTATATTAAAATATTTTCTCTTTTGCTAATAATAGAAA
>NW_016804806.1:385056-411449 GCF_001698545.2 Rhinopithecus bieti
TTGTGAATACATAGTCTGAAAATGACTAAATATTGATTGAAACCCATGTGTAAAGAAACTGGTAATGAGAAAAATGATAATTGAGTAATGGTATTTACTCTTTCATTTGGAGAAAATTATTCAAGAAGAAATGTACTAGTAAATGTTTTCTAGACCACTGACAGATAACTATTTTGAATGTAATATAGCATTTTGTAATTTTTCTTGGAAAATTTAATAGAATGCCATTCTTAAATATAAAATAAATATTCCTCTGTGTTTTAGATAAATAATAATACATTTTACTTATAAACAAAAATGTGATTTTTCATCTTTAAAAGAAAGATCTTTCTTTTTTAAATAACATCTCTAACTTTCCTGGTTTTAGGAGACATATCTCAAAATAAATTGACTTAGCATAGTATCATCTTAAATGAAAATTAGTTCAATGTTGTATCTAATAAATTGTAACTGTCTAAAATGATATATTTCTAGAACCTTCTTATGTTATATGAAAATATTTATATTCCTGAAAATTCTCTTTCCACAGGTATTTACCTGGATACATAGTTAATGCATGGACAAAAGAATAAGTTATTCATTATAGTTACAATTTCAGTCTTTTCAATGGCTGCCTGTATGTGTACAAGTAAAACAAACAAAATGTGTATGATTAATGTAATATTTTTTAAAGTAAGGTGCAGGTATTTTATATAACTCTTTCTATGAAAATTATACATATTCTCAAGAACAATTCATTTGTCCATACTTTTAGTAATCTGTTTCCTCAGATATTATAGTTGGTTTTAAATTAGTTTTATTTTTTGTTACTATTTAGACCAGGGTTTGCAATGTAACATTGTGGCATTTTGAAAATATGCATTCTCTTGTCTGCTTTTCATACAGTTTTCTTTGATGTGGTTTTGAAGTTGTCCCTGATCACTGCATTTTACTACAATTTGGAAACTAGAACTATCTTTTTTTGTACAAGCGTGATTTTCCTTAGGTGAGCACACTTGCTGTTTGTGAAGCAAGTGCTAATTTGTTCTGTAGAACATAGCTTTTGGCCAGTTTTGACTAATCTTTATATTTGAGATATGAGCATTTGATCACAAAATTATACTACCCCAAAGACTGTTTTGAAAGATTTTCCAGAATGATAACAAATTTTTTTATTAATTTAGTTTTGTTATTCATACCAATATGTATTCATTTTATAACTGAAATTTAAAGCTTTTACTTCTATCTGATGCATTATATATTATATTTATGTTATATATAAACCAAATATATGTGTACACCATTTTACAATATATAAATTTCAGTTGTTACATTTTCTTTACAATTATTATTACTATATGTGATTTTTTTTCCAGACTCCAAATTTCTTTGGTTTAAGGACCAACCATTTCCTTCTCATGTTTGTATCTGTAGACTTGACCTCAGTTTAGGACATACAGTAGATACTACATAAATTGAACCAATGACAGGATGTTTATGTGTTAAAATGGCTTTAAATTAGTACCAAAATGATTCATATAAATTCTAGTGGGAAGAGTCACACATTGTTATATCTAAATAAATACGTTTATTTCATTTCCTCTAGGTTTCCTTCACAGCCCAGTTATTCACACATTGGCAGTGTAGTATCCTCATGCTAGCTGGCCTAGCTCCCCTGGGATCTCTATTGCCTTTGATGTCAGACTGAAAATCAATTTTACTGGTCTATCCTTGTATAAAACCATCAAGTTATTGACAAATTAAAAAACAAATTTAAGAAGGTGCAAAGATGAATGTGAATTGGGTGAATGGCACATGGTTAACTTTTGTCAGTTGAAAACTATTTATTATAAACAACCTATATTAAAATATTTTCTCTTTTGCTAATAATAGAAATCGTAACTCTACACTCAGGCATTTATGGTAGGATAAGAATATGTCATTCGCTAAAAATAATACCGGTTTTTTCTTTGATAGTTTTCCACCTGAAGTTGATAAAAACTAGGTGAACCCTGAAATAGCAGTATCAAATGCCTTCTGTTTTGTAGTTCCAGTAATACTTTATTTGAGTGATTATGAACTCGTATGTTTTCTCATACATATTCTCATACATATATATTTAGATTTACAAATTATAATGGAAAATTTTACCAGAGTAACATTTAGCCCTGAAAACAACTGGAAAAGAAAATTGTACTATTGATTCTGTAAACCTTTTGTCTGTAGACCAAGTCTGGTGTGGTTATCAGGTTATCAAAATACTGAGGAGCAGCTGAAATAAGCAAGGCCAAATAGACTCCATCTAGTGGTTACATGGGCCTGGTGCAGCCTAATTTGACTAAAAATTGTTTTCAGGGCAGTGGTTGACAACTCAGATGCCTACAGAAGTGGGTGTATGGGAGAAATATCAATTGTCGGTATATATCACACTTTCTGTATGGTTAGGGAAATGTGGTGTAAGCATATAACATAAAATAAACAAAAAGTTAAAAAAAATATATTTTGAACTCAGAATGAAAAAAAATGCAAGCTGTATGATAAATGCCCCCTGGGAATAGCCAGTTTTATGGCAAACCACTAGGCTGATCATCTAGTTCAATTGATTGCTGTTATTCAAGAACACAGGCCTGGTGCTGCTAGACTTTACAATTTTTCTAGAGAAACTGGAGATCTAGATTTGTATGTGAAACCTATTAAATTTAATATGCTGGTTCATTTTCTTAAAATGTGATATGGCTCCAACTTAAACACATCTTGGTCACATTTGGCTGTGATCTACCATTTTGAGATCTTTGTTTCACACAAGGGAATTTTTATTATTATTATTATACTTTAAGTTCTAGGGTACATGTGCACAGCATGCAGGTTTGTTACATATGTATACATGTGCCATGTTGGTGTGCTGTACCCATTAACTCATCGTTCACATTAGATATTTCCCTTAATGCTATCCCTCCCCACTTCCCAACCCCACAACAGGCCCCAGTGTGTGATGTTCCCTGCCCTGTGTCCAAGTATCCTCATTGTTTAGTACCCACCTATGAGTGAGAACATGCGGTGTTTGGTTTTCTGTCCTTGTGATATTTTGCTCAGATTGATGATTTCCAGCTTCATCCATGTCCCTACAAAGGACGAGCTCATCCTTTTCATGGCTGCATAGTATTCCATAGTGTATGTGTGCCACATTTTCTTAATCCAATCTATCATTGATGGACATTTGGGTTGGTTCTAAGTCTTTGCTATTATGAATAGTGCTACCATAAACATATGTGTGCATGTGTCTTTATATGGTAGTCATGATTTTTTATAATCCTTGGGTATATACTCTTGAGTAATGGGTATGCCGGGTTCAAAATGGTATTTTCTTGAGGTTCTAGATTCCTTGTAGGTAATTGCCACAGCTCGTTCTTTAGCAACAATAGTTGAACTAGTTTACACTCCCACCAGCAGTGAAATGTTCCTATTTCTCCACTCCTCTCCTCTAGCACTGTTGTGTCGCTGATCTTTTTATGATGATTGTCCTTCGTAATCTGGTGTGAGGTTTTGGGTATCTCATTGTGGTTCTTTGATTCAATTTCTCGCTGGATGGCTATGTTGTTGATGATATGAGCATTTTTTCTAGTGTGTCTTTTGGTTCCTGCATAAATGTCTTCTTTTGAGAAGATGTTCTCTTTCTATTATCGTTTGCCCACTTTTTCATGGGTTGTTTGATTTTTTTCTTGTCAATTTGTTTAAGTTCTTTGTAAATTCTGGATATAGCCTTGTCAGATGCATATTTTGCAAAAAATTTTCTCTCATTCTGTAGCGTTGCCCGTTCACTCTAATGGTAGTTTCTTTTGCTGTGCAGCAGCTCTTAGTTTAATTAGATCCCATTTGTCTTTTGGATTCTTGTGTTTTTCCGTATTGCTTCTTTGTAGTTTTTATACATGAGGTGTAGTCCTTGCCCATCTCCTTGTGGTCTTACTAATTATGTGGTATTGTCTCTCCTTAGGTTTCTCTAGTGTGAATTTTTTTATTTATTTGTGGGTCTATACTATTTTATTAGTCTATGTAGATCCATCTTTGAATATATTGAATGTTGTATAGGTGTAGAATGAGTATGGGATGAGTTTAAGCTTTTTTGACTTTAAGCGATATTAGCTAGCCAGTTTTCTCAGCTCCATTTATTTATAATAGGAATCCTTTCCCCATTTCTGTGTTATTTTCATGAGTTGTAGAAGATTCAGAGGTAGTGTGTTGTATTGAGAGTGTCGTGTTGTGTTCTAAGAGGCTCTTTGTTCTTGTTCATGATGCTAGGGTCGGTTTGTACTGTTTTACTCTGTGTTGGTGGTACCCTTTAGTACAGACCACTGTTTGGTTACTGTAGCCTTGTTGTAGTGACTGTAGTTTGAAGTCAGTGTGGGGTAGTCAATTGGTGGCCCTCACAGTTTGTGTTCTTTGGGTTGACTTAGGTATTTTATTGATGTCGTTTTGTTCCTTTGGCAATGTGGTTGGTTACTTGTTTGGTGGTCCATCTGAACTCGTTAGATAAGTTTAGCCACTCGAGATTCGTGTGAAGAATATAGTCTATTTTTGGTAGCTGTATGGTGGTATTGGCTTGTATAATTCTTATAATTTTATTTATCTCTTTGGCAGTGATGGCGGCATTTCCATCATATATTCTTTCTTTATCCATGAGATGGAATCAGGGTCTCTACACTGATATGTGGTTGTATGTATCTCGTGAAGAGGTCTCTATATTTTCTATCGAAAGTTGGTAATCTTCCTATTGGTAGTGTTTTATTCTTTTGTGAGAGCAATTGGAATGGAAATTCATTCGTTGATTTAGCTTCTCTGTTTGTTCGTGTTATTGGTGTATAGTAAGCCTCTGATTTTTTTGCACATTGATTTTGTCTATCCTGAGACTCTGCTGAAGTTGCTTATCAGTTAAGGAGATTTGAGGCTGACGACAATGGAGTTTTCTAATATACCAATCATGTCATCTGCATAACAAAGGGACAATTTGATCTTACTCCTTTTCTAACTGGATAATAGCCGCTTTATTTCTTTCTCCTGCCCTTGAATTTGCCCTGGCAGAACGCGCCTTTCGAGACACTATGTTTGATATAGGGTGTTTTGGAGTTGTCAGAAGGAATCCCTGTCTATGTTGCCAGTTTTCAAAGGGTATAGTCCGTTTCCGAGTTTTTGCCCAGTTCAGGTATGATATTGGGCTGTGGGGTTTGTTCTACTAAATAGCTCTTACTTAGTTTTTGAGAGGTACATCCATAATACCTAATTTGATTGCAGAGTTTTGGTTAGTAAAGGGCTGTTGAATTGGTGTCAAATGCATCTATTGAGATAATCGTGTCGTTTCTATCTTTGTTTCTGTTTATGTCATGGATTATGTTTATTGATTTGCATATGTTGAACCGACCTTGCATTCCAGGGATGAAACCAACTTGATCGTGGTGAATATGCTTTTTGATGTGCTGCTGGATTCAGTTTGCCAGTATTTTATTGAGGATTCTTGCATCAATGTTCTTCAGGGATATTGGTCTAAAATTCTCTCTTTTTTTTTTTGTTGTGTCTCTGCCAGGCTTTGGTATCAGGTTGATGCTGGCCTCATAAAATCAGTTAGGGAAGATTCCCTCTTTTTCTATCAATTGGAATAGTTTCAGAAGGTATGGTACCAGCTCGTTTTTGTACCTCTGGTAGAATTTGGCTGTGAATCTGTCAGGTCCTGAATTTTTTTGGTTGGTAGGCTATTAATTATTGCCTCAATTTCAAAGCCTGTTATTGATCTATTCAGGGATTCAACTTCTTCGTGGTTTAGTCTTGGGAGGGTGTATGTGTCTAGGAATTTATCCATTTTGTCTAAATTTTCTAGTTTATTTGCATAGACGTGTTTATGGTATTCTCTGATGGTAGTTTGCATTTCTGTGGGGTTGGTGGTGATATCCTCTTTATCATTTTTTATTGCATCTATTTGATTCTTCTCTCTTTTCTTCTTTATTAGTCTTTCTAGCGGTCTGTCTATTTTGTTGATGTTTTCAAAAAACCAGTTCCTAGATTCATCGATTTTTTGAAGGATTTTTTTATGTCTCTATCTCCTTCAGTTCTGCTCTGATCTTAGTTATTTTTTAATCTCATTTCTTTCAGAGGACAGAAAATTTGTGGGTATCTTCCATTAACACTGTAAAGTGAGACTGGATTATAAAGTTACTGAATTATTGGTAGTGCGGACCTTGCTGGAATGTCGTTTTTATTCAACAACTGGCACAATTCAAGATGCTGAAGTCACAGCTTTGGATAAGACTAGCTCTTCTCCTTGGTCTCTCTCAGTGTGGTACCTTAAATGATGTACCCAGTAATGTGATCACAAAGCATGGTCACTTTCTGCAGGGGTTGCACACTGAGATGTTTGGATATAACTTTCCAGTTTTTGTCTTGTTTTTTGAATTCCATATAGAATTCAAGTTCATGATTTTTTTTACTTTAGTGTATCTTTCTCATAACTTTCTGCTAGCATCTTTGAAGTTGCTGAAACATAGCACTCAATTATAGAGTTTGCAATATAAAGTAGAATAAAACACTAAAATAGTTTTTTTGTTTGTTTGTTTTGCTTTTACTTTATTTCACCAGAGACCTTAACCTTGACCACACCTTTCCCCATCTATACAGAGTAAGTGAATAAAGAGAAAAGAGAAAAATGGCCAGGATTCAGAATTCTTTAAACTTGTTCCAAAAGTAGGAGAGACAAAAATGAAAGGAACCATAAATAGCCATGTGGCCTAATTTCTTCTCCCAAGCCTCCTCTGTTCATTGTGTTGGGCAGTCACATTCAAAGTCAAGCCATGGACCTTCTAATTACCCACCATGCCCATACAGGCCTTTAGTCCCCTGACCTGATTGACAACTGTCTTGTCACTTGTTTCTTCTCCAGGCCCCTGGTTTCCTTGCTGTTCCTTGATTGCATCACATATGATCTCCTTTACCTCTTACATGTTTGTACTTCACTGATTTTCTCTTTGCCTAAAATAGTACACTCATAGATATCCACTTTTTTCCAACCTTCTACATATCTTACTAAACTTGTTGCTTTCTTAGTGAGGTCCCAGTGAGAATTGCATCCACTCCTTCCCCTGCACTCCAAATCCTCTTTACTCTGCTCTACTTCCGTCCGCCATATGAATGAAGATTTTTTACCATAATTGGTAATTTACTTATTTCTTGTGTTTATTGCTTATTGTAAGTATTTTCTCTGCTAAAGTATAAGTATTTGGAGGGTAGAAATTATTGTCTTATCTTGTTTACTTATCTGAAGTATCTGAAAACAGTATCTGACACACAATAGATACTTAATATATATATATTAAGTAAAAGAATGTTGAGCTACTTATTCATTAAGGTCTGGGGGTGCTTCCCACAGCCCGCTATAATTGCCAATGAGAAGGATTCTTGAAAGAAATTTTATCATGTGTGGGCTTATGATCTGTCTTGTCTTTATTGCTAGAAAGTACAAAAACATGTTACAGGGAAGAGACATTTATCTGTTGAGATCTCAAAAACACAGAAGCAAAAAAAACTGTACATTTCATCCAAATACAGAGGGAAGTCAGTTTGTATAAATAATTAGTGTAAAAAAACTATAAAGGCATAGAAAGAGCAAAGAATATGAGGTCGGAAGACCTGTGATCGTGTCCTGTTACAGCATTTGCTAGTTCTCTGACCTTGGTTAGCTGTTTACCTTAGCTAATAGCTGTTTACTAGAGCTTATAAGCGCTGAACCTTATTACACCTTATCTTTAGGTGTAAATAATAATATAGTAGAATTTGTCTTATTTGCTTTATTAGTGTTTAATGATATGTTTTCTTTATTAATGTATACTTGTTTCCTTTAACAGTTACCCAACATCTATCTAAATTTGTAATTATTTTGTTTTTCTCTTCACCTGACAGATTCACCTTTTGCAATACATAGGCTCTACAGGGGCAATTCTGTGTCTTTCATTTATCAGTGTTGTGTTCCCAACTCTTACATACCATATTTGGTATATAATTTTGCCCAGTAAAAATGTTGTGACATGAATGGTTAAGCAATGTTAAGTCATAAAATTTATGTGACATAATAATGGTAAGTTGGTTTATAATAAATGATTATAATACAATTGTTATTACTATCACCATCTAAAGCATTATCATCATCATCAAACACGTGTTACTCAGGCTCCTTTAATCTACTGCCAAGTGGCTGATCATCTTCTAGTATTACTACCTTAAGTTAGAAGTTTAGTGAAATAATACAAAAAACACTTTACTGATCTAATGGTCTTGGCATAGGTCTCCAAGCTGGCTGGTGTCTTCGTCAAGCATGGAATCAAAAAAGGTGACACTGTCGTTATCTACATGCCCATGATCCCACAGGCAATGTATGCCATGCTGGCATGTGCAAGGATAGGTGCCATCCACAGTCTCATATTTGGAGGATTTGCTTCCAAAGAACTAAGCAGTCGCATTGATCATGTAAAGGTAAATGCTTTATTTTGGGAAATCATATTTATCTGTGGATGAATCATCTGAGAATGATCTATACCTGTTAGATCCTCCCTTCAAATAGGATGGTTGATATATACTTTTTCTAGAAATCATTATATTAAACATCAAAAAGACACCTACATGCATACATTTATTACAGCTTAATTTACAATTTCAAAGATATGGAATCAACCTAAGTGATCACCAACTGAAGAGTGGATAAAGAAAATGTGAGATACACACACACACACACACACACACACACACACACCCCATGGAATACTTCTCAGCCATAAGAAAGAATAAAGTAATATCTTTTGTAGCAAATTGGATGGAACTGGAGACCATAACCCTAAGTGAAACAACTCAGGAACAGAAAACCAAATACTTCATGTTCTCACTGTTAAGTGGGAGCTAAGCTATGTGTATGCAAAGACGTATAGAGTGGTATAATGGACATTGGAAACCCGGAAAGGGGAAGAGTAGAAGGGGGATGAGGGATCAAAAACTACCTGTTGGATACAATGTACACTATTTGGGTGACAGGTACCCTAAAAGCCCAGACTTCAAGCTATTTAAATAAATACATAAATAAAATGTTTTTTATTTCACATACATCTGTTAATCACACATTTGTTTTAAAGTCAGTTCTATGTGAAAGACATCTTGCTGGGTGCCTTGGGGAATATAAACTATAAGAGAAGGTGTATGCTTTCCAACTTAGCTTGTCTTATATTTGGGTGTATAAGACATAGAAGAAAATGACTAATTACTAATTTGTTCATTCAACATATATTTTATTAAGCTCCCATTTTGTTCCTGATACTGTCTTTGCAACTGGATAATAAGTAATACTTATCAAATGGATGGGACATATAACTAGTTTTACAATCCATATACTTCCAGGAAGTGTATATGTTTCAATGGGGTACAAAAATAACAATTTAGTGAGTCTGTTGTGAAATATCATTGAGCTATTTAATCTAAAACAGCACAGTGTCTGGTATATAGTACGCATGTAAAAAATGTTAACTATTATTAATCTATGAATTTAGTGTAGGAGTTAGAAAAATTTTAACTGTAATTGACCAGATAGTAAATATTTTAGGCAGTGTGGATGACACGATCTCTATTGTACCTACTCACCTTTGCTGTTGTAGCACAAAAGCAGCCTTAGACAACACGTACACGATAGGTGTGTATTTGTCAATAATATTTTACAGAAACAGGCTTTGTGCTGGGTTTGGCTCACAACCATAGTTTGCAGACCCCTGATTTAGAAGAAGGAACATTTTCTTTCAGTCGGGGTGGCCAAAGAAAGCTTCCTGAAGGAGGTGAGATTCGAGTTAGATCTTGGCTAAGATTCAGCTAGTTGAAGAGAATGACATATTAGGATCCAAAAAGGCAGAAAAAGAATGTGAGTCAAGCAGTAGAGACAGGAAATGGTAAAATTCATTTGGAAGGACAGTAAGTAGACCAATATGACTAAAAGGTGAGAGACGGTGAGCTTGCAAAGGCGGGTTTTGTCTGAACTGGATTCTGTTAATGAGTAAAAGTTTTTGAACAGGCGAATGTCATGTTTGAAGCAATGTTAAGAAGAGGAAGGTCTTGCAGTATGTGAGTAGGAGTGAAGCTGGAAGCTGTAATAAAAACCTTTGATAGGTGGTCTGTTTATAAAACAGTGGGCAATATGAAGGGGAAAAAGGACTCTGGGAAGATTCAGGAAGGAAGCTCTCTATCAGAGTAAGAGATGGTTGACCTTTAGAATTTTAGAAGCCCAAGATGAGGCATTCTTAACGGGAAGAGAGGTAATATATACTGAAGCCCCCCGAGTGCTAGGTATAGAGTGAGGCTTTGCATATCTCACTTTATTTTGTAATAGGTTAGTTATTAAAACAAGAAAGCTGATTTGTGAACAAACTATCTGGGTCCTTTTATCGTTTTTTTTTTTCTTCTTTTAAACATGTTGAGTTAATGTCTATGAAGAAAATCTAGAGAAAAAATATCAGTCACTGACCTGCAAATGAAACTTTAAAAAATTTTGATAAGGTATAGGGAAATTACAATGTGTAAAAAAAATAAGAATTTACAAAAGTTATGGTATACCACTTAAGGAATTTTCATCCATCTCACACACACACACACACACACACATGCACACACACACACACATACACACACCCCTAAGACTCCTTTGTTAAGGGGTTTCTGCAATAAATGCTTTTATAGACAAGGCAATTGGGCAGGTCAAATGTAAGGAGAGAAGATGGAGATAGAGATGTATATCTGAGATAGGTAAAATTAGTGTGTAGTTGAAATTAGGAATGATTTTGATGTCAGGATCTTCAGATAAATAGGCTAAAGAAAAAGTTTTATTTTATAGAAGAAGATGGAAATGATATATTCTAACAAGTCAGTCTAGACTCAATAAAATCTCCAATAAGACTGTTAATAGAAATGTGAAAGGAATTATTTTTTTCAGAGGAGAAGTCTAATTTTGACTTTATTAAATTATTCAAGCTTTGATATATTCTATATATGCTCCTAATCTGATATGTAGCTTGCTTTTGTTTATTCAGAATTCTAATTTTAAGGAATGCTATCTAGAGCTATTTTGTGCATATTACAGATATTAAAATGTGAATTATTTTCAAATGTCTGACTTTTAAAATATAATAAAAGGAAACAAGACTTTTCTTTTTTTTTTTCTGTTTTGTTTTAAGGCAACTTGATATGGTTGAAAGAGGTTCTACAACCAGACAGAACTGGCCTTCCTTCTGCCTTCGCCACTTATAACCTGGGGCAAACTATGTAATTGCACTGAGCCTCAGTTCCATGAATATTAAATTATATTCAAAAAGCAGACAATACTATATATGCATATATTTAGCACAGTATAAACCTTTCCTAGATGAAATGTATTAGAACTAGAAATCAGAATTCAGGAATACATTCAATACCTTGGGTCAATTATCTGCCTTCTGAATAATTTATTATCTGTCTCTTTTGCTTTGGATTTCTTGGTGAAGAAACAATATACTTAAAAATATGAGGACTTATTTTTCTGCAAATTAATGAGTTCCACAAATGTTTGCTGAAAGCTCATGACATGCCAAGCACTGTGCTAGGTATAGGAAACAAAAAAATAAATGGCATTCAAACTTGGTCTTATAGAGCTTACTGTGCAGTAGTAGAGATGTATGAACACTGACTATAGCTGAACATTTGAGGCATGTCCAGAATATACTGAAGAAGAGAGATTAACATAAGCTGTGGTTCCCAACAGGGATACATTTTGCCTACACCTGTGTTTGTCTTGAAGAATGACTTAGCAAATTGCCAGGTAAAGAGTACAAAGTGTATCTTAAGGACAGGGGCAGGTCTAGGCTTTGTGGGGCTTGAAACTTTAATCATTTGGGAGCCTTTTTAAGAAAATAATATAATGTAATATTTGGTGAACATGAATATGTATTTAGAATTAGAAAAAATATTACAAATTATTGGAGATTTGCGTCTTTTTCTGCTGCAGTCTCTTTAGGCATTTAGAAGAGAAATATCTAGAAAACCTGTGAAATGCTACTACAACCTCAGCAGCAGCCGGCTCTCACTGGGGCCTTTGCAAGTAAGGGGCCTCAAGATTTGCATTGTACTAGTTCATGGCAAATCCACCTGGCTTAATGAATTATTTGAAAGGGATTTATACATTTCATACATATGAGTCAAAAACATCATTGAGTATGCAGTTTTGAACAGGTAAGTGAGATTTATGTAGAAGTGGTTAAGTCTATAACAATTACAAATGGTTTATTCGTTTTCGTACCATTCAGCAGAAAGCAGAATCATTCAGATATTTCTTTAGAAATGTTAAATTGCCAGTCTGCAGCTAAAATATTGTGATTACCCTAATTAACATTGTTAAAGCTTTCTCTCCATTTTTATTTTTTAATTATAGCCCAAGGTGGTTGTTACAGCATCATTTGGCATTGAACCTGGAAGGAGGGTAGAGTACGTACCACTTGTAGAAGAAGCGCTAAAAATAGGACAACACAAACCAGACAAAATTCTCATTTATAATCGTCCAAATATGGTAATCTGAATATTGAATTTGGTTCTTGCTTATGTTAATATGCTAAGAATGATTTTAATTTTTACCATTTAAAAGATACACTTGATTTATAAGCTGTTAAGTATACTGCTGAATGTCATTGTTATTTCTAAAAAAATATGAATAAGACCTAATGACTTCATGAAAATCCAGCTTAAAACCAAAAGACTGAAACACAGAACATGTGTGAGATTAATGAATTGGATTCTATGTATACTGCTATTGTTGTGTTTTTAATTAGCTCGGATTATATTAACAATAATAATAACAACAAACATGAATTGACTGCTTACCGTATGATTTTTAAGACATTCTACTAATGAATATATTTTTTAATCTTCCTGGTAACTCTATTAACTAGATGATAATATTATTACTATTTTAATAGAAGAGGACTCCAGTGAACACGGAGATAAAGTAACTTGCCCGGTTTGAAAGTTCCAGAGTCGAGATTTGAAAGTATGCACTCTGACTGTATGCTTAATCCCTCAGCTCTCCTGACTCTTGGAGTGGTGTGACTAATTTGAATGCAAAAATCTTCTTAAAATTTAGAAAAGTATTTAGGCCAGAAATAAAACTATGCTCAGGAAAACAAAACATGAATATTCTAAGTAGATACATTATTCCGCGGTCCATGAAGGAAGGGAGAACAGTGTGATACACCAATGAATACAATTTACGGTACTTTTTCTGTAACTTTTAACTGATGATCACCTTATTTCTTCACCCAAGCAAATCTTTAGCTATTTATGATGACACCAACTTGGGTTTGTAGCAGATTAAGCCTTTTTTTTTTTTTTTTTTTTTTTTGCAAAAGTGAAATTGCAAGACTTAAAGAATCATGTGCAATTTGTAGAACTCTTGACAAGTTTTATTTGAAAATACTTAAATGACAAGATATGAGAACAGAGTGTTAAAAATACGTCATTTTGATTACCACCAAGCAATTTCCATTACCACATTAAATTCCTGTGTAAAGTTTTAGTAGTCTGTGATTCATGAACTGCTGCACTTAATGGTTTTAATGTTCTTATGATGTTGAGGAAGAATTTTAAGTTTCTTTCAGAAGACCTCAAGCACTTTTTTTAAAAAAGCTTCTTTGCTGTTTAAATCAGATAATGCAAAATCAGCAATATAGAAGGCCTTGGGTAAGAACAGTTTAGAGGAATGGCAGGAACACACACACAGTGTATGCATATGTGAGTATATGTGTGCTGTTCACATTAATATGTAGTTTGTACAGAACTTATGATGTACTAAGTTCTAGGCCCAATGCTAAGTACTTCCAAATATTTTTTTCTTATTTAATTCTAACAAACCAATGACATAGATGTTACTAACCTTATTTTAGAGATAAAGAAACTGAGTAATGGAGAGGTCATAGCCCAAAGTCACGGCTAATAAGTGGCAGAACCAGGATTTAAACTCTAGTTTAATGACTTGTAACCAACAAGATATATGATATTTATTTCACTATAAACACATTGCATATGGAGGATATCAATGTTCCTTATTCAGTTTTTTCTAATGCAAGTCTCTTCTCTTTTCTTCTTAATAGAGATTAACTGCCTGCTGCCCTCCAATAACTAGCTTACTTTCTCAGCTTCTCTCTTTTTCTGCAGGCCGTTTCCTCTATTGTGATATGGATGAGGGCTGTAGAAATCTCTTGTTCTTTCTAGTAGACCTGCTGTTTAGGCAGTAACTAAGCCCAGTGGAATGGCTTTGCTTTGAAGTTAGAGAGACACAAAGGCTCAGCGGTGTGTCTTATTAACCGGGATTGCATTTTGTAAGAGGAGGTAAAACTTGGTTACCACACCTAAGCTTCAGGCAAGCAATGATGGAATCAAAGGATATTGCACCCCTACACTCTCCCAATACTGCCTTTTAAGAATTATAAGAATTAGGAAAGACATAACTATAGAAGTAAATGCATATACGTGAAAATGTTTTGTTTTCTCTATTTGTCAGATCTCCTTTGCATGTACCTCTGTTTCTTAGCCTGAAGAATAACCATTTATTGAAGTCCTAATTTCATTAGAGGCCCATAAAAATTATCAACCCTGTAATTATTGTTGTGATCACTCAGTTGATGTTTTTATTTTGCAGTGTGATGATTTTATAGATCTCTGTGTTGTCAAAAATTTGATAGTTTGCAATGAGTTGCTTTTATCTATTGTATAAAAAGAAATGGAAACCTATGATTTGGTCATAATCAACTATTTTATTTATCTAAATGGCAGAGCCAGTACCTATCACAGTGGGGCTGGAGAAAGCAGTTTGGCCTGAAACTTCAACTTGATAAAGGGTCTTCGGATTCAGCTATAAATGTATTAGCTATAAATGTGTTTATTCATACAGGCATCATATTTATGATATTATCTTGGAGTATTAATTGGTAAATGTACCTATTTAAATATATGAACAGTTTTTTACCACCATGATTAATGTATTAGGCAACCTAGAAAATGGAAGTGTCTTTTCTAAATTTTTCAATCTTTGGGCTTATCTCAGGAATAACTTTAATGAAATGGTTACACACATCTCTAGATAGTAGATCTCATTAACTTTCACTGAGTGTTGTATAACTTTGCTTGTGCTTATGCTAACATGTTCGCCAATTATAAACTTCCTGATGTGTGATCTTGAGCTCAGCTAACATCTAAGAAAAAGCCAGACTTTTAATGGGCATTAACTCTACTTAAATAGCTGTAATTCCCCATCAGAGTAACTTTTCCATCAGCCACTTCCCTGCTTTCCACCCATCTGGCCATTTCATTGTCACTGTTTTTAAAGAAGTCTATTTAAGTTCTTTAAAGATGTATCTGTTTAACTCATGACTCTATTATCACAAAGTTTACAACACAGAGCCTGGTTCTTGAAACAAAAAAAAAGGAAAAAAATATTTCTCCCACAATAATGAATGATCTAGAAGGAGGAAAATTTGGATTGTATTTTGGATATATCACAGACTCTGACTAAATTTCAATACTGGATTTTAGTCTTCAAAAAGCAATAGTAGAATTCTTCCCTACTCCTGAAGAAGAATTAATATTTTCTTATTTGGAAAGGCAGCTGTGGTATTACTCCTAAAGGCCATTGTATGAAGATAAATTTATTAGCTTAGTTGACACATCATTGTAAAGATGATAAATGCGAAGTAAAAGAAATAGGCTATGGAAAATAAAAATTAGTTTATAAAGTCATTAGTGCATCTATAAAAACATGAAACCTTGTTAATTAAGCTATGAGTATTGATGGAAACATTACTACATTATACTGAATTTCTGAAGGATATCTCTAGATTTAAATGAAACATGTTTTTTTGTCAGTTTAGTTGAAGTGAATATAAAACCTTTGGACTTTTTATAAACATTTATATTGAATTATGAACGAGCTTTTTAGTCATAAATCTGATGTTTAGTGCCATTATAGGCTTAGATTTTCAGTCAGATGCTCGGACTTACATAGATTTAGCTACTTTTTGTTCTCTTGATTTAATCTCCTTATTACAGTACATACTCTTATATTTTTCCTGTGTAGGAGGCGGTTCCTTTGGCTCCAGGTCGTGACCTTGACTGGGATGAAGAGATGGCAAAAGCCCAGTCACATGACTGTGTTCCTGTTCTTTCAGAACACCCACTGTACGTTCTTTACACATCTGGCACAACAGGGTTACCTAAGGTACTCACTCTCTTAGGGATAACTATCTATAGCAGCAGATTTACTTTGCACCAAGAATGTTTGATCACTGACTGGAAATGTTTGCAGACTTTACTTTGAAGTTTAGAGAGTTACTTCATTTCCTTTTATTTTTTTTCCTGTGCCCAGTCTGGAGTGCAGTGGCGTGATCTCACCTGACACAGTTACTTTATATCTTAAAGAGATTTTGTGCCTAGTGCTAAATATAAAAACATTTATTATTTAACTTCGAATATTTTGCTCTCATTTCTTCCAGAATTGTCTCAAATGCTAGAAATATACAATTGCTTTAGTAGATGTTTGATTGAATATCAGTTGGTTTAATAACATTATATAAAAATATATTTTAAATAAGATATTTTTATTCTTTTAAATTGAGGTATAAGTTTCATGCAGTATAGAATTGATTTTTTGATCTAGGGGAATTCAATTCTTTATTATGAATGTGATTTTGAGAATTGACCTAGGCAGTTTGAACAGAGGCAATTTATCCAAAGTATTGAACTATTTGATTTTACAGCATGGAAGACACTCAAGGATTTTAAATCTGTTCACCATGAAACGTGTTTTACAAAGCAAAGTTGAAAGCATCAATATTCATTTAATGTGTCAAATATCAACAAATACCACTTTTGCCTGGTATCTCCAAATAACAGTTTCTTCATAGACCCTTATAAAGGATAACTGTATAATTTTCCTTACTCATCTTTCTTAGGTGGTTTAATATTCATTGAATTGTAGAATTTTAGTAGGAGAAAGGACTTTCATAATCATTCTTATCCTTGAGGACAGTGACTTCTTTATTACTGTTAGATTACTGTAGCATCAGTGTTCTGAAAACTTCATCTCTTAATCATCTTAAAATAGTGGTTCTATTTGATTAGTTAGCTTTTAAAAGGAAATTTAAGATGTTCTATGTAAGCCTTGCTTGTGAAAAGGAACACTTTTTGTAGGGGAATATATTCTCTCTGAGGACACAGGTCATGTTTTGGTATATTTTGGTCTACCATTGTTCTTTGTGTGTAGTTGGTGCTCAATAAATTTTTGTTGAAATCATACATAGATGCACACACATGAAGATATTTGTTTCATTGTAATATTGAAGCCTTATGATTTTGTTACAACTCGAGTGACTTGAAAAATATTTCTGCATATTGGAGATTGGAAGATTTATTTATTGAAGCATGCCAAATAATCTGCTGGACATAATTCTCAACCTCCACTTTTTCCAATTCTGCCTTGCACACTAGCCACCTGGAGTCCAACTGAACATTTGGCTATAAAATAAAAGGGAACTCAGAAAAGTTATGATCTAATATAAAAGTATCAACATGAGAGAAAACTCCTGACCCTGAAAACACAGTGTAACTTAATTTTAAAAAAATTAGTTTCTTAAAACCTGAAGAAATCTTATAAAAACATTTGTGCTACCTCAAGACTTTAAGTCACTGAAATTCACTGTGACCTGGAGTAGGATCTCATGGGATGGGCAGAAGAAAAGGTTTTCAGAAATTAAAAGCTGACTTGCCAGTGTAGTAGAAATAAAATAAAAGCAATACACAGAGTATTAGATTGAAAAGTGATTCCAAATAAGGAAGGACCCTAGCTACCCGCTCTGTCGCCCAGGCTGGCTCACTGCAAGTTCCACCTCCCAGGTTCATGCCATTCTCCTGCCTCAGCCTCTCGAGCAGCTGGGACTACCGGCACTCGCCACCATGCCCGGCTAATTTTTTGTATTTTTAGTAGAGATGGGGTTTCACTGTGTTAGCCAGGATGGTCATGATCTACTGACCTTGTGATACACCCACCTCGGCCTCCCAAAGTGCTGGGATTACAGGCGTGAGCCACTGCGCCTGGCGCAGGTTTTCTCTGAGAGGTTCTTTTCTGGATTGCTTTCAGTGCCTAAATGGAAGATCCTTTGATATTTCTATCATCTTCATTTTCCTCCTGATGTACCATCCTGAAGACAATCTATTTCAATAAATTTGAGAGGGCTTGAATTGTGTGGAGATTTCTGCACCCACATTGAATTTGACTCAATTTAATGTGTTTGTATGGAGTGCTCATCCTGTGCTAGAACAGATACAACTATGAGTAAAGTACAGTCCTTCTAGTCTAGTGGGATTGAGCCAGGTATGAACACAGGTGATGCAAGATAGAAGGTGATCATTTAGTTGGGAAGATAGGTGACTACACACAGTGGAGACAAAGAGATTAGTTTTCAGGCTGTTTAATTAGTTTGGGAGTTTACATAGGACAGCCTACCTAATAGGGAGGAATCAGATTTGGTTCAAAGTTAGAAGTCTAAGACTTTGAATGTGAGAACATATGAGGGTGCTTTTGAATATTCATTGAAATAGAATCAGAAGGATGGTTTGAGGCTAGGGAAACTAAAAGTCTTTAACATGCTGAGCATGATGTGTCTTCAGGACATTTAACACGAAGATGCCCAGTCAAGAGTTGGTAGTGAGAGTCTCAGCCCAAGAGTTACACATATGCAGTTGGAGATAGACCCTTGTAGGTTATTGGGGTACAGGACTGGTGACTAAATTGTGTGAGTGAGTGGGCTTTGCAAAGTTAACACATACAGAATGGCAAAAGAAGGTAGTTACCTCTTTAGGTCTCTCGTCCCTCCAGTGGACTTTAGAATTGAAATTGTTTTAAATTTTACATAACCAACAGACTTTTATGGCACTTATTTTAACCTATCTTATACATATTAGTTTTTATGGCACTTATTTTAACCTATCTTATACATATTCGTTTTTATTAATTTACTCTTTTAACAATGAATGTCCTCTGAGGTCTTAGAATATACATTTTCCTTTTTGGATCCACTGTAGCACTAACATTAAAATTTGACCCATGTAGAGCCTCAGAATATTTGTTGAATGATCTCTTACTTCTCTAGTAAGTCAGCTTCTTGGACACCTCCTTATTCATACCATTTTCATTTCATTTTTCATAGGTATAATCAGGATTAATAGTACCTAAAATCTTAATGTTGGAATCCACAGAATGTAAGTATAGGAAAAATAAACACACATGCATTAATGAAGCATTTAGATATAAATATGATGTCATCATATGGTTTGTTTCCTCAATTACTGATCTTCATGAGGAAAAATAATGTTGTGAGCTCATAAAAAAACTCTTCTGCCTAAAAATGCTTGTTTCTCAAATATAAAACACACACAAGGCAGTCTGCTCTTTGGTTAGAATTTGTAGATATATTTAGGGCATATTTGCATATCGGCATTTGCCAACCCTGGAGTTGTCAAATTGCTGTATGACATTTTAATCTGTTAGCTGCTGTAAATATTCCAGCAACCACATCTGAGCTTCTTTGCATACATTTCTGTTTTGTTGTGGGTTTCTATTCTGTTTGGTTTGGGTGCCTATCTTTGAGATAGTTCAAAGCACTACATAATAAAAGAATCCCTCATCTGGATGAGATGTCCTTTCAGGTATGGGAGATTTAGTGATCATAATATGCATCTTTTTCAGTTTGATATCATAAAGGGATTGTGATAATGAAAAAAAAAAAAAGGAAGAAGAAAAGTTCAATGTCCAAAGAAAACAAGGGGAAAGAAATCAAAAGGAAAAGATTGAAAAGAAAGCATGACAAGAAAGTGGTAGATAAGACCTTTTGTCCTGATGTGGACTTACAAAATTTATGTAACTTTATTCCTGTTTAAGTGACTTAATACTATTTCCTGCCCTAGAAAAAAAAAAAAAAGGAGAATGAAAGTCAAATAAAAAAGAGCAGTGACCTTTTTTGTTTAATCTGTGGTACGCTCTTGCAGTTAAAGTGCTGAACTGGTTGCACCTTTGCCCCTTAGCTCACAGTTGTTCAGATCGACAAAAAATTATACAACTGCCAAAATATCCTCCATGGACATAGCTTCAGAATCATCTGAAAACCTGTATCAAGGTATTTCATGTTTGATGAAATATCCCAAATGGAAACATTTTATGCCTTCTAAGAAGATTCAAGGTTCACTAAATTCTACAAGTGTCAAGGGTTTCTACTGAACCAAGAGTATTTGTTAACATAATTGTATTGTTCACATGGATTTATACACTCAACTGTTCATTCATTTAGACAGTCAACAAATGTATTAAATGCCTATTCTACCCCAGACACTGTGCTGAAGATACAAAGGTGTTGTGCTCAAAGTGGTGGAGAAGGCACAACACCAGGAGGGGATATCAGTTCTCTGATGAGATTTGCAGTTCCTGAGGGCTGTGAAAGAGGACCTGAAAGACATTTGACACAAATAATAGGATGGGTGAAAGTTCCCAGAAGAGGTGGTATTTTTGCAACGTCTTGAAATACTCCTGGTGAAGACGTTAGAGTTCATCAGGTTTAGAAAAGGGGTGGAGGCTTACTCTAGAAATAGGGGGTGCCATCTGCCAAACCATGACCAAAACAAGGTTTAGTGCTGATGTGTTAGATTTTTTAAACAATCAGAACAATTCATTTTTTTTCTCTGACACCTGCCATCATTTGGTGATGGGTTTCTTTTCTTTCCTTCAAGTAAAATTTATTTTCCCCCTCTATTGTTTCGTGTCAGGCTGAATTGATACACACACACACACACATACAAACACACACACAGATATATATACATACATATATGTAAGGATATAAATATGTACACATGCATGTATACATGCATATATTTACATGTGTATATGTGAAAAAATAGACATTTTACATATGTAAATATATATATATATTTGCCTTGTATGATTCTTTATTACAAAATAAATGATAGAGGGACTTAATGTAGGAAATAGGAAGTTTTGTCATGTACTCTAAACTTTTCTATTCTCAGTATTTCGGGATGTGCCTCTCAGATATTCAAAGATCATTTAAAAAAAAAAAAAGCTTACATTTTTACAATGAAGAATCCCAAATTCTTAATCTTACCACACATTTCAGGCTTCCCTCCTCTTCTACAACACCTGTTGTTGCAATTGTATTTTTCTTTTTCAAGTTGTGGCAACCAAAACTGCAGACAACATTTATACTAACATGTTTTCTGTTTTACTTTAATGGCCCCATTTATGGCAGTCTTTGACTTTACTTGTCTTCAAAAGTAGCTCAGTAAGCTGGAAATTATAAAGAACTATCTGTGATAACTTTGTGGTACCATTTCTGAGAAACTAATATTCAGCCTTTACTTTTACTTGCACTGATTGAATTTTTTAAACACCATGAACATTACATTTGTGCCCCCATCCCAAAAGAGAGCACTTTCATATTGCTTCCAGTCCTATTTCTGAGATAGGATGCACTTTCATGTCTTTATTCAGGGCGCAGAGTGCTAGTCCCATCTGGATATTTTTCAAGTTCCCCAGACATCTTTAAGAATTGTGACTGATCCTACCAAAAGATCAGAACAGCATATTGGCAGGTTACAGGGTATTTATGAGAATATACTAGATCATCTAATGACTTTACTTTTAAGGTAGGTAGAATATAAATACATAGAGAGGCCGGGCGTGGTGCATCATGTCTGTAATCCCAGCACTTTGGGAAGCCGAGGAGGGCAGATCACAAGGTCCGGAGATCGAGACCATCCTGGCTAGCACAGTGAAACCCTGTCTCTACTAAAAAAATAAAATAAAATAAAATTAGCTGAGCATGGTGGCATGCCTCTGTAGTCCCAGCTACTTGGGAGGCTGAGGCAGGAGAATCGCTTGAACCTGGGAGGCAGAGGTTGCAGTGAGCAAGATCACGCCATTGCACTCCAGCCTGGGTGACAGAGCAAGACTCCATCTCAAAGGGAAAAAAAAAAAAAAAAAAAAAAAAACATGTATAGAATGTAATAATAAATAATAGAGATTCAAAAGACTAAAATAAAGAAGGTTTGTGTTTTAGAGGTAAGCATTGGTGTTGAGTATTTTTACTTCATATTGAGATCTACTGTAAAAGTGATATTTTTAGTTTCCAACAAAATTTGCTTAGTTATAGTATAATGATTTGTTTTCTGGAGCATAATTTATGTGTTTTCAGAGGCTGAATGGTGTTTCTCTTTTGTATTTTAATTATCATTACCTGGATAATGTGATTATAAACAGGAAACAAAAATGCTTTATCATCTTATTTTTGTCACAAATTAAAATTTATGCTAAAGAAATTCTCTTGAAATGTAACCTTTGTGTTTTTTGTGCTTTCAAACCTCTTATAAAAGGTGAACCTGGAGAATATGAAACTATGTGTTTCTTTAGTCTGCACCATATCAAATACCCAGAAATTTGAAACTGTATTATCTGAGCATTTGGGAGGCAAGACCAAATTGCAGATCTAGAGTCTAGATTAATAAATGGTAAAAAGATGCTTGATTAAAATTCGTATACTCATTCTTCAAAAAATAAAAGTAAGTGGGTATCAATGACTAATGAAAAACATAAATTATGGCTCTTCTCACTCCTTCAGCTTCATTTTAATTGTTTTAAATGAGAATCTTTGATGGCAACCTCTAATTATTTTGACATTTATGCCTTTTGACTGATAGGAGCACAGGGTAAAATGTAAAGCAATAATTGCTAGAACTAAGGAAATAATATTGTTAATGAGATATTAAATTTTAGCCTTTACAACTTCAAATGCTTTTTCATGCATGGTCTCATTTTTAAGTCTCTTTTTTTGGTCAGATGGGTTTAAGTATTCACTAATTTATAGACAAAGTGACATTGGTAAATGTGGTTTGAAGAAGTACTCATCTGAGAGGTAAATAGAAATCTGACAACTTATCCTTTACATTTATCTTTCAGGTTTTACAATTGAATTACTACTCAGTTATGTCTTCCCTCACCTTTTATTTCTTGTCATCATTTCTAGTCAACGCATCTTACCCTCTGTACCATATGGTCTAAACATTTCCCTAGTTATAATAATATTTAGAGTTACTGATAAAAATGAGTTCTAAATGCAGGGACATGTAAGATGGAGAGAAAATTTTAAAACATTTTTAAGTGAAATTGTTACTGATACTAAGTATCACCATCTGTCATAACACATGGACAGCATATTATCTACAAAAAACTACTTTTTCTAGCCTGTAAAATGAAAGTTTTAATAAAGTGTTTGCAGTTTGATTAATATCAGATTCAATCAATCTGTTGAGCCATAGGAAAAGATCTTCTCAATAGAACAAACTAGCAAAGTGCATGGGAGATAGGATAGGATACAGTGGGAAAATAACTGTTTCGTTTGCATGGGAAAGTGCATGTGTAAAACCTACTGGCATGAGGCTTAGAATGTCTAATGTTCCCATGGAGATCAAGAGGGCCAGCTGCATGCTAACCATGTCATACAACCTAGAAAATAGCTCTCAAATACCAACAAAGTTGCATCTGATATTTGCTAAGAGACCAGATGTTGTTACTGCTGAATAAAATAATGTTCCACAGCATGATACCTATGTTTTATTAGTGGCACCTGAGGAGAGCAGCGATTTTAGTAACTAATGGAAAGTCAATTTCTATTTCATTTTCCTGAGTTGTGTATGTGTGTTAAGGTGCAGAGCTATGCCAAAAAGCATAATTAATAGCACAGTTATTGATTAGATCCATGTTTGCCCTTTCATAAAAAACACTTTTTTGTTTTGCATAGAGCAGTTATAATTGTTGTGCTAAAAGATGCTTCAAAATACATGTGAGTGGAATATACCTTCTATCTCTCAGCAGGTGTCCACCTACTCATTCTGAGTATTCACTCGGTTATGTCTTACTGAGTCAATGACAATTAACGTTTTTTAAAACAATACATGAACTTAATTATTAAATTTACTATTAGTTCTTATTTATGGTGACATTTGTATCCAGTGTTCAAATATTAGTCTTGTATTGAGGTTGAATATGTTCCCAGTGTTGGGGAAAACTACTTGAAACTGATTTGTGAAAACTGTACTACAATGATATAACGATCTCTACTTTTGCCCAAAATGCAATATAAGACAAATCTTTTAATCTAAATTCAATTAACTGGAATTCATCCCTACGAGTTCTAGAGTTCATAATGAAAGAATTGCTCAGCTTTAAAGTGTGCTTGCATGATCCTCAGTGAAGCGTTGCAATGAGATTCCAGTTACATTATGACTTTGTTTCCTCTAAGCAGCTATTATTATTTAATCATCTTAAGAAACAGAGGTCCTTATGTTAGTCTGTATTTGAGGCATATAACTACATTTTACCTTTCTTCGCACTAATTTTTGTTCTGGAAATACGTCTGAAAATGTAGTGTTGATAATGTGTGGTGCTATTAGAAAAGTTTGTATTGCATGTAATTTTGTGAAATCATGTTTTCTTTAGAAGACTAATAATGTGAGAATGGATTCTAAAAATGGCACTAATGAGGACAATTATTTTGTGGTGACTATTAAAAGACCCAAAGAAATAATGATTCAAAGATAATTTTATAAAAGCCAAAGTTACTTATAGCTAATATATAAAATACTTTTGACCAGGAACTTTTAAAGTGGATGCTATGAAGATAGAGAGTGTTTTTACACATTGTTTATTGATTTTAACTTCACTTTTTCTCTCCTTAGGGTGTGGTTAGACCCACTGGGGGATACGCTGTCATGCTAAACTGGTCAATGTCTTCCATATATGGACTTCAACCTGGAGAGGTAATCATGGTTTTAAATTCACATTACATGACATTCTCTGAATAAAATATATACATTTTATTATCTTATTTTTTAGGTGTGGTGGGCAGCTTCTGACTTAGGCTGGGTTGTTGGACATTCCTATATCTGCTATGGACCTCTTCTCCATGGGAACGCAACAGTTTTATATGAGGTAATAAAGTAAAATTAATACCACATATAGATACTATTTATTTTATTAAAACTTTTCATGAAGCAGTCCTGAGTAGGATCAGAAAAATTGGGGTGGGGCAGGGGACATTATTATTATCTTCTTCCAGTTAAAAATATAATTTCAAAAGAGAAAGGGATATGTAGGAAATATTAGCCAGTTATTTTAATTTTGTTGAACAGTCAGAATTAAATTCTGAAGAACATACAAAAACAAGCTTTATATCTATCCCTAGCAGATTTCTAGAAATTAGTGGCAAACTGGTACTGATTTTAGAGTCCTAGAAAATAGTTGTCACAAGGCAAGCAATGTAGATTCACCTTTTTTATTTTCATAGGATTCATGGATTTCCAAAGTCATGTTGTTTCAATTTTAAATAAATAACTTTCCTTGGTTTCTAATAAAGCTCTGTGTATAAGGCATAGGAATATAGACTGACCAGATTTATAGCTGAATAAATAACTGTTTAAAAATTCGATGAATATATCAGTGTCACCTAGGAAGAAGATTTCTTTGTGTGCAGAAAATTTCCTTTATATGCCTATTCCATTGACCTTTATCAATGTCTTGTATAAAGACTTAGAATACCATACCTATCAGATCTGTAGAAGATCGAAGTCTTGGAGGGATAACTAATATGGTAGTTTGCTAAATTATCTTTCAAAATGACCTTGGACTTTTGGGACAAATTTAACAAGATGGAAAAATATATAAATCTTTACAGTTTTATATTTAAATTAAAAAATACAGAAATGAAATAGGGAAAACTTGGGTTGGTGTAGTTTATGTAGTCAAATCTCTGGGTATTATAGCATCCATAACTTAAACATAAGCTGTTGGTAGGACTGTTTTTAAAAATTATTCACCATGTGCAATGATATAATCTTACTTTACTCTTCCACATTTGAAAATTTGTATTCAGTTTAACCAAAAAAATCACTGAATTACTAGAAAGCATCTGAAAGCCTGGGCGTGGTGGCTCATGCCTGTAATCCCAGCATTTTGGGAGGCCGAGGCGGGCAGATCACAAGGTCAGGAGATCGAGACCATACTGACTAACACGGTGAAACTCCGTCTCTACTAAAAATACAAAAAATAAAAAATTAACCGGGTGTGGCGGTAGGCGCCTGTAATCCCAGCTACTCCGGAGACTGAGGCAGGAGAATGGCTTGAACCCGGGAGGCGGAACTTGCAGTGAGCCGAGATTGCGCCACTGCACTCCAGCCTGGGCATCAGAGCGAGACTCCACCTCAAAAAAAAA
>NW_016804806.1:411757-435029 GCF_001698545.2 Rhinopithecus bieti
AAAAAAAAAAAAAAAAAAAAAAAAAAAAAAAAAGCAAGGATCTGAAATAATGGAGTAGCATGAAAATAATGTATACAAGAAAGAGGTGGGCTGGGCATATTGGCTTACGCCCATAATCCCAGCACTTTGGGAGGCCAAGGCAAGTGGATCACTTGAGGTCAGGAGTTCGAGAGCAGCCTGCCAAATATGGTGAAGCCCGGTCTCTACTAAAAATGCAAAAATTAGCCGGACATGGTGGTGCATGTCTGTAATCCCAGCTACTCAGGAGGCTGAGGCAGGAGAATCACTTGAACCTGGAAGGCGGAGGTTGCAGTGAGCAGAGATTGCACCACTGCACTCCAGTCTGGGTGACAGAGTGAGATTCCATCTCAAAAAAAAAAAAAGAAGGAATTAGGAATGACTACTCTGACAAATAATACACTTAATGTGCAGATACTATAATAATATTTTGATGTTTAAAAAGTTGCTACATATAAATTATGCAGTCTTGTAATGCAGAGTTACAGAGGGTTATATTTTGGGAATAATCAGAGACAAATTTAAATGCTTGGCAGTAGAACAAATGGACAACTTCTCAAATACAAGGCTCTCTTTCACATAAGTGTTCTGTCAATACCAGACAAAGATTGTGAAGTAAAGGGAATTTTATATGTGGGGTGTGGAGAATAGTATTAAATGATTTCAAGTTAATTTGCAGTCTTAAATTTCTGCAAGTCAATGAATTTGAAAACATGAGAGGCTATTCTCAATCTTTCTGGAATACTCCAGGCCTCATATCACTTAAAGACCATTTGTGTTCTTTCATTTTTAACTGGCTGGTTTTCTGTCTCTGAATGCTAAGAAATATTAAGGTTGACTTTGACACAAGTATTAAACCATCATATACTACTCTACACTTTTGTATCATGCTTTTATATCTTGCAGACTTGATATGCTTTTGGGAATTCATATACTACTCTATGTCTTTTGTATAGTGCTTTTATATCTTGGGTACAGAATATGCATTTAGGTATTTGTAATAATTAAAACAAAACAATCTTGACAAATCATTTCTTACCATTGTCTTTGTAATATAATTTTTTAATTAAAATCATTTCTCTTGAAGTAAACAAATTAAACCTCTATACTGAAATATTTATATTGAATTGTGGCATTGCTTACATAAATATGACAAAGCCAAAGATGCTAACATATTTGTGGTTGTAACTATTAAGCTGCTTTAGAATTGAGATACATACATGTTTTGCACTATTTACCATGGGCTTTTATTGTTTCTCAATTTTATTTAAAACATGATATTAACACTGTGATGGAGGGTTGTTTGTTTGTCTCTATGTTGGAATGATTTGGTCAAGTAGAGTGTAGATGCTCTATAAATATTTGTTGTGTGAATGATTGACTGAAGTAAGCTACAATTTAAAACCTTTTCTCTGCACTCTGGCTTGTTTTCTACAACTTATAAATGTCTTTAACTTTCTCTGATCATAAAACCAAGTCTTTTAGACCTTTGCCTACTTCTAGCTATGCCATCAAGTTTTTTCTTTTTTCAGATCTTTCCTTTTATTTATTTAACAAACATTTGCATAACACTTATTATATGCCAGGCAATACACTACATTATTTTTTTTTCTTTTTTTTAAATTATACTTTAAGTTCTAGGGTACATGTGCATAACGTGCAGGTTTGTTACATATGTATACATATGCCATGATGGTGTGCTGCACCCTTTAACTAGTCATTTACATTAGATATATCTCCTAATGCTATCCCTACCCCCTACCTCCGACCCCATGACAGGCCCCGGTGTGTGATGTTCCCCTTCCTGTGTCCAAATGTTCTCATTGTTCAATTCCCATCTATGAGTGAGAACATGCAGTGTTTGGTTTTCTGTCCTTGTGATAGTTTGCTGAGAACGATGGTTTCCAGCTTCATCCATGTCCCTACAAAGGACGTGAATTCATCCTTTTTTACGGCTGCACTAGCTATGCCATCTTTATTTTCTTCTCCACCAAGTTGCTTGAAAAAATATCCTGCCCACATTCCTGAACCTCGTGTTCTTTCAGTCACTCCTCATCTCACTGTAGTCTGATTTATGCTCACTTCATTTCATAGAAACTGCGGCAGAAGGGGCCACCAGTGACTTCATAAGTGACAAAGTCAAAGGGCCTTCTTTAATCTGATTTTATTTTTTCTCTTACTAGAGTTCAGGCCTGCTGACCATTCCTTTAGGTGATCCTTTCCTCTCTGTTGAGCTCCGTGCTCCTTTGCTAATGTTCATGTTGTTTCTTTTATCTGGTATTACTTTCCTCTTTTCCTTTCTTGGTTAACTCCTACTCTCCTTGTAGACTCTGCTTAGATGTTACCATGTCTTGAAAGTTTCGTCTCGTGATCTTGGGCTGTGTGCAGTGCCTCTTTCTGTGGTCCTGTTGCTTTCGAGCTTATGTCTGTCACTGAGCTGGCCACAATGTACTGGAATGATATGTTTATATCTAGAAGAGGCTATCATCTAGAAGAGGATAAAAGCCAGTTTCACAGCACAGTGCATAGCACACACTACACAATTAACAAATACTTGTGGAACTAAATTAAACTCTACTCCTCATTTTCTTCCTTCCATCCTGACAGCTGGTTCTTCTTTTCTTCTCTTTGTTTCTTTCACTTTGGTCCTAAACATTAGAGTTTAGCAGGATCATAGTCTTTGCTCTATTTTCTTACTCTGCTTCCGTTTCCTGGATAATCTCCAAGCAGTTATATTTGAAGATCATTAATTAAATCATGGCTCCTAAATCCCCTTTTTATATCTGGCTTTCCTGCTGAGTACTAACCTATTGCTAGACATCTCTGAATAGTCTGTACACATCTTATGCTCAAGATGACATGAACTGAGTTCTGTATCTCCACCCCACCCTGCAAACCATATTTCCTTCAGTGCACTCTGTGTTTCTGGTAATGTTACCTCCATTCATGCAGTAATGCAAATTGAGAATCTGTGAATGATTCTTAAGTTCATTTTCCTTGCATCTCACACTCTACTGGTCATTACATTTTGTTGAATCTAGTTATTTAGTACGTATGAAAGTGTTATCTTTTTTCCATGCCTCTTGACATGTATTCAAGGCTGATATTCAGCTCATGCACAAATATGTCATGTTGACTGATGTCCATTCTGCATTTTGGCTTCTGATATGATTTGTGCCTATGCATTCCAGTTACATATTTCAGGTTATCATTAGATACACTCCCCTCTTAATATTGATAAAACAACAGATAGAAAATCAGTGAAGATGTAGAAAAACTTGACATCATCAACCAACAAGACTTAATTGACATTTATAGAACACTATTCTCGACAGCAGCAGAATACACATTCTTTTTAAATGCCCACAGAATAATTACCAAGATAAACCAAAACCTGGGCCACAAAGCAAACTTCAACTAATTTAAAAATATTTGAAGTCATGCAAAGTCTATTTTAAGACCACAGTATTTTCAAACTAAAAATTACAAAGAGTTAACAGGAAAATCCCCAAACAATTGGAATCTAATCAATATACGTCTTAATAATCCATGGGTCAAATAGGAAATATCCAGGAACACACACACACACACACACACACACACACGTCTGTGTATATATCTCAAACTGATTGAAAAAGAAAGTACATCATATAAAATGTCAGAGGACACAACTAAAGCAGTTCTGAGAGGGAAATTTATAGCACTGAATGGATATATTAGAAAAGAGGAAAACTCTCAAATCAAGAATATAAGCTCCTATCTCAAGATGCTAGGAAAAGAAGAACAAAATATACCTAAAACCAGGAAGGAATAATAAAGGTAAGAGCAGGAATCAATAACATTGAAAACATAAAAACATAGACAATTAATGAAACAAAAAACTAGTTCTTTGAAAAGATAAATAAAATGGAAAAACCTCTATAAGCTTGGCAAAGAAAAGAGAGAGAAAATACAAATTACCAGTACCACACATGAAACAGGAGGTACCACTAACGACCTGCAGACATCAAAAGAATAATAAGGGAATACTATGAGAAACTCAACACACATAAATTTGACAACTTAGATGAAGACGAAATGGACTAATTCCTCAAAAACCATAAACTCACCAAATGAGAAATAAATTACTAGAATAGCCTTATTACTATTAAGAAAATCCAATATGTAATTAAATGGAGTCCCAATAAGAAATCTCCAGACACTGATGGTTTTACTGGAAAATTCTACCAATGTTTAAAATAGAAGAGGAGGCGGGGGTGTTTGGTATTTCTGTACCCCATGTGCCATCTACCAATGTTTAAAGGAGAATCAACACCATTTCTGCACAATCTCTTTCAGAAAATAGAAGAGGAGGAAACACTCTCTTAAGCATTTAATGAAGCTTGTATTGCCCTAATAACAAGTCAAAGGCAAAAAAAAAAAAAAAAAAAAAAAAAAAAAAAAAAAAAACTACAAATGCATGTCCTTCATAAACATATAGATAGATACAAGAATTCTTCACAAAATATTAGCAAATATTTTGAATTCAACAATTCAACAATATATAAAAGGAATTATACACTGTGACCAAGTGGAATTTATTCCAGAGGTACAAGGCTGCTTCAATATCTGAAAATTGATCAAGGTAATCTACCATATTAATAGGCTAAAGAAAAACTATATAATCATATTAATTGATGTAGAAAAAGTTGTTTAATAAATTCACCATTCATTCATAATGAAAAACTACCAGAAAACTAGTAATTGAAAGGAACTTCCTCAACCTGACAAAAGATCACCTATGAAAAAACCTGCTGCTACCTAATCATAAAAGCCTGATTGCTTCTCCTGTATTGTTCAGAAACAAGGCAAGAATTTCCACTCTCACCCTCTATTCAACATATCTGTGGAAGTTCTAGCTCATTTAATAAAGAAGTATAGGGAGGCTGGGTGTGGTGACTCATGCCTGTAATCCCAGCACTTTGGGAGGTCAAGGAGGGTGGATCATGAGGTCAGGAGTTCAAGATAAGCCTGACCAATATAGTGAAACCCCATCTCTACTAAAAATACAAAAATTAGCCAGGTGTGGTGGTACACGCCTGTAGTCCCAGGTACTTGAGAGGCTGAGGCACGAGAATCACTTGAACTCAGGAGGTGGAGGTTGCAGTGAACCAAGATTGCAACACTGCACTCCAGCCTGGGCAACAGAGCAAGACTCCGTCAAATAAATAAATAAATAAATAAATAAATAAATAAATAAATAAAAACAGAAATATAGAGGAAAAAAGGGCATACATACCAGAAGGGAAGAAATAAAATTGTCTTTATTTGCAGATGACATGACTATTTGCATAGACAATTACAGAATACACGCACAAACAAATCCCATAACTAATAAGTGAGTTCAACCCAGTCTCAGGATACAAGATGAACATACAAATATTCATTGTGTTTCTGTATATCAGCAATGGCCACATATGGCCATATAGAGCATCATGAAGGATCCTTTTAGAGATGAACTGGTTTGTATCTTGACTGTATCAGTATTCTGATTGTGATAACAGATTGTAGTTTTGCAGTTTTTACACCTGGGGAAAACTGGGTAAAGGGTGCATGGGATATCTCTGCATTATTTCTTACAACTGCATGTAAATCTGCTTATTTTCCTGATAATTACCACATTTTCAAACAAATTCATAAAATTAACTCATTAAAACAAACAACAAAAATCTTTAATCCCTTATCTCCTGGAAGTTACAACATTCTCTCTTTAAGGCCTTGTCTACACTCAGTAGCTCCAACAGCAGTTGGAGAAGATTGCAGAGTAAGTTCCTGATTAAGAAATGGAATTTCTCCAATTGCTGTCCCCATCATTCCATCGCTACAGCTTTTCCTAACATCCACAGTCATCTCTACTTTTTCAAAGCCAATGGGCATTTTCAGTCTTCACTGTGCTTGACTTCTCAGCATTTGAAAGCGTTGGCCATTTGCTCCATCCTAATCATTCTCGTTCCTTCTAAGGTACAACACGCTTTTGTCTAATGTACCACACGCCCCTGTTTCCCCGCAGTTAATCTTATGTTCGTTCTTGTCCCAGGAACATTGCCTGAAATGTATGCTACTTGTCTGTTAGATTTCAGCTGGTGTCACTTCCTCAGGGAATCCCTCCTTGACCTCTCTGATTAGGTCAAACCCCTTTATCATAGTCTCTTAGCACACTGCACTTTCCCTTGGTGGTTTCTATAAAAGTTGCAGATTCATATTAGTCTCTAGGCTCCTTTGATGTGTTTGTTTCCCACTCTTTCCTCTAACTCTACTAGGGAAGGAGTCATCTGAGTTTGTGTCCACCATCAATTCTCAGCTCCTTGCCTTAATGACATATATTCAGTGTTTGTTAAATAAATGCCCGAATGACAGTATCAGAAAGAAAACTTGACTTACATGTAAAGATTTTTTCTATCAATGAGTAAGAGTAATTTAAATTTTCTTTTTTACCACAGGACTACATGAGCAACTTATGTAAGTCAAGCTATATGTTTTATAGACAGAGATTAACTTTTATCAATGGAATTCAACATAAATACAGAACACCTGTATTTAAATAGGTTATTTTCTGAGAGGGAAATTTAAGCACTATATAGATACATTAGAAAAGAGGAAAACTCTCAAATCAAGAATATAAGCTCCTATCTCAAGAACCTAGGAAAAGAGGAACAAAATATTCCTAAAACCAGGAAGGAATAATAAAGTTACCAAATAATAAAGGAATAAGTCAGGCTATATGTTTTATAGACAGAAATTTACTTTTATCAATGGAATTGAACATATTTAAATACAGAACACCTGGCCAGCTCAGTCAGTGGAGTATGAGATGTTTAAAATATGTAATTCTTGGAGGAAAATTGGATTGACCAGTTAAAATATGGAAACCAATTCTGAATAATTTAGTCTTTACTTTTGAGAGGAAAAAATGAATGCTACTTCTTTAGAAATCTACTTCATTAATAGAGCACTGATTCCAATAGATCTAACCCTATCCTTGTATGAACAAGAAAAGATATTTGGTAGGATGGTTTTGCCAAGGAGAAGGGATAAAATGAGCAATCTTTTCACATAGGAATGCAATGTATAAACAAATTTAGCTAGCAGCCTAGTGCGTATGTGCATGCATGTGTGTGATGGCAAATGGTGATTATACAGAGATATGCTCCCTGGCCTCTCTCTTCTCTCCAGTATTTCTCCCCTTTACCAGACTGTTATCTGCAGAATCAAAATCCAACACTGTTTCTCTAAGGCAAATAAATCTTTCTGGGTCCTGCCTTTCTCCTTATCTTTGCTGTGTACAAATGTGCAAAAGTATGTGTTGTACACATATTTCAATTTCATGATACAGTTAGCCCAGGCTTCCACAATGACAGTGGTGTGGTTAAGCAAGAAATGAGATTACTGTTCCTTGGCTAGGGTATTACATAGGTCTAAAATGGAATGTTAGTAGTTACTGTTTCTCCTTAAATCTGGCCTGAGAGTAAGCCATAAACTGATTGGTATAATTGGTCTTGATATAGCACTTGTCATTTTTATGTAATAACAGTCTTTTTTTCCAGTCAAGGGATATAAGTTTTCTCTCATTTTACATTTGTTTGCATTTCACACATGGTGTACATCACAGCAAGAAGACTTTTCAATAAATTCTTCAGTATGTTCACTAGATTAGCCAGGGTAGATGGCCATTTGTTAATAATTCAACAATTAACTTTGAAGGTATATGCCATACTCTGCCTTCTCAGGCAATAAATTGAATTAGAGAAAGTTGAGGATTTAAAATTCTGAATTGTGGTACAGGAGTATGGTCACTGGACTAGAAATACTAACATATGTGTTGTTATCTTGCTCTGCCTTTATGTACCTATATGACTTAAGGAAATTAATTAAACCTCTTTGGGAGTTCATATTTTAATCATTAAAATGAGAGGGTTGACACATACTCTCTCAATTTTCACTTTTGAGAATCTTCTTCACTTTAATTGGTTCTCTTGAATAAATATATTATTTGGTAATTTATTTTAATTTTTAACTCTGGACTTTATTCCAATTTCTTTTCATAGTTAGGGAATGCTGATTCTTCAAATATATTTACTGAAGTAAACTTTCACTTTAAATTAGTGAGCATTTTTAGTATTGGAGAGGAAGCATACTACTTAAGGCTGCCATGGTATGATTTCTGACACTTCTGTTTATTAATTGGCCTCAAACTAGTTGTTTTACTGATTTCTGCCTTAGTTTTCTCAACTATAATTATCAGTAGTAATAATACCTATGGCATTCAATTGGTTAATCTGTGAAAAAATATTTAGAATATTTAGAATAATTCGCAGGATATAATCGTATAATTGGTTCTAGATATTATAAGCTATAGTTATTATTCAAAAATACAAATGTATTATTTCCCAGAATAGAATTCTAACATATAAACACTAAACATAAATTCTCCTGTAATCCAGTTACTTAAATGCTTGAATATTACTCCACATTTCTTCTTTCAAAGTCTGTTTGTCCTCATAACACTGAATCATTCAAATCAGAGCACTAGAGGCAGCTCTCTTTGGAGCCCATTAATTCTCTCAGCAACAAGAAAAAAAAATCAGCACACAGGGATGTGTTGATCCAGCTACTACCAATTTTGAAGAATGGGCAGAAGATGTAGAAGAAAACTCGGTGGTCTCTCCCCTTGCAGATCTATCCTTCAAGCGTAGGACTTGTGAGTTAAACAAAAGTGAACTTGAAAGTTTTAATCAGCGAATAACACAGAGAATTTCCTGACTCGCCATTACCAAGCATTTTAATATTTCACTTCTATTTTTTTGATGGGCATTATCATTACTAGTTTTTCAACCTTGCATAAATATTCGAAAACTTTATAGTATTCAGCTTGATAATCTCTTTTTGAATGCTTTTTTCTTAAATTCACAGACAAAAGGGAGAGTTTAGATAACCCTAATGTCGCAGGATCCTTGGGGTGTTGCTTTTCCAGCTGGAAGCCTCTGCAGCTGGTGATGCCTTTGTCTGAGTTTTACTTGGGCCTGCTGGGCTCACTTTGCCCACTTGTCCTGGCAGGGTGTGCTCAGCTTGTCCTATTGGCCTGGATCCCATGCTAAAGAGTTTGTCACAGCCCTGGCTTGGGGAGCCCCCAGGTCTGGGCTGCCCAAAGGGCCACAGCTTTTCTCTCCTTGTCATCCACAACATGACAAGCAGGGACAGTGGGCCGTGTTTCAGTCCTGTTTGTGCTATAGCTCTTTCAGTTCAGCCATTTGGTGGATCCTGAGTTCTCGTCCCATGTCAAGAATGCATGAGTATGCGGACAACTGGAGGGTGAGCATGGCAAAAAGGTGCTTCATTGAGCAACAGTCCAGCTCTCAGGAGACGTGAAGTGGGTAGGTCCTGTCCACAGGCAAGAGGAGACCCGGACAGAGTAGCTCCTATTTGGAGGCAGGTCATCCCAATATCTGTGTAGCCTACAGCTGAGAGGAGACCCAGAGTGGGTACCTCCTATTGGCAGGCAAGTCATCCCATTGAGTCTGCAGCCCTCCAGAATGGGTAACTCCTATCTGCAGGCAAACTGTCCCTCAACTCTGTGAGTCTGGCTGAGTCTGGGGTTTTTATGGGCTTCAGAAGGGAGAACATGCATGCTGATTGGCCTATTAGTGGCCATGGATGGCCCGGAAAAAGCACCATAAGTTCTCACTCTGGGCCTGGGACCCCACCTAGAACTGACATCCCTGCCCTCAGGTTTCAGGCTGTTCCTGCCTTGAAGGTGGGGCTTCACTGGGGACCCTCCCCTTTCCACCCAGAAACCTGACTACCTCCTGCTGTCATCAACATTTTGTCGATAGCACCTGGCTGTCCATGCCGAGGGGCACCTGCAGGCCTGTGCTGAACCATCCTCAGCCCTGCTTGGTCCCCATCCTGTGCTCATTGGTGCCTAAAGTTCAGAGGGGGCCAAGGAGGCAGGGGGCTGGCATGTCCACAATGCCTTGAGTGCGCACACACTCAGCTGTGTTGTGACATCACCTGGATAGGGCCACAACTTGGCTACGAAATCAGAGCAGGTGCCAGGAGCAGGGAGAGGCCATGCAGCAGGAGCAGGCACTTCTGAGCCTGTGCGGGGAGCAGGGCTTTCTGGGCCTCCGAGAGCACAGGGATGCCTGGGTCCATAGTCATGCCTGGGTGGCTGCAGCTGCGGTTTGAAGGGTTGGGATCCTATCCTGCCAGCTTGGAAAGTTGTCTCCACAGCAACCGCTCCAGATGGGCCACTGCTGCTGCCACTAACCTTTCTTTATAGAATGATTCTTGTAGAGATGAACTCTGTACTCTTTATATTTGTTTAGGAATGAAATAGAATAGTGTAGTTTAAAGTAGTTCAAACGTTTCAAAAATGTTATTTTTTTATACAGTCCAGTCATGTGTTACATAAAAATGTTTTGGTCAATGATAGACCACATATACTTTGTGATCCCATAAGATTATAATGGAGCTGGAAATTTCCTATCATCGTAACATTGTCGCACATTTCATTTCTCACGTTTGTGATGCTGGTGTAAACAAACCTACTGGTATAAACAAACCTACTGTGCTGCCAATGGTGTAAAAGTATACCACATGCAATTATGTGCAGTACATTAATACATGATAAAGATAACAAACGACTGTGGCTGGTTTGTGTATTTACTATACTACACATTTTATCTTTATTTTAGAGTGTACTGCTACATATTAAAAAAGGTTAACTCTAAAACAGTCTCAGATCCTTCAGGTGGTATTCCAGAAGAAGTCATTATTGTCATAGGAGATGACAGCTTCATGCTTGCCCCTATAGAGCTTCCAGTGAGACAAATTGTGGAGATGGAAGACAGTGATACTGATAATCCTGATCCTGTGTAGGCCTAGGCTAATGTGTATGTTTGTGTCTTAGTTTTTAAACAAAAAAAGTTTAAAGTTTTTTAAAAAATGAAAATTTTAAAATGGAAAAAACTTATAGAATGAGCATGTAAACAATGAAAATAATTTTGTTCAGCTGTACAATGTGTTTATCTTTTAACCTGTCTTATTACAAGTCAAAATTAAAACAATCAAAACATTGATAAAGTAAAATAGTTACAGTAAGCTAAACTTAATTTATTATTGGAGAAATAAAACTACTTTAGAAATTTAGTGTAGCTTAAGTGTGCAGTGTTTATACAATAAGTAGCAGTGTACAATAATGTCCTAGATCTTCATATTCATTCACCACTCACTCACTGACTCACACAAAGCAACTCCTAGTTCTATAAGCTCCATTTCTAGTGAGTGCCCTATGTAGGCGTAGCATTTTTTTTTGTCTTTTATACCATATTTTTACAGTTATTTTTCTATGCTTAAACATGTTTAGGTACACAGTCACTTACCATTGTGATACAATTGTCTACAGTATTCAGTACAGTAACATGCCGTACAGATGTGTAGCCTTGGCGTAAGAGGTGATACCATACAGCCTCAGTATGTGGTAGGCTTCACCATCTAGGTTTGTGTAAAAACACTCTGTGAAGTTTTCACAATGCTAAAATCACCTAAAGATACGTATGTCAGAATGTACTCTCATCATCAAGCAACACGTGATTGTATATTTTATACATGTTTAAATAAGAGTAATTATTATCACTTTATATACGTGGACTGAAACTTTAAGCCATTTCCAAATATGCAAGTCTCATATTTGAAAATATTGAGGCTCCCAAGTTACTTTTTGCATTTAATACTCTTGCTAAGTCATCCCCAAAGTATCTTCAATGAACATCTCAATTACTTCTGTATTTCCCTGTATCTGTAATCTCCACTAAGTCATCCTATACTGTATTTTTCACATGTACACCTTCTGAATAGTTAACCCCTCCCAGGCTTCATTTTCAGTGTAATTACACAGGATCAGTATAATTTTATCTCCACGTACGTAGTTTTCTCTTTGCAAGAATTTTGTATTTTTATTTATGTTAACCAGTTTTCTCTAATTTGTTTATTCCCTTTTTAAGGACAGGGATTTGCTTCTTTTAAAGACAGAAATATGTGACTTCCTTTTAAGATACGTAGCCATGATTCTGCTAACTAGTATATTCAATTGGATACATCATAGTCCTTTTCTCCCCTTCATGTAATGGAAAATAACATTTAAAAAAAAAATCTAGTCTATAGCAATCTGCCTTCTGTGTATATACAATGAGAAAAAATGATGACTCAGCTATTACTCTGATTCAGGCTATATAATTTGATCTTCTCAACTGGAAAAGATTATAAAGCTGATGCTAGCATCTTTTAGATTTCTCCCGTGACTAGTTGTTAAAAAATATTTATTTTTGAGTTTATTTTTCTCTTTATGTATATGTTTTATGTTGGAGCTGGCAAGCTCAGCTATTGTCATGGCTCCATCAACAATATTTATTAAGGTCTATTGTTAGCTCCAAGTCATGCTAGAAGGTGATGGGGAAGCAGAATAAATATCAGATATGGTTCTTCTACCAAAGGTTTTGACAATATATTCAAGGAATTAAGATTAATATAAAGTGCAGAAAGCAAACAAATCAAGACACACCTAAATAACAAACTCTTACGCTGTGTAGAAGCTAAGACAGTTTCTTTGTAAACTACCTGGTGTCATCACCTATGATAAATACTCTACATTTAACTCCTGCATGGTGGCATAAAAATCTGCACTAGGTTTTTAAGGGAAGTTTGCAACTAGTAGATAGGGAGAATTTTGTGAATGAGACAATACAAATTAATAATAACTATTATTCATTGGGTGTTGAGTGATCAGAACTCTTCTAAGCACTTTTTATACATTGTTTTAATTATAAGCACAAACCCATGATGTAGATATTTTAAGTCCCCCATTTACAGCTGCTGTGGAAACTTAGAATCAGAGACAGCAAATACGTTTGCCAGTGGCACAGGGGACTGGAGCTGGGATTTGAAACAAGCTTCGCTGGATTCAAAAGCAGGATTCCCTTGCCATAATCTGGAGAGGGACAATTGGGAAGCTGTTGTGTAGTCCAAGATATCCAAGATACGTAGCTAGGACTAGAATATCGGTTATCAGAACATTGAGGAGGAGGTTAGGGTGTCAGGTGGCTATTGTAAGAGATGAAAAGGGAGCTGAAAATGGCTCTGATGTCTTCAGCTAGAACAACCAATAAAATGGCAGTTATCAACTGAAATACCACAGTAGGAAGAACAACTGGTGGAGAGGGAAGCAATAATTTTGGTTTTGGTAACACTGAGTTTGAAGATTGTACTCAGATATTCATATGACATTGCAAAGTCAGATTTGATCAAGTTACTCAGGTAAAGACTGAGAACAGAAACTTGGGAAATTCTTGAGGCTGAGGAAGAGAAACTATATAAATTGAGAGTTAGAAACTGGAGCCAACAGCAGAATCAGAAAAGCAAAGTGTACTAAAGAAGGGTGATGAGAAGGTTTTTCACAGGATGAGGATCAACAGCGCCAAGTGCTACAGAGGAAAGATTAATAAGACAACCGAAGAGCACTTTGGTGATCAGGGTGTCATTAGTCCCTTTTAGGAGGGCAATTTCACAGGAAAGTTTGTTGTTTCATTTTTGACATAGAGAAATCTGAGCATGTTTGAAGGTTGTTTTGGGCAAAGCATTGGATGTTATGGAGGGACCAGGTTTTGTGCAACCTCAGGCTGAATTGTAGTATGCATATCGAATAGCCACACTTCACTTCCTGGGCAGAAGTCTGGTAGTGTGATTAAGCAAGAACCCATTTAATTTCTCTGCTTACAGCAAAGTCTCATTAATCACAATGAATAAGAAAAAACTTAATTTGTCCCTCTAGTACAGGATAGCAGAGTGACTGCACCTCAGCATGAAATAACTCTGAGATGAAAATAGTCCTGCTAGAAGCAATGAGCTACGAGCTATACTAGGGGTAAATGCTCTCTGTGACTACTGAGAATGTTAAATATGTCAGAATCCCTAATTTGCTCAGCACTGCATCTGCAGAATTAGCAGTTTCAGTTTCATTTACTTGACATTAGTTCTTCCAAAGGTAAACTTTTTTTTTTTTTTCCGGGGATAAGATGGGGTAATTTATGTAGAACAGAAATTTATTTCTCACAGTTCTGCAGACTGTGACTTTCAAGATCAAGGTGCTGGAAGGTTCTGTCTCTTGTTTCAAGATGCTGCCTTGTTTCTGTGTCCTCCAGAGAGGAGGACCAGCATATCTTTACATGGCAGAAGAGCGGAAGGACAAAAGAGAACAAACAGGTTCCCACAAACCCTTTGTTTTAGCACCATTTGTCCATTCATGGGAGCAGAGTCCTCCTAACGTAAACATCTTCCAAAAGTCCCCACCTTCCAACACTGTTGCACTGGGGATTCAATTTTCAGCACATGAATTTTGGGAGGCATGTTTCAGACCCTAGCACATACATATCTTCAAAAATAATAGATTTATAGATATTTGTGTCTTGGAACTTTAGCCATGGAGAAGTCTCAGCTTCTCAGGCCTGGGCACAGAGTTGTATCCTTAATTGAAGAAAGGAAATGACTCAATCCTGAGGAATTGCAACTGTGTGGGACCTACCACAAGGAGATAGTGAAGAGGGATTGTCAAAATAGCAAACTGATAGAAAGCATGAATCTGAACCATGTGGCATTACTGATATTTGACTGCTTTGACTTATGAAAATGATGATTCTATATGATTAAAGTAATGGGGAGTGGGGAAAGAAGGAAGGTTGGTTGGAGACCGCAGATTAACCAAGAAATTGTTGGTTCTTTGAGAATATTTATAGCTCTTTAACAGAAGTGCATTAAAAGGGTAGTCTTGGCAATTTACCTATCTTGTGGAACAGAAAATGAAGGGATGTTATGGTCTCTACATGTCCATCTGCGGTCTTGCTTCCTCCAAGCTGTTTCTGAGACAAATAGAAAATCTTTGAGGAGCATTTTGTGTTTTGAGATGCTTTCATATACTTCAACAATTTTTGTTTATAGACTCTTATTCAGAATCCCATAGAAGCTATTGACTCCTCTTCCATAGGAAAATGAGCATATGTACATATCTTAATTTAATTTCAGAATATCCATGAACTCCTCTGAAGTTCGGGCCACAAACTCTGTATCTATGAAATTAACATATGATCTTCTCAAGTAGTGATACAATCAACAACCAACGAGAACACTGGAGGAGAGGGATACTCTTAAAATGTCTCTGGGTAACACAGAAAGAGCTTCTGGGTCAGAGCTAATCCTTCCATCTCTAGAGAAAGGTCAGTTGTACTCAGGGTACTATGTCCTATAAATCATGACATTTATGTCCAGTCTAGAGTCTGGTTTATAGGGCAAGGCATAAAGAATTAAAGACAATGAAACATTTGTCCCCAGTAATTTCCTCTGTGTATGGTCATAATCAGATTTCAATTATCATTATATTCACTTGTTAACACTTGGATTTAGCTCATTTATTTATAACAAATGGAGAAAATTCAAAACAGCTAGCTTTACATTCTAGGCTCATCCATTAGGACAACCAGGCAGGTTGGTATTGAAAAATAGCCTTGTCTGAGATAATGCCGATCAAAGGACCATGTATCAGTTCTAAATCCTGACCACAGATTAGAATTACTAAAATACAACAGTGGTCAGCCCAAATCAAGGCCAATTGAATAAGAATCTCTGGAAGTGGCACCAGACATTGGTTTCATTCAAAAGCATCTCAAGAAGTTCTACTGTACATTTAGGGTTAGTAACCACTGGATTTGAGTAATATTAGATGGTGGTTTGAATAAGATGGAGAAAGACAAGATGGCAGCCTATCCTTACAGGTGAGGCCAGCAGAGTGATGGGACATCTCTAGCAAGTAAGAATCAGGAAAGTCAGTTTGATCTGAATCAGATTGTATTTACAAGTAAGTTTTCAATTCTTAAAGGAGCATCTGCCACAACACAAAGTCCTTCGTCTGAGGATCTTAAGGCATAGGTCAATTATCCCATTTGGCTTTAAAGCAACAGTAACGTTTTGAAAATTGGAACAAAATAATGTGAGTTATAGAGAGAGGGGCATTGAGGAAGAAAAGGCCAATTTTTGAAGAGATTGTACACCCTCTTTTTTCATATTTTAAAACTTACAAAAGGGTAAACATTGGAAACCTCACCATCCCCTGTTCCAGCTTTACAATTTATCTCCCTTGAAGGTTGTCAATCGTGTGCACACTATTCTGCAGTTTGATTTTGTTTTCACTAAATAGTATATCCTGGATAACTGCTTACGATTTAACAAGTTTTAAGTTTAAATGTTGCCATCCCAAGCACTCCTCCCTTGATAAAGACACATGAGCTGTAGTAGGAACTCAACAAATGCTATTTCCAGTTTTATTACTCTCCTGAAATAAACAAAACAAACTGTCTGCTGAAATAAAATTTGCTACTAGTCGATAAAAGATGCTGCTGTCTTCACCTTAGAACTGCTGTGGAAACATGCCTTGGGTGACATTTCTCAAAAATAGTATTCAGAAAGAGACCAGATGTATTTCTAATCCTGCCACCAAAAAAGAGGCAAAACTGCAGTTGACTCAAAAAGTTTTATCTCAGTGTCTGGGAAATCACAAGTAGTCTTGACCTCAAGACTTGAAGAAATAGAATCATAGGATTAATCATAGGATTAATAATAAAGCAATTATTTTGTCCAAAGATTTAACTCTACTGTTTAATTATAACTTAATTTTGCTAAGTGGTTGTATTTCACCACTTTCCTATGTTGAAAACTTAACCTTAGTAGAAAATATGTGAGAAGGTGAGACAGTAACTGGTTTTCTAACTGGGGGCTTGTCATCTACAATACATACTAATATAATGAATCATAACTGGTAGAAAATTATATATGGATGTTAATATTAAGGCATTTTGGTAACTGTTTTGGTTTCTGTGCTTTGTACCTGGTTAGCCACATTATAAATCTTGCTAATATTAGCAATTGATGTTTTATAACTCTCTGAGGTTAAATTTTATAATTTCTAACAGCTGAAAGCTTAGAATTTTGGCTTCATCTTTGTAGACATCCCTTTCTACCTTTATTATCTAGGAAGCAACTAATAACGTAGACTTAGTTTGGGAGAAAGAAATTAAATAAACAACTGGTAACCACATAGGTTTGAGTTTGAGGAGCTTTAAAGTTGATATTTTTGGCTGCATTCTTGCTTTTGGTGTATATGTTGTTTGTTTAAAACCCTGCAATCTTAGAATCTTCTTATTTTAAATTGAATATTGCCTTGGTCATTGCCCCTTACTGAAAACCAAGTGACGGAATCAATGTCTTTTTCTTTAGGCAGTTCAGTATGCTTAGTGTGTTACTGGCTACTTTTAAAAAGCATTGTGAAGATATTTTATTGCTTATGTGTGCACGCTTGTCTATGTGTGTGTGCACGTGCATGAAGGCAGGAGAGAATTATAATTAAAATCAATAAGCCATTGAGTCACTTTTATTTAGCGTTAATAATAAAAGATTCTTACAGGCTTTGCGTCAGCTTTCTGAAGCTACTGGTGGTGGTAGGTACTGAGAACATACAAGTCCTCTGTTTATTACTGCATTCTCTCTGTTTATTGGACACAAATAGCTTGCAGCATATACCGTGCAATTTCTAATAATATTATCCCATACACACACACATAGACATACACACATCCAAACTTATGAGACTGTGTGTTCCATTAAAGCAGGAGCTTATCTGGCTTATTCACACAATTGTTCCCAGAATATTTATTAAATAAATAAATAAATATACCAGTGTTGCCCACTTTATTATTTGTTTGTATGTAAACAGTAGTTTATGATGAAAGATCTTTTTCTATGCTGCATTATATTAACTGAAATGTTTACATTATTCTGGGCTTAATATATATGTTAATCATCAGACTGTTTTGAAATGGGTAATTTCTTTAATATCATAATTGTTTTAATTAAATTTGACATCAAACAGAAGGTCTTAAAGAAGAAAAAACTAAAGTATATAAATATTAAAGTAATTTTAAATAGGAAAACATTTTATTCATAACATTGAATTATCTTCTGGGGAATGGACAGTAAAACACAAAGCAATTGAACTTTTCTATGTTCAATTAACTTATGAAAGAACATGAGATTTTATGAATCACTTCTTTACTATTCTAATAGTAATGCTACATTATCATGATTTTTATATTCCATAAGTATAATATTGATGAAAATTAGTTTGGTACAGGGTCAAACTTGCAATAGAAGTTAAAATCATATATTATAAAAAGCATGATGTAGTTTTTTTACTAATACAGTCATGTATTGCTTAACAATGGAGATATGTTCTGAGAAATGTATCCATAGATTTTATCACTGTGTGTACATCATAGAGTGTACTTACACAAACCTGGTGGTATAGCCTACTACATAGCTAGGCTATATGGTATAGTCTATCGCTCAAGGCTACAAACCTGTACGACATGTTACTGTGTTGAATACTGCAGGCAATTGTAGCACATGGTATTTGTATAACTAAATATATCTAAACATAGAAAAAGTGCAGTAAAACTGTGGTATCACACCTGTAATCCAAGCACTTTGAGAGGCCGAGGCAGGCAGATTGCCTGAGGTCAGAAGTTCAAGACCAGCCTGGCTAACATGGTGAAACCCTGTCTCTACTAAAAAGACAAAAACTAGCTGGGCATGGTGGCAGGTGCCTGTAATCCCAGGTACTCGGGAGGCTGAGGCAGGAGAATCCCTTGAACCCGGGAGGCAGAGGTTGCAGTAAGCCAAGATCCTGCCACTGCACTCCAGCCTGAGAGCAGGGCTCTGTCTCAAAAAAAAAAAAAAAAAAAAAAAATGTCCCTGGTGATCCATGCCTTTGTGTGTGTGTGTGTGTGTGTGTGTGTGTGTGTAATAATGGACCGCTAAGACACTCACTCTTTAAAAACAGCAGACAGAATTTTGCCTATCACAGCAAGTTTACACTGATGTGTGCCTACTGTACGAGCACATCTCAGCGTGGTTATTCTGTCCTTGGAATCCTTAATTATTTAGAGGATGTCTCATCCGCTGTAGTCTTTCAGGCGTGCACCTGTGTCTTTCTGGTGTGCACCTGTAGTCTCAGCTACTTGGGAGGCTGAGGCAGGGAGAATCGTTTCAACCCAGGAGGTTGAGGTTGCAGTAAGCCAAGATCGCACCACTGCACTCCAGCCTGTGCGACAGAGCAAGACTCTGTCGTAAAAACCACCAAAACAAAGCAAAAAAATATGGTATCATAATTATCTAAAACATTGCTATATTGCATAGGACTGTATTTTTAATACTTGATCTGCCCTTATTGTTATCATTAAACATAAGTAATTAGAGGCACTGTAAAATACTGTGTCCTCTATGTAGGTGGTCTTACATGGGATATCATTTTAATTATGATATTAATATCACCCTTTAGTGAGTAATTATTTTCTCATGACACTGGCACTGTCGTGGAATTCAATTTCGATTGGCTATAAAATATCTTTCTTTAGTGGAGGTTAAATTATCCTACAATATTATCTCAGTGCTTTTAGCTTATTGAGAAAACATTGGCAAAATGATTTATTCTTATTTAACAGACAAGTAAATGGAAGTATAGACAGGGTAAGTCAGTTGCATAAGGTCAGTTAATAAATCATTTTCACGTGGGTGAGATCACATTTTCTAAGTCACAGTCTAATACTCAAGGAACTGATCAGTGCCTGAGACATATCAAAAAGTAAAAATAAAATGTTTACCTTGTTTGTTAGAAGGAATAAAGTTGCAGGCTCATTTCAGACTTATGTACTAAAGGCTTCAAAATTTGTGAGTGAAATTATGTACATGTGTTGCCAGGTTGTATTTTGCAGCTTTTTGTATTATTTGCATGTGTTGATTCGTATGAAGAGTAATGAAATAAATTGAAATAGTGCTTTAGATAGTTGTGATAATCAAAATGAATTTCCAGCTGCAGCAAATACTTTTTTTGGTATTAAAAAGGCAAAATAGAAAGCAATAGAATATAAAACAGGTTGAAATAGTTTTTTTTTAATAGGAACATAATTACACTAAAGAATATTAAAGAAAACCATTTAAAAATAATAAAAAAAACAAAATAGTGTTCTATCAATGATCTAATCAATGAGTATTGAATCTAAATTATTGGACAACTATCCTATACCTCATTTATAGTTCATTCCTTTTTCTAAATTAAAAAAAATTAATAGGTCTAACTCTCAGGATATCATCATTTTTTTCTTATTCCCTGTTTGGGGACATTGTTGAGTGTGCTACTAGCAAATCCTTTGCTCTTTTTACCTTAGTTCGGTGTTTCCTACAGGTCATTTACAGAGTTTCATGGGAAACTGAGATTGAGAATTTAATTAGGGAGGTTTAAGAAATATTAAATACAGCTACCCTTCTCTTAGAAATCAGTAATACATCTTAACCCTTTTAAGGTTAGAAATGATCTAAGATTAAAAAACCCTGTTGCCATTTGTTTACCTCCAACTTCCACAAAAGGGTTTGGCTGTGAAATATATATATGTATATATATATATATTTCCAAAACATATATTAACATTCCAGTCATCTTGCTTTAGAAACACAGGAAAAGGTAGCAGTGATGAGGATTGATTACGGAAGAAGGGGATGTAGCTTGGCCAAGATAGATTTTATGGGTTAATTAGAATGTTTGCAGAGTTACTGATTTATTTTAGTAACTTGCCTATTTTCCACTTTTCAGAAATATCAACTAAACCTTTCTTTGTCTTTTGAATTGCATGGCTTGCCAAATTGTGAGATTTTTATGCATGATTTTCCATTGAACATATATAATGTTATTTTGAGTCTGTGGAAAACATGCACTTTGGCACATCTTATTGGATTATTTTTAATTCATAGGAGTTACTTTTCTTGGAGTGAGACATTTAACTGAAAAGGTCATTGCTCAGGAATCACTGCTTTTGTAGATTTTTCTTTTTTCTCAAATGTTTTGAGAAATACTGTTGTCACTTTTAATACTGATCATGAAAAATACGTTAAAGTTCAATATTCATAACAACCATATTTAGGTTTTTTTGGCAAATACAAGAATGTTTTATGTTCTTAATTTGAATGTGATATGTATTTTAATTCTTTATTTTCAAAACTTGATGAAGAAGAAATTATAATTTGAAAGCTTTTAGGATACTATAATGGAGCAAACAGCCTCTCTTATGCCTGGGTATTTGGTTTGCTTTATTTATGACAGAACATGGAAATATTTTAAAACTAAGATTTGTTGAAAACCCCATATTATTAACATTGTTGTGTTAAATGTATAACTACTGAACTGTCAGTGAAATATGAGACATTTTACCCAGTGACATTTTAAATGAATCTCATTGTAGGGGAAGCCTGTGGGAACACCAGATGCTGGCGCTTATTTCCGTGTGCTTGCAGAGCATGGAGTAGCTGCCTTGTTTACAGCACCAACTGCAATTAGAGCAATCCGTCAACAGGACCCTGGGGCAGTCTTGGGGAAGCAGTACTCTCTGACAAGGTGATGTTGGGATGCATAGGGCAAATGACATTAGAAAGTGCAATCAAAATGAATAAGTGAACATTATATTTTTTTCTGGTACTGCAATGCTCTTATAGGAAGAGCCAAAAGATTCGGAGTGTTATTAAGAATAACTTGTCTAAATATAATTTTGAAATAGTTGGAATTTTAACTCTGCTTAGAGATGTTAAAATATTATATCATGTTAATTTCAGTTCAAATATTACCAAAATATTACTTTTAAAAATCACTCTTCTTATGTTTTCCTTAAAAGACAAAATGTCTATTGTGACTTAAAATGCACAGTTTGATGGATGCAGATATACTAGCATCTGTCTTTTGAAAATAGAACAATGGGTTAAATGAAGGGACAATATTTGAATGCATGTATACAGATAAAATGTGAAAAATTATAGTCCAAATTAAATATGTTAAAAAAGTGAAAAACAAAGAGACTTAGGTAAACACAGAATAATAGTGGGAGATGTCAGCACCACACTGACAGTATTCAACAGATCATCAAAGCAGAAAACTAACAAAGGTATTTGGGACTCAACACTCAATCAAATGGACCTGACATACATCCACAGAACACTCCACCCAACAACAACAGAATATTCATTCTTCTCATCTGCATATGAGAAATACTCTGAAATCGACCATGTGCTCAGCCATCAAGCAATTCTCAACAAATTAAAAAACATAACAATGACACTCTCAGACCACAATGAAATAAAAATAGAGATTAATATCAAGAGGCTTTCTGAAAATCATACTATTACATCGAAATTAAACAATCTGCTCCTGGGTGACTTTTGGGTAAACAATGAAATTAAGGTAGAAATCAAGAAATCCTTTGAACTGAATGAAAGCAAATGTACCACATACCAGATTCTCTGGGCCATAGCTAAAGTAATGGTAAGAGGAAAGTTTATAGAACTACATGCCCACAAAAAGGTTAGAAAAAATCTCAAATTAACAACCTAACATCACACCTCGAGGAACTAGAAAAACCAGAGCAGACTAATCCCAAAGCTAGCAGACAAAAGAAAACCAAATTAGATCTGAACTGAAAAAAATTTAGATGCTAAAAAACCATATGAAAGATCAATAAAAGCAAAAGTTAAGTTTTTAAAGAATAAAAAACCTGATAGGCCACTTGTTAGACTATTTAAAAAAGAGAGAAGATCCAAATAAATACAATCAGAATGACAAAGGGGACATTAGCACTGACTCAACAGAAATGTAAAATGTCCTGAGACAATTACAAATACCTCTATGCACACAAAGTAGAAAACCTAGAAGAAATGGATAAATTTCTGAAAACATACAGTCTCTTAAGATCGAACCAAGAGGCTGGACGCAGTGGTTCATGCCTGTAATCCCAGCACGTTGAGAGGCTGAGGCAGGTGGATCACGTGGTGGAGACCACTGGCCAACATGGTGAAACCCCATCTCTATTAAAAATACAAAAATTAGCCAGGTATGGTGGTGTGGGCCTGTAGTCCCACCTACTTGGGAGGCTGACGCAGGAGAATTGCTTGAACCCAGGCGGCAGATGTTGCAGTGAGCCAAGGTTACACCATGGCACTCCAGCCTGGCCACAGAGTGGGACTCCATTTGAAGAAAAAAAAAAAAAAAAAAAAAAAAAAAAAAAAAAAAAAAAAAAAAAAA
>NW_016804806.1:435749-477327 GCF_001698545.2 Rhinopithecus bieti
AAAAAAAAAAAAAAAAAAAAAAAAAAGTAATCCCATTCACATTAGCAGTGAAAAGAATAAAATACCTAGGAATACACCTACAGGGAGGTGAAAGATCTCTACAATTGTAATTACAGAACACTACTGAAAGAAATCAGTGATGACACAAATAAATAGAAAAACTTTCCATGCTCATGGTTAGGAAGAATCAATATTTAAAAAATGGTTATACTGCCTAAAGCAATTTACAGATTAAATGCTATTCTTATCAAGTTACCAATAACACTTTTCACAGAAGTAGAAAAAAATTATTCTAAAATTTATATGGAACCAAAAAGAGCTCAAATAGCCGAAGCAATTTGAAACAAAAAGAACAAAGCCAGAGGCATTATACTACCTGACTTTAAACTATACTACAAGGCTACATTAACTAAAATGGCACAGTGCTGCCTCAGAAACAGACACATAGACCAGAGGAACAGGTTAGAGAACCTAGAAATAAAGCTACAGATCTGCCACCATCTAATCTTTGACAAAGTTAACAATAACAAGCAATTGGGAAAGGACTCCATTCAATAAATGGTGCTAGGATAACTGGCTAGCCATATGCGTAAGGTTAAAACCAGACCCATTCCTTTTATCATACACAAAAATAAACTCAACATGAATTAAAGACTTAAACATACAACTTAAAACTATAAAAACCCTAGAAGAATATACAGGAAATACCATTCTGGGCATAGACCCTGGCAAAGATTTAATGATGAAGACTCCAAAAGTAATTGCAAAAACAAAAACAAAAACTGACAAGTTCAGTTAAACTAAAAAGCTTCAGGACAGCAAAAGAAACTATCGTCAGAGAAAACAGACAATGTGGAGTATGGGAGACAGTATTTGCCAACTATACATCAGAGAAAGATTTAATATCTGGAATATATAAGGAGCTTAAACAATTCAACAAACAAAAACCAAACAACCTCATTAAGAAATGGGCAGAGGACATTGTATTAGTCCATTCTCACATTGTATAAGAAATACTTGAGACTGGGTAATTTATAAAGAGAAGAGGTTTAATTGGCTCATGGTTTTGCAGGCTGTACAGGAAGCATGATGCTGTCATCTGCTCAGCTTCTGAGAAGGCCTCGGGAAACTTGGCAAAGACATGGGATCAACCTAAATGCCCATCAATGGTGGACTGGATAAAGAACATTTGGTACATGTACACTGTAGAATACTACACAGCCATAAAAAGAATATCATGGCCTTCACAGCAATATGGATGGAGGTGGAGACCATTATCCTAAGCAAATTAATGCGGGAACAGAAAACCAAATACTGCATGTTTACTCTTCTAAGTGTGAGCTAAACATTGAGTGTGCATGGACACAAAGAAGGGAACAATAGACACAAGGGACTACTGGAGGGTAGAGTGTGGAGGGTCAGAATCAAAAAACTACTCATCAGGTACTATGCTTGTTACCTGGATTACTTGATAATCTGTACACCAAACACCACAACACACAATTTACTCATGTAACAAATCTGCACATGTGCACCCTGAACCTAAGATACAAGGTGGAAAAAGCAAAGTGAAGAACAATATTTTATTTTTGTTTTGTAATAATGTGCTTTGAATAGTCTAGGTGTTTTTCTGTTGGTTTATGGATATATATATATATTTTTTTTCTTGTTTGTTTGTTTTTTTTAATTGAGACAGAGTCTCACTCTGCTGAACAGGCTTGAGTGCAGTCGCATGATCCTGGCTCACTGCAACCTCTGCCTCTCAGGTTCAAGTGATTCTCCTGCCTCAGCCTCCCAAGTAGCTGGAATTACAGGTGCCTGCCACCACATCTGGCTATTTTTGTACTATTAGTAGAGATAGGGTTTCATCATGTTGGCTATGCTGGTCTCAAACTCCTGACCTTGGGAGGCTGCCTGCCTCAGCCTCCCAAAGTGCTGGGATTACAGGAATGCATCACTGCACCAGATCACGGACCTACATTTTTGTTTAATCTTATACATAAGCAAAGATAATTATAGCAAGTTGCATCTTCAAGGAGAATGCCAACATCAGTCTCATTGAACCTCTTTGCATTAGTTTACTATCCTAAACTAAAAGAAGAGATTTATAGTTCACCCAAGTCAAAACATGGGCTTGATTTAAGGCGGCTTACATTGTATTGTACAAGTGAAATGCCAGAGTATTTTAATTTTATGTTTCTGTGGCCCAAGAGAATTAAAATAGGTATTAGGCCCTGAATCCCAGTGTCACTGTGAATGCCTGTGAATCATGTTAGAACCAATATCAACAAAGGCCTCTTCAGCTAAGACTTCCCAGTGTTAGAAAGACAAGAACAGTAGGATCTCTAAAGCCCTTATCATAATATCCTACACAGTAATGTCACTGCCAGAAACTCCTGCAGCCAGGTCACTAAGGCATTTAGAGTCATCACTAACACTGATCTCAAGTAGTGAAGCTGTGTGGAGACTACACCACTGCACCCACATAATACCAGAACCATTGCACTCTGCCCAACTGATGCCCTCCAGCCCATCATCAGGTGAAAGTTTTTCCCTATGAAAGTCATTCTCTAAAGTTTGGAAGAGGAAACTGTAACAGAAGATGCACAAGCATTGATGTGGGAATACCAGAAACACAACAACTCAAGGGAACGTGCTGCCACCAAGGGAACATGAAAATTTCCCAGTATCTGACCCCCAAATTTATAGAACTGTATGAATTTATTGAAAAGGAAATTAAATTAATGATCTTAAGAAAACCAAGAGAGACAAAATAGAATACAAATAGAAAATTCAATGAAATAAGCAAAATAATTCATGATCGGAATGACAACTTCAACAAAGAAATAGATATCATAAAAAAGAACCAGAAATCTTGGAGCCAAAGATTTCAATCAATTAAGCAAAAAAAAAAAAAAAAAAAAAAAAAAAAAAAAAAAAGCTTTAATAGTAGACTAGATAAAGCAGAAAAGAATCTGTGAACCTAAAATCAGTCTTTTGAAATGGCTTATTCACGGGAAGAAATGAAAAAAGAATGAAAAGGGGTGAAGACAGCCTATGAGATTTATGGGACATCATTAAGTGAAGAAGTATTGTATTATGTTATTTAAGAAGGAAAGTGACAGAGAAAGGGATTAACAGCTTATTTAATGAAATACATTCTGAAAAATTCTGAAAACTTAGTCAGTCTTGGGAGAGATATGGATATTCAGACCCCTAAAGCTTACAGATCCCAAAATAGATTAATCTAAAGAGGCACATTATAATTATATTATCAAAAGTCATAAACAGAATTTTAAACGCGACAAAGAAAAGCATCAAATTACATATAAGGGAATTTCTATGGACCATCAGCAGATTTCTCAGTAGAAGCCTTGCAGGCCAGGGGAGAATGGCATGGTGCTGAAAGGAATAAGAATAAAGTAAAAAACAAAACTGCTAGCCAGACATGCTGTCCTTCAGGATTTAAGGATAAATAAAGTATTTCACAAATAAACAAAAGCTGAAGGAATTCATTATCACTAGACCTGCCTTATAAGAAATATTTAAGGAAGTCCTTCAGGGAGAAACAAAGGAAAGATTATTACTAACATGAATACATACGAAGGTATAAAACTTTGTTCTAGAGGTAATGGTGATGCATAAATCATACATACACCTAGTATGAAGGTTAAAAGTCAATTAATTAATTAATAATAGCCAATATGTTGGTTAGAAGCACACAATGTAAAAAGATGCATATTTTGACATCAAAAACAAATTGTGTATCAGGAGGACCATAAAAATCTAGAGATTTTATATGCAACAGAAGTTAAGTTTTTATCAGCTTAGAAAAGTTCATTATATCTATAAGATTTTAACCAACCAACTTAGCTTCAAACTGCATTTTCAAAACTGTTTTTCTTTCTTTCCCCTTTTCTCCCCAGTCTCAGGACACAGCGTTGAGACAAATTACAAATGCATTTTCTAGAATGTGCTGTGAACCTCCATTCTCTTTCCCTTTCCCACTTTATCCTCCCATGCCTTATGCACATTTATTTACCTAAATGCTTGTCGAATGCACATCGTGCTCACTTATCTGGTCATGTATTTTTCTGAGAAGCTTCAGGACATGAATACTGACACAGAACAGACACCTCCAGAATTCTCTCCCCATGCAGGCCACCAAAAATTGTAACTGGCAAAGGGTCCAGCTGCTCACTGCTTATAGAAAGAAGCCAAAATAACAAGAGTGAGGTGTGATAAAAAGAGAGGAGACTTTATTATCCATGCTAGCAAGGGGAAGAGTGGAACATTTTTTGGAAGAATTCCACCCACTTTTCCCCTTGTTAGCACAGATAATTAAAATTCCTCTCTTTTTATCACACTTTGTTCTCATGATTTTGGTTTCTTTCTACAAGCGGCAAACAGTCAGAGCCTTTGCTAGTTGCAAGATGTTTTATGTAAACCTCATGGCAACCATAAAACAAAAATCTACAGCAGAGACACAAATGATAAAGAGAAAGGAATCAAAGCTTAGCACTACAGAAATTATCAAATAACAAAGGTAGACAACAAGAAAGGGGAAAAGGAACACAGAAGATACAAAATAACCAGAAGATAAATAAAATGGCAGAAGTAAGTTCTTACCTATTAATAATAACTTTGACTGTAAACAGATTTTGTTCTCTAACCAAAATCATGTAGTTGCTGAATGGATTAAACAAATTCCACTGAGGTGACCCACCTAAGCCTTAAGGTCACATATAGGCTGAAAGTAAAAAGATGGAAGAGGAACGTCCATGCAAATGGAATCCATAAGAGAGCAGTAGTGGCTATACTTACATCTGATAAAATAGACTTCAAGTCAAAAGCTGTCACAAGAGACACAGGTCATTCGTTAATGATAAAAGGGTCGTTCATTAAGATAACTCAACCACTGTAAATATGTATACACCCAATATTGGATGAGCTAAATATATAAAGCAAATTTTAATGAACATGAAAGGAGAAATAGATAGCAATACAATATGGTACTTCAAAATCCCACTTTCAACAATGAATAGATCAAACAGACAGAAAATTAATAAGGTGATACTGGACTTAAATTGAACTTTTGACAAAATTGCCCTAACAGGCATATACAGAACTTCACTTCCATCAGAAGCAGAGTCCTTATTTTCCTCTAGTGTACACAGAACATTCTCCAGGATAGACTACATGTTAGACCACAAAAAAGCCATAACAAACTTAATAAGATTGAAATAATATTTAGTATAATTATAGACCACAATGATATGAAACTATAAGTTAATAATAGGAGTAATCTTGTGTAGTTCACAAATATGTGGAAATTAAGCATCATGCTCTTGAACAATCAATGGGTCAAAGAAGAAATCAAAAGAACAATTTAAAAACATCTTGAGTAAAATGATAATGGAAACACAATATGCCAAAACTTGTGGGATGCATCAAAAGCAGTTCCAGGAGAAAAATTTGTAGCAGTAAATGCCTACATTTAGAAAGAAGAAAGACCCCAAATAAATATTCTAACATTACCCCTCAAGGAATGCAAAACAAATAAACAACTAACCAAAAATTAGCAGATGGAAATAATAAATATCAGAACAGCAATAAATCAAATAGAAAAGAGAAAAACCATAAAATAATTAATACAACTAAAGTTTGCTTTTTGAAGAACAACAACAAAATTTACAAACTCTTAATGAAAACACTCAAATAAATAAAATCAAAATAAAACTGAAGAAATTCTAACAGTCTTCTCAAAATAAAGAGGGTCATAAGGGAATATTATGAACAATTATATGCCAACAAATTGGATAAACTAGAGAAAATGGATAAATTCCTAGAAAAATATGAGCTACCAATATTGAGTCAATTAAAGTGATTTAAGAAGTAATCAAAACCCTTCCCACGAAGAAAAAGCCCAAGACTGGATGATTTTAGAGCTGAATTTAACCAAACATTCAAATAATAATTTATGTCAATATTTCTAAAACTCTTCTGAAAAATAAAGCTAGAAGTGTACTTCCAGACACGTTTTATGAGACCAACATTGTTCTAACACCTAAGTTAGACAAAGATATCACAAGAAAACTATGGTTGATTTTTCTGAGGAACATTCATGCAAAAATTCTTAGTAAAGTATTATCAAAACAAATCCAACAACACATGAAAAGATTATACATTGTGTTCATGTGAGATTTTTCCATGGCATGCAAAACTGGTTTAACATACATAAATCTATCAGTGTGATACATCACATTAACAGGATCATCCTAATTGACACAGAAAAAGCATTCAACAAAATCCAACATCCTTTCTTGATAAAAACCTTCAACAGTTTAGGTATAGAAGGAATGTTTATAATAATAAAGACTTTATGAAAAAACCACAGCTAACATTACAATCACTGGAGAGAACTGAAAGCTTTTCCACTAAGATCTGGTAAGTCAAGGATGCACACTCATGCCACTTCTATTCAACATAATACTGGAATACTAACAAGAACAATCAGACAAGAAAAAGAAATAAAATGTATCTAATTTGAAAAAGAAGAAATAAAATTATCTCTATTTGCAGATGATGTGGTCCTACATACAAAAAGCTCCAAAGATACCACAAAAAAGTTATTACTAATAAGTGAAATCACTAAATTGCAGAATACAAAATCAGCATACAAAAATCAGTGTCATTTTCATACAAAATAATGATCTAACTGAAAAGAAATCAAGAAAAACCTCATATGCAATAACATTGAAAAAATAAAATAAAATACCTTGGAATAGTTTTAACCAAAGAAGTGGAAAACTATATTGGTACTGTAAAACTATACATTAAAACTATAAAATATTGATGGAAGAAATGGAAGAAAACACAAATAAATGGAAAGATAGCCAATTGCTCATGGATTGGAGAATTTAATATTATTAAAATGTCCATGCTATCAAAAGCAATATACAGATTCAATGCAATCTCTATCAAAATCCAAATGGCATTTTTCACAGAAATAGAAAAATTATTCTAAAATATGTATGAAAACATAAAAGACCCCAAGAAGGCACAGCTATTCTGAGAAAGAAAAACAAAGTTGAAGGCATCACACTTCCTGATTTAAAAGTATGTTACAAAGCTATAGTAATTAAAGCAGTAGCTTACTGGCATGAAAATAAAAACATAGATCAGTGTGGCACAGGACAGAAAGCCCAGAAATAGATCCAAATATATATAGTCAACTAAGTCTTGACAAGCACACCAAAAAGCTACAATAGGGAATAGTAGTCTCTTTAATAAAAGGTATTGGTAAAACTGGGTTTCCAGATATAAAAGAAGGAAATTAGATCCTTAGCCTACATCATACACAAAAATCAACTCAAAATCGATAAAAGACCTAAATATAAGACCAGAAATGATAAAACTTCTAGAAGAGAACATAGGGGAAAAGTTTCTGGCTGTTGGGCTTGGCAATGGTTTTCTGTATATCATATCAAATGCTTAGGTCACAAAAGCAAAAATAAATAAATGGAATTACATGAAAATAAAAAGCTCTGCACAGCAAAGGAAATAGCTAACAAAAAGAAACAGCTGCCTATGAAGTGGGAAAAAATATTCACAACTCATATATCTGATAAGGGGTTAATATCCAAAATTTTATGAAGAACTCATACAGCTCAATTGTGGAAAAACAAATAACCTGATCAAAAAATGGGCAAAAGACCTGGATACAGATTTCTCCAACAAAGGCATAAAAATAGCCAACATGTATATAGAAAGGTGTTCAACATAATTAGTTATCAGGGTAATGCAAATGAAAACTGCTATGAGATGTCGCCTCATATCTATTAGATGCTATTATCAAAAAGTCAAAAGATAACAAATGTTGATAAAGGTGTAGAGTAAGGGAAACTCTTGTACTCTGTTCTTGGGAACGTAGATTGTTATAGCCATTTTAGAAAACAGTATGGAGGTTTCTAAAGAAATTAAAAATAGAACTACCATATGATCTAGCTATCCGTCTTCTGGGTGTATACTCAAAGGAAATGAAGTCACCACCTCATAAACATATTTGCATTCCCGTGTTCATTGTGGCATCATTCACAATAGCAAAGAGATAGAAACAACCTGTGTCTGTCGATGCACAAATGGATAAAGAAACTGTAGTACACATATATAATGGAATATCATTTTGTTCTAAAAAAGAGTAAGATTCTGACAGTTGCCACAACATAGATGAAGCTGGAGACACTACGTTGTTAAGTAAGTCGAAGAAAAATATTACATCATCTCATTTATATGTGGAATTTTAAAACAACAACAACAAAAAATACAGATATAGAGAAGAAAACCATAGTTTACAGGATTGGAAGAAGGGGGAAATGAACAGATATTCAGATAAACAGGTCAGAGGATATAAAGTAGCAGGTGTGTAAGATGAACAAGTCTAGATATCTGGTGTACAACATATAACTTTCCAACTTTAGCAACCACCATTATTAAAATTAAACAACCAAGAAAATGTACAAGCAAAAATGAAATTTCTTCATAAAGTTACCAATATTTCTTTCTAAAAAGCTCTTGGAGATACCCTATGTCTTATCTACTGCACAAATATGAGCTCATATTCAGAGCTAACACTCCGGTTAGAATGATAAAATGGCAAAGCCTGTATGTTTGGCTATCTTTGAGTTTGTGGTGGAGTTGCATATAAGCATTTCAAATATCCAGCTCTCATTACTAAATCTTTTTTTTATTCAGCTACCAATTATCACAACAGTAGTCAAATCAGACAAGTAAATAATATAAACCCATTTTGTGAAAAAATTAAAAATTATAATTTATACATGTTAGAAAAGTGTTACCTCTCTCTGTCTGTTTCCTATATTTTAAAGCAACAAGGGTTGTTTGAGTTTGTTTTTATCCCTCTGGTGCTTAGAATAAAAATTTTGGTTTAGGAAGAAGATTTTTACTAAACTGAGTCAGCAAGTTGAGGCTGATAATAGAGAAATGATTGCTATCTTGTTTGTATATGTATGACTCAAGGTTACACAGGTAAGCCTAAAGCTACATAAATATGAATGTGCCCAGCTCTGGAATGATTTTAAATCCCCGAACGATGTAGAAAGCAGGAAAGCAAATTAGAAGGATGACATTATTGCTAAGCAAATTTGAGGACAGGATACCGCTAAAGGGAAGTAAATTATATTCACTACCTAAAAAAACTTTTCCTTTTTTATTTAGCATTTTTTGAATTTAGAGATAGTCAGAGTATCTCTTCTGTGATACGCTTGATAAAAGATATTGAAAAGGGTTGTTATTGAAAACACCTAAAAATTTAAAGATGATATATATCTCTGTTAGGTTAGCCTTAGGAACATGAGAATTTTCACATATTATATCAAAACAATATTTATGGTTCCAAGTTTATGTCATTGCTTGAAAAAATATTTTCATATGAAGTAGAAGTAATTTAACAGGGAACTATGTGTACATTTATGTTTCAACTTTTATTGAGTTATACATACAGAAAAGAACATAAATCAGAATTTTAAAAGTTACAATTATTACAAAGTGAACACATCCATTGAACACATCCAGATCAAGAAATGGCACATAACCTGCATCCCAGAAGCCCTTTCTCTTGTCCTTTCTCAACCATGTCTCTTCCTGGCTTCCCAAAAATATGCCTTATCCTGACCTGTATCACTATATATTAGTTTTGCTTGTTTTTTTGAACTTGATATAAATGGACTCATACAGAATGTATTCTTTGCTACCTGGCTTCTTTCATTTAGTTAATGCCTTGAACTTCATCCAGAAAGTTGCACGTCAGAGTGGTTCTTGCATTTTGATTGCTGATTAGATCCCTCTTCATGAGTATTTCAGTTTATTTACCTATTTTTTAGTTGAAATAATTTTTAATGTTATTGTTTTAAGTTGGCAGATACAGTCATACATTTACTCTGTACAACATGATGTTCAATTCCAAAGTATAGATACATTGTGGAATGACTAAACCTAGCTAATTAACACATGCATTACCTTACATAGTTCTCATTTTTGTGGTAAGAACACTTTACATTTATTCTCTTAGCATTTTTCAGAAAGTATATTAACTTTAGTCATCATGTTTTACAACAGATCTCTTGGAGTTATTCCCCCATTTAACTGAAATTTTGTAGCCTTTGACCAATATCTACCAACTAACCTCTCCCCCTCCAACCACCATAACTGCTGGTAACCACCATTCTATTCTCTATCAGATCAGCAGTTGAATGCTTTTTTGGTTGTTTCTGATTTTTTGCCTCTTAGTACAGTTGCGGCGTTAATAATACATGTCTTTTGGTGTCCATACACGTATACTGCTGTTGAGTACATGTAACTAAAGTATAATGGCTACATTACAGGGTATGTCAAAGAGTTTTCCAAGGTTTTCACCAATTTACACACCCACTTGCAGTGTGTGATTGTTCTAGAGTTTCCATGTCTTCACCAGAAGATGGTATTTTCAGTATTTTAAATTTTGGCCATTCTGATTGTCATGTAGTGATATCTCATTATCATTTAATTTGCATGTCAAGGTTATTAAGAGGTTGATCACCTTTTAATAATTGTTTGGCCACTGAATAATCCTCTTTTATAACATGCTTATTCAAGTCTTTCGCAATTTTTATTTTCTCTTTCTTGTTAATTTGTAGGAGTTTTTCATACTTTATTTTGGATCCAAGTCCTTTACTGACTTATGTGTATTATAAACAATCTTCTCCAACTTCTGACTTAAATTTTCCTTTTACCATCACAATGGTGACTTCTGATAAAAAGATGTGCCTTCTTATCAATAGTTTTCTTTTTGATTACTGCTTTTCAAGTCTTATTTAAAACATAGGTGTTGTTCCTGTATTTCATTTTCTAGAAATTTTATTGTTCATTTTGCCTTTCATACTTACAACTATAATCTATCTGGAATAGATTTGTGTGTATGACATGAAGTAAGAGACTGAGTTTTATTTTTTCCTTATGTATATCCATTTGATCAATTTCTATTTTTAAATGGCCATGCTTTTCTAACTGCCGTGCAGCAACACCTTTGTTATGACAGTGCCCACAAATACCTGGTTTGTTTCTCAATTCTACTCTGTTCCATTGGCCTACTTGTCTGTATTCACATTACTCTTACATTGTCTTTATCACTATACATTTATAACAGATCTTTATCTACTATTAATATATCAAGCTTGTTCTTTTTCAAATTTGTTTTGAATATTCTTGGCCCATTTTATTTCTAAACAAATTTTACTATTAGCCTAGCAGTTTTAAACACACACATGTAAGGAGAGATAGAGAGTTTACAGATTGATACAGTGAAAATGTCCGTGTTAACACGTTTATCTCTTTGTTTATGTAGGATTTTAATTTCTCTCATTAATTATTTTTGACTTACTGTGTGAAAATCTTGCATATCTTTTTATATTTAAGAAATTTTACTTTTATGCTATGGTCAATGGTATTGTTTATATTGCATTATTTGGTCCTGATATAACAACACGTAACTGTTTTTGTATAGTAACCTACTTTCTGAAGATCTTCCCGAAGTTACTTATTCAATGTAGTAGTTTTAATGTATATATGTATGACTGTATTATGTACAGAGTCATGTAGTTTGAGAAAAGTATCTATTTTATTTCTTCTTTTATGCCGCTTATTTCTTTTTTTTAAACTTTATTCCTAGGATCCTCCAGTAAAGTATTTAATTGAATTGGTGGCAAAGTTCATTTTTGTCTCATCCAGATTATCAGGAAGAAAGCTCTCAATATTCATTGTTAAGAAAAATGATTTTAGCATTTTGTTATTAACATATAATTTGTTTGGAGAAAAGCTATCAAATTAACAAAGTTTCTATTTTTGGTGTTTGGGATTTTATCTATGTTTTTTCTTCATCTTCTGATAACCATATGACTTTTCCCCCTCTTATTATATTAGGAGTTAATGTGGTGAATTATAGTGACTGATTTTTTTAAGTGTCAAATCATTCTTACAATCTTGAAATAAATACATCTCGGTTAATACATTATGCTTTTTAAATATAGCTGAATTTAATTTGCTGACATTTTGTTGAAGATTTTTTTTAGTAGACCTTGTTTTTAGAGCAATTTTAGGTCACAGCAAAATCTCGTGGAAAGTTCAGAGCTTCCATATAGCTTATGTTTTCACGCATGCACAGCCTCCCCACCATGAACATCTCACATTAGGGTTCTATCTCCTTTAAAATTGATGAACCTAGATTGATACCTTATTATCATCCAGAATCCATAATTTAAATACATTTTCATTCTTGGTATTGAACATTCTATGAAGTTTAGCAGAAGTATTATGACATGTATCCATCACTATGGCATGGTTTTACCTGTCCTAAAAATCTTCTATGCTCTACCTGTTACCCCCCTTCCTTTCTATAGTTGGGGATTTCTTTAAAACCTAGGGTTTTAATCAAAATTGATCTCTTATTTTCCTTTCTTATACTCTCACTGGTTTTGGTTTCAGGGCTTTTCTTGTCTCATAAAATGGGGATGAAAGTCCTTTTCCCTACTATTATCTGGAAGATTTTATGTACAATTGATTTTATTTAAATGTTTTGAAGTATATAAAAATCAAATAAAACTCTCTGGGCCAGAAGTGACATTATGGGAAGGTTTTTAAGTTAGGAATTCAATTTCCTGTTGATGCAAACTGCTTCTTAAATCTGTGACTTGATATCTTTCACTTATTTTTGAAACTTTTTCATCTCTTCAAATACTTCTTCTACTTTATTTTCCCTTCTTAAACTTTGACACTTTAATAACACATATGTTAGAACTTTTTACCATATCACCTATATTTCATAGGCTCTATTTGATGATTTTTCTGCTTTTTTCACAGTTGCAGTTAGATGATTTTATTGTAACCTGTATTTTGGGTTTCAAATCCTCTCTCTAGTTGTATCTAAACTTTCATCGAGTTTATAATTTCTTAACATTTCTCGGTTTAAATATTATCATTTGATTATTATAATTTCCAGTTCTCTGCTAATATTCTACATATATTTCCTGAACATATTCATCTGAGTTTTATTGAAGTCTATGAGTGATAGCCAAAACACCTGATTTTATATGTTTTTCTAATGTCTCTTTTTTTCTCTTGAGTGTCTAATCATATGGTCTTGTCTTCCATTATATCACTGTTATAAGAAAATAGCTATTTTGGCCAGGCGCGGTGGCTCATGCCTGTAATCCTAGCACTTTGGGAGGCTGAGGCAAGTGGATCACTTGAGGTCAGGAGTTCAAGGCCAGCCTGGCCAATGTAGTGAAGCCCCATCTCTACTAAAATACAAAAATTACCTGGGCATAGTGGCGGGTGCCTGTAATCCCAGCCACTCGAGAGGCTGAGGCAGGAGAATGGCTGGAATCCAGGAGGCGAGGTCGCAGTGAGCTGAGATTTCACTCTTGCACTCCCGCCTGGGCGACAGAGCAAGACTCCACCTCAGGAAAAAAAAAAAAAAAAACGAATACAGAAAAAAGAAAATAGCTGTTTTGAGATACCGGATGTTTTCATATCCCCACAGAGTGATTCTCATTCTGACAGGCAATTGTCTTAAGGGAAGATCACTTCTATTCAATTAGGAATGGAGCTGATTTGAAGCTAGACTCCAATATTTGAGAGGCTTGGTTTCTTTCCAGTTTACCTCCATTATTAGGTATACCTCTTCAGGTGTGCAAACTGAATGCCTGGGTGTTTTATGTCACCTTTTTTCCATTGTGAATTTTAAATTTCGATTTTCCTTTCCCAAGAAATTATTATGACTGGATTTACCATTTAGTTTCAACGCCTGTCAGTCAGCCACATAGTTTCTGTTCAGTTTCTCAGCACTTCAATTACTGTTTCCAATTAACAAGTGTCCCAAGAAGAAAAGCAGTAAGACAAGCAGTCTTATGTCTCTACATTTTTTCTCTTTGGGCTTTTGATGTCTTAAGTGCTATTACCTTTGAGTTCTCTGATGTATTCAAAAGATACTTCATTTTTATATTTTTTCCAGTTTGTTTGGTTGTCCTTGAGAAAAAGAGAGAGATAAAGGGTTGTGCTTGAGAAAAAGAGAGATAGAGAGATGAGAGAGAGAGAGACATTGCTGGGCAAAATGCTAGTCAGCCATTGACAGAAGAGTCAAATACATGTGTAATATTAACACTAGCATCTTTACATTTTAAAAGTGAATTCTAATGGGGAGCAAATAGAAGAAAATTGAATGTAGGAAAAATGAAGATAACCATAGGGATATTGATGACAAAAAATAATGATAATCTGTCATGTGAACCAGAAGTCGATGAGGCATCACTGAAATAATCTATTTTAATTTAACATCTGTTGGCACAAGTGAAGAGTAATTTTTGCTTGTTTGGTAGTTTATGGACCTTGAAGGAAATATTCACTTTCAATTTTTTTTTTTGCCCTCACTTTATTCACTGAAAATTCTTCATCAGATTTGTCTTTAGCTTTTATTCATTTCTATTTTGACTAAAATTAATTTGACAGCATTATCATTTTTCCATTTCCCTTTTTGCTTAATTTTCAGCTTCATTTGAGTCTTGAGTTGTGTTCAGTTTTATATAAAATTAGGGAAAGGTGCATAGGTCTCATGCCCATTCGTTTTCTCTCCTCTCCTTTTTTTCCATTCTGGATATTATTATTTTGTTTAGTTTATAGTATTATAGATTTTAAAGTAGATAAACCTTTCCATGTGTTACCATCATCAAAAATTATCTAGACACTTAATAGTCAATAATAATCTAGGACAGCACTCCAATAAACTGATCTCTGCAATATGATAGGCATATGTGATTATTAAACTCTTGAATTGGATTAGTCTGAGAAATTTATTTTGTTCTTTTTTTTTTTTTTTTTTTTTTGGATTTTAACTAATTGAAATTTTAAGGGAGGCCAGGCAGACAGATCACAAGGTCAGGAGATGGAGACTCATCCTGGCTAACATGGTGAAACCCTGTCTCTACTAAAAATACAAAAAATTACCCAGGTGTTGTGGTGGGCACCTGTAGTCCCAGCCACTAGGGAAGCTGAGGCAGGAGAATGGCGTGAACCCGGGAGGCAGAGCTTGCAGTGAGCTGACATCATGCTACTGCACTCTGGCCTGGGCAACAGAGCGAGACTCCGTCTTAAAAAAAAAAAAAAAAAAACTTAAATGGCCACATGTGGCTAGTAGCTACTATATTGTACAGTCCGATCTAGAGCATATATAATTCACTTAGGTAAATTTACCATCCAGATGGCCCAGATTACTCTACAAAAATGTCTAATTTTAACTTTTTAAAATGCATGTTTACACAAGATATATTTATGAATTTTCCACTGTAGGCATTTATTCTTTTTTTTTATTAATAAAATAATGTCAAGTCATTAATGAAGAATTTAACTGTTGAAAAGGTTACTATTTTTTTCTTTTTTTTTTACAAAAGTTTCAAAGAAGTATCATACTTCTTTGAAACCATAAGAAGATACCTGATGCCTAGGACAACTATAAAATATAGATTTATACTAATATTTGTTGTTTCAATTATTATCATGGTTACAAAAAGAGCAAATCACTTAGTATAGTTTTGTTTACTAAAAGGAATTGAGAGTTAAATTGTATTTGATTAAATATTTATGAGATTTTATTGTTTCATCAGTTATATCTTGTTTCTAAATTTCAGTTAGATTTGTATTCTGTTTATGTTCATTAGTATTATACAATTAGCAGTCTGTAATTGATAAAATTTTAACAATAACTTTTTTATAGTTTGAGGAATTTTAATACAAAAATAAATGGATAGTTTCTGGCATATTTAGCAAAAGAAGTCATCCGTATTACTTTGACATTTTCTAAACCACTAATGATCTCACTATTTTCCTTTGCATTCAATACATAGTAAAGTGATTTTAATGGAAATGGAAGGGATTTTTCTGACTTTCAGAGAAGAAGCCACTTTTATCATCCATTGTGGAATATTGTACCTTTCAATTTATTAGTGCCAGCATGACGATTGCTATAATAATGATATTAAAATAGCAGTAAACAAGTTTAGGAACAAAAACAATAGGAATATACTACAAAAACATAATAATAAATACTATGTTTTAAAATATATAATAGTCAAATTTGCCATCAAATAAGAGCTCAGTGGTAATGCATGGTTTATTATTATAATCAATTACTTAGATTAATTGTAGTGTATGTGGTGGAGGATGGGGGATAGCCAAAAAATATTACAACTTGCAAAAATGCTGGTAATGTCAAGATATCAGCTGTCCCTTGGTTTGCTAAAAATTCTATATTTTAATTTTTTAATTGACAATGTTGTACATTACGTTTTCAATAGTGAATATTTTTGAAATTCTCAATCTCTAGTTTCATATATAAGCCAAAGACATGGGCATTTGAACCATCTAGAGTTCTTTAAACTAATTTATGGCTTAACAGGCTTTGGAAATGTGGTATTAATACCTATAACATTATTCGTTTTGGCTGCTCTTTTCCTACACTGCTGGGATCAGCCAAACCTATCATTTTATAAATTTTAATGTGTTATCTAAATGCGTAATGTATTTCATCACAGGAGTTTTCTAAAATATCAGAAAAGTGTTTGAATAACATATGATTAAAAACATGACCCTATCTTTCAGTCCTAAGATTATCAACATTATGGCCTTTATATTTTCATTTTGTCTTGTTTTACTTAGCATTTAAAGTTATAGGTGTATCTACCTCATTTTATTATTATTATTAGTTTTAGACAGTAACCGGCTTAATTCATTTTATTTTCTTGTATAAAACCCTATGTTGTAGCCACAGCTGGAGCTTGGGTCCGCTGCATGGAGACTCTGGTGTGGGTCTTGACAAGGTGGTCAGTGAATTCCTGATAGGGAGACTTGGTAAATACAGTTTCCTTCCAGAGGTCAGAGGTCAGGTAGCTGTAGGTCTTAGAGGTGGCATCAAAGCTGGCCTTGGCGAAGTTGCCCAGGGTGGCAGTGCAGCCCCGGGCTAAGGTGTAGCAGTCATGGATACCAGCCATCATGAGCAGCTTCTTGGGCACAGGCGGCTGAGATGATGCCAGTGCCCCTGGGTTGCAGGGATGAGGCGCACCAGCACAGAGCCGCAAGCGGCCTGTCACCTTGCAAGGGAAAGGACGGTGTGGGGCTTGCCGATCTTGTTCCCCCAGTAGCCTCTGCGCACGGGGACAGTGGAAAGTTTGGCCAGGATGACGACCCCACGGATGGCCGTGGCCACCTCCTTGATGCGCTTAACTCCCAGGCCAACGTGGCCATTGTAGTACCCCGATGCAACAACGCCTTGAACCTGGTTCGCTGGCCAGCACGGGTCTGCTTCTGCCACGGACATAATCCTTCAAAACCTTGTCTTTGAGAGAGGCCCCCAAGAAAAAGTCAATGATCTCAGATTCCTTAATGGGTAGGTAGATCTCCTCCAAGGACTTGATCTTCATGTCCTTGACCAAGCGGCCTAGCTTGGTGACGGGCATCCACTCCTTATCCTCGTCCTTGCCTCCGTGAGCTCCGCGGCCTCGGCCCCGGCCCCGTCCACGGCCGCGACCCCGGCCCAGGATGCCACTGCCAAAACCTCCGCGGAAGCCACCGCGGTTCCCCATCCCAGGGCCACCAGGGCCTCCGGGCCCCCCCGCTGCACCGGCGTTATCCGCCATTTGGTGTTTTCTCGGAGAAGTCAACCTCATTTTAAACATTAAAACTTTACACTAATCTTTATTATACTTTAACCTACTTTAATAATTTAATGTTTAAACAATTTTTTCATTCTGCTATAACAATTGTCTCATATGAGGTCATTTTGATCATCAAATTTTAATCTCAAATTACAAATACATACATTTGATTACTTAAATTTTATCTCAAATTGCAAATGTATATGTAGTTTGTCAAAAAATTGTGTGCTTTTTTTTTTTTTCCTAGTCTCTGCATCTTATTCATTCTCTTCCTTGCTCTTCCATTTTCACCCTTACTTTTTATCCCCCTTCCTTGTTCTCAAACGCTTAAAGATTACCCTAGCAGCATTGCATACTGTTAGTGGGTACTCACAAAAATTATTCAAATAATTTCTTAACAAAGACTAGTAATAGGTTATTCTCCTATCTGAAATTTAAAATAATGCTTCTGTGTCTCTATCAGGACATGTAAATTTTACCTTTGGCATTTATTGTGCTAAAGAACTGCTCCTAGATAATTTTGAATATGCAGTTGAGAAATATACAAGTGGGTAGCTACTCAAATATTATTTTTGACACTGGATTGTACCATTATGTGAAGTCCTATAACAATGCCTAATTATTAAACCAATCATACTTTAAATTTTGGAAATCTGTTGAGATAACAGTTTACTTATAAAACATTAAGTAATAGATTGTCTTAACTGCATTCCGTGACACTTGCATACCCACACATGTGCATGCATACAGATCCATGTCAGAATATATTATCAGCATAATGATTTGAGCAGGAATTGAATACATAGTATTGAATTACAATTTTTCTTCATCCAGGCCAGTGTAAGAATTCTGTTGCTTCTTCGGAAAGTCATGGTCTGCCTCTACACTGTCCCATATGGTAGCCTCTGGCCTCATGTGGTTATTGAACTCTTGAAATACCCTCACGTGGCTATTGAGCTCTTGAAATGTGGCAAACCCAATTTGAGATTTGGTATTAAAAAAAGACTGGAAGATCTCACGAGTAATTTTCATATTCATTGCATGTTGAAATAATAACATTTGAGATATATGTATTTTAACAAAATGTATTATTAGAGCTAATTTGACCTTCTTCTTTTTTCTCTGAATGTGGCTACTAGAAAATTTTAAACTAGATATATTTCTTGGATTTGTAGCTCACATTATATTTCCATTGAACCATACCAATTGTATTAGCCCATTTTGCATTGTTGTAAGGAATACCTGAGGCTGGATAATTTATAAAGAAAAGAGATTTATTTCAGCTCATGGGTCTGCAGACTGTACAAGAAGCACAGTGCCACATCTGCTTCTGGTGAGCCCTCAGAAAGCTTACATTCATGGTAGAAGACTCAGGGAGAGCAGGCATCTCACATAGCAAGAGAAGAAGCAAGAGGGAGGAGACGAGCTGCCTGGCTTTTTAAACCAGCTATCATGTGAACAAGTAGAGTAAGTGAGAACTTGCTTATTACCATGGGGAGGACACCAAGACTCTCCACTAGGCCCCACCTTCAACACTGGGCGGCGGGGGGGTGTCACATTTCATCATGAGATTTGGAGGGAACAGATATCCTAACTATATCACCAATTTAGTTCATCCTCATGGCTCCAACTACATTATTGTAAAAAAAAAGTAATAAGATAATTTTACTCTCTGAATATCTTTATATTAGCAGATGATTTTTTTTTCTTTTCTCAGAAAACGAGTGTGGATCTAGTAATAGCACATTGGATGTTTTATCACAATTTAACTAAAACCTCTTCTGACACCCTTATAGATATAAAGGTATCATCTTCTACAGATGAAAATTACCATGAATAATTCTAGGTGATTGCACTTCACATATAGACATCATTTATCAGTGATTCATTTATACTCAAAAATTAATTATAGTGTATTTTCAATAGCTGTTTATAACTTCTGTTTTCTGTAGAATAATTAAACTGTTACTTTTTTCTCACTACTGTGGTCAAATGCACCTTCAGGGCCAAGATTATCTATAAAAATTAGGGAAGATGTTAAAGTAAAATTGGTAACATGAGAACTTGACAATTTTGTTTGTTTTGTGGCCCATCTTCTATTGAAGTTCATGCTCTCTCTTTGTAATACCATCTCCCCACTCTTCAGACCTCCCTTTAGCCTATTTAATCAACAAGTCACAGACTTTCTTTTTACTCTCCACTGCTGTGATCCTTGAGTGATTTTTAATACTATCTTGAAGAGAATCCTTCTATCAAAATACTCTTACTTCCCTCTGTGTCTTCCACTGTTAGACTTCAGCTACCATAAATACTATCATCCTTCAGAACAAACAGGTTTTCAAGATCTCTAAGTTTGAAATTGCCTTCTGTCTATAATACCCTGTTTTTCTCACCTTGCTTTCATTTTCATCAAACTTTTTCTTATGTGACTTCTAGTCATTTACCTCACTATTTTTCCTTGTAGTTTTCTTTTATTCTGGTTATTGCTGCCTTGCTTCCTATAATTCCTGCCTATTCTAGAGTTTCCAGACAGCTTTTCCAGCATTGATTTCCCACCCCTTGTATCACACCCCAATCTGTGCTACCCCTGGTTAGCCTCCCAGGTCACTGATTGAGTCCATAAAAAACAACTGGCTGTTCTCAAGTCTTTTCACATTTATGTTGTGCACTGAAAATATCCTAGAATAGTAATTCCAGAATTTTGCTCTCCTTAGGTCACTGTTTTTTCTCAATTTCCACACTCTTAGAAACCAACATGCCTCCTCTTTTACTTAGAAGAATAAGTCAAACCGGTGTTAATTTTGCTAACTCCCCACCTCTGCCCTTTATCATTCTGAGCATCTACAAGTGTTTAAATACCTAAAAATTCATGTACTTTGATTGGTCTCGGAGTTATAAGGATACATGTTCCTAAGGAGCTCATAGTGTAGTGTGGGAAATAGACAAAAAAAAAAAAAAAAAAATTCTAGAATGAGATACATGTTTATAGCAAAGACAGAAACAGAATGTTATTGGAATATAGGAGTGGAAGTATTTGAATCTCCATGAATCTTTATGAAATGATATGGAAAATTAAGGGAATAGTAAAATATACTACATTGTTCACGATCAGTAGACAGGTTTTTGTTTGTCAACTGTTTGTGTTTTACTTTGATGATAAATAAATTAACTCTACACAAACACACACACACACTTTATATATATATATATATGTGTGTGTGTGTGTATATATATATACGTGTATATATATATATATACGTATATATATATACACACACATACAGGTCATGAGGGCGTTTGAAAATGGGGAAAAAAAAAAAATCAAAGCACCCATGCTCTCAATGAACCACTAATTGGGTCAACACAATTGTATTTTCTATTTCATTTTCCATTCTGCAGTATGGTGCTTTCTGCCAAAAATGCTTATTCTTCTTCATCTATTAGCACTCTTGTATTCCTTTTGACTGAAGAACTTTTTTGACTTCCAAGGCCACAATGGCATTTACTTCTTCACTAGCTATTTCTCCTATGTATGTCCTTGGAATAAGAAAAATATATACTTGAAATTAAAGTAATTTTTATCAGATGAACTCACAAGAAGGAAAAAATTCATATTTATAAGAATATTTGCTGCCTTAGCCGATACTTATGTATGTATTTTTTGTGTATTCCCTTACTTGGAATTCAGCAAATTTGGAGCTAAAATTAGCCGGGACAACGTTAAGGTGAAATATATTTTATCTTTGATCATTAGATCAACATGATAGACTGATTACAGAGATCAACTCAATTGCTCTTTTAAAAACTGAAAAGTGCTAGCTGTGAATTCTGCTTTGGAAGTACCTCCCTCCAATTCTGTGATGTGTGTTTGGTTACATTTGAGCCCAAACAAGAAATGACTCTCATCATTATACAGTCTGATGTATTGGTTATATGGCTATATTCCTCTGACATAATGAGTGTGATTAAACAATGTTTTTAAAATGTAAATACAATTATTTTGATTTATTTTCTAGGAATAATTTGAATTCACTGTCTCATATTCAGGTTCAAAACATTATTTGTGGCTGGAGAACGATGTGATGTAGAGACCCTGGAATGGTCCAAAAATGTCTTCAGAGTACCCGTCTTAGACCATTGGTGGCAAACTGGTGAGCATTTTCCTAGCATGCACATAAATATTAAAGAGATGATCCAAAATGCTGCAAGGATTGGAGGAAACTTTTGAGCGATGACCAGCAGATCAGACACAAACTCAGGATTCGAGTGGTTCAGGTTTCAGTAAAAATAAGCAATTTTAAATTGTTATTAATAATGTCTTCATAAGTGACATTGATGCCACCATTCTCTTGGTCCCTAGGTATAAAGCACTAAAGACCTCTTTATCTTCTCTTCTTTGTCTCTTATATCTGGTAAGTTACTAAGTCTCAGATTTTCCTTTGAAGTGTCTGTTGGGTTCATTCCACCTTCAGTATTCCCCTTACCTTTGAGCTCTGGCAGCTGCATCATCCTCTGTCCTGATTTAAAGTTTCCTAATCACTCATCTCTGTTCTTTCTGCTTTTTGATACACCCTGCACACTGCTCCCAGAGTCCTTTTATGAAGCCCTGTTCCTCTCATAGGACTCTCTGGCCACCTTCTTGTGTTCTATAATATCTAATATATTCTGCCATATATTCTGCCTAGCATTAAACGCAGATACATTTATTTTTCTTCAAAACAGTTGTCATTATATATGTAATTTATTCATTTAATTTATTTTGTTTATTCTCTTTAGTCCTCCCACTAAGTGTTCCCTGGGAAACAAATTTTCATATTAAATGGATCAACGATAAACTTTGGAATAAGCAGACAACCACCACAACAGTAACTCTTTCTGCTTCTTCTTTTGAGGGGTGGCTATATATATGAGAGCAGGTACATTGTCTAGAAGCCATTTACCTCCTCACCAGGTATAGAGATTTAAAAAAATTGACCCATTGAAAGCAGCTATGAGACATGGGAGCCCTACAACCTTCAAATGTACATATTTTAGTTCAGTCCCGCTTAGTTTAATGAACTAGATCAACCTTTCTGCATACATGTTTTCAGTATTCTCACCTTCTCTGCATCTAGGGCAGAATATCAAATTTGGGTTAAAAATTAGTAAGAATACTTTGCAAAAAATTAGCTCTGATTGTAAAAATGATTTTCACGTAAACGATTAACTGAATGACTAAACCTCAAATTCAGTGTTTGATAATTCAGAAATGTTTGATTCTGAGAAATTATACTTTTTATATTATGTCCTCGACTATTGTTCTTTAAAAATGTGTTTTCTGGCTGGGCAAGGTAGCTCACGCCTATAATTCCTGCACTTTGGGAGGCCAAAACGGGCAGACCACTTGAGGTCAGGAGTTCGAGACCAGCCTGGTCAACATGGTGAAGCCCCATCTCTACTTAAAATACAAAAAATTTGCCGGGCGTAATGGAGCATGCCTGTAATCTCAGCTACCCGGGAGGCTGAGAATTGCTTGAACCCGGGAGGCGGAGGGTGCAGTGAGCTGAGATCCTATCATTGCACTCCAGTCTGGGCAACAGAGCAAGACTCTGTCTCAAAAACACAAAAAAGAGAGAAAAAATGTTTTCTACATCCTTTGTAATGTGAAATATAAAATGAATAATCAGAGCAGAGGACACTTTCCTTACATAAGATGAAAATCAGAAAGCAACTTTCTATTCCCTCCAGTTTTATTTACTAAGGGGAAAATTACATATTTAAACTCAGATTTGTAACTCCTTAGAAAATACAAAGTATAAGAATGAATTTCAAGAACAATCAATGCTATGTGTAGAAATACATAAAAACAAGTGAAGAATTATTGCATCTGCAAGAATGTTTACAGTATTTATGTATCCCCTATTAGCCAGGAAAATTTTAACAGTTATTTTCTTGGTCATGAACTGGAAAATGTTTTGTCATCTTTCAGATAATTTCTCTTATCTGGTCAAAATGGGGGCATTACTTCCCACACAAACATAACCTGACACAAACGCTTGCAGAAGAGTTCTGTTTTTCCCTCTTCAAGGTGACTGTGCCAAAACTCACTGAAGAAAACTAGCACATTCACAAATAAAATTATAAAATTATTTTACTTTTTCTTATAGACACCTTTGTACATAATAGCCTGTGTGGATGTATGTAGTTAGTGTATTCAGGCTTACAAAAAAGCTCACTGAAGCCTGTGACAGAAGCATATGAGGTCCCTGGAGGGTACTGAGTTCCATGAGAATTTGCAATTTTTCTTTAATGTATTGTTCCAAGGGAATTAATAGCCACATGTGTCAATGTGCTGTCACTGTAATCAGGTTGGAGTGACTGTTAATTGCCATGGAAAACATGTGGATTTTACTAATAAAATGACTGATTCTTTCCTTTTCCATTATCCTCACCCCGTTTGATTTTACAACTTTTGTTTGGTATTCTGTCCTATTGAACTACACAGATACATGTGGATGGGTAGATAGGTAGCTAGTAGCTAGATTGCTAGATTGTTTTGTCCTTTGTAAAATAATTTCATTACAGGTGATGAAGAGGTCGGCTACCAACAGGAAACTAGTTAGGATCTCTATTCATTTGCATAGAAAAAATTCAATTTATCATTTTTAAAGTTGTGTGTTGTGATAAGTAGTTATAAAACAATACTGAAGGTCTGGGCGTGGTAGTTCAAGTCTGTAGTCCTAGCACTTTGGGAGGCCAAGGTGGGCAGATCACGTGGTCAGGAGTTCAAGACCAGCCTGACCAACATGGTGAAATCCCATCTCTACTAAAATACAAAAAAATTAGCCAGGCATGGTAGTGTGTGCATGCAATCCCAACTACTTTGGAGGCTGAGGCAAGAGAATCGCTTGAACCCGGGAGGTGGAGGTTGCAATGAGCCGAGATCGCGCCACTGCACTCCAGCCTGGGCGACAGAGTAAGACTCCGTCTCAGTAAAAAATAAATAAATAAATAAAATAAAATAAAATAAAATAAAATAAAATTTCAACCATTCTTTCTTTAGGTGCTATCAAATTGATGCTTGATTCCAGGGGGAAAGGGCAAGTATGTTATGAGTTGTTATGAACTCTTACAAAAAGAAAAGCATCTGGTATTTCAAGAGCATTCATGAGTTTCCTAGTGTTGTATGTCAGCTAGGTGGTGGTGCATTTCCACAAGAAGTGTGCTAGTAAACACGTGTTAATGTTTAAGAGAAGGTTAGCTTTAGCCAAAGAATACTTTGCTTTATTTCAAATTTCAAGTTTTCTACAGGGTCCCTTTTTCTTGTTATGGACTTAGAAGTTGATATTTTTTACACTTTTATGAGACTTTCATATAAATTCATATTTATAGGAAGAATTCATGAATTTGCTCTCTGATTACATTGATATATGTGTACAAATGAGCTGCTTAGAAACTGTGACGTGTAATTTGAAATTAGTAAGGGATATGTTAGGTAACTAAAATGTATGAATAAAAATTAAATAGTTCCTATGAATTGAGTTGTAAGAAGGGACTCTGCAGTCAGTTCACTTATATGACCATGTTTTGTTAATCAGGGTTCTCCAGAGAGACAGAATTTGTAGATATAGACACAGATATATGAGAGGAGACTTGTTAGAGAGGTTGGCTGACATGATTACGGAGGCTGAGAAGTCCTGTAACAGGCCATCTGCAAGCTGGAGACCCTGGAATTCTGGTAGCATTGCTCAGTCTAAGTCCAAAGGCCTCAGAATGAGGGAAGCCAATGAATGATGTCACTCTTAGTTCAAGACCAAAGGCTTGAGAACTCAAGGACCACTTGTATAAGTTCTCGACTCCAAAGATAGGGGAGCCTGGAGTTGTTGTCCAGGGATAGGAGAATTATGTATTCCAACTTCAGCAGATGGGTGCACACATTCACCTTTCCTCTGTTCTTGTTCTTTCTGGTCTTGCCTTTTTGTATGCCCACTCGCACTGAGGAAAGATCTTCTCATCTTCTCCACTCAGACTCACATATTAGTCTCCTCTGGAAACATCTTCACAGACACAAGCAAAAATAATGCTTTACCAGATTGCTAGATATTTCTTAATTCAGTCAAGTTGACACCTAAAATTAACCATCACACATTATTATTGTTACTCTAGTGCAACTTGTATTAGTACCAACAGATTTTAGTGACTAACATCCTCCTTATTTCATTAAAAAGGCATTCTTTGATATCTGATTCAAATAATATCTAATATTCCAAATTGAGAACTAATCTGTAGAAAATACAAAAACAGATTAGCACCCTCCACCCCTCATAGGAGCATTTTAATAAAGAATTGTTCCTGTTCAGCCCCACCAAAGCATGAATTTCTTGCTTTGGAGTATAATAATGTAAATATTTAATGTTCTCATAAAGGAAATTGGTCTTGTCAAGTTTAGAGAGAAGAGTCATCTCTATTTGTTTCTAAATCTGTATAAAAGCCACATTGTCATTCACCCAGATGTATTATCTTCACAGTAACTCATCCATAAGAAGATTAAAACATCTGGATTATTGACTGAATTTTTCATTTTCTTTTTTACCCAGAGATAGAGAAACAGAGGTGTTACAATCATAATTTAAAAAGGGAAAACAAAAAGATAATGGTTTCATTAAAATATGGTAATTCATGTGCCAAAACAAAAAGAACAGCCAGAACTTCCTTATCCTCAGCTGTACGATCCCCAAATAAAACACTATATTGTTACAGAAGTCAGACAGGAAGCACAATTTTGGAAGAAAAGAACTGTCAGTGCAGTGCATGGTGGCATTTACAGGATTATTTTTCTTGTGATTTAAGATCACTATAAAGGAATTATGTTTTTACAAGTAAATGAGCTAGTACAAAAAAAAATTATTTGTTAAGGTTCAGAGACTTACTATTAAATCCTAAACACAGTAGATCTATTTTTGTCTGTCCTTCCTTCCTTCCTCCTCCTTTTCCTTCCTTCCCTCCCTGCCTCCCTCCTCGCTCTCTTCCTCCCTTCTTTCTTCCTTACCTCTCTTCCACACTTCTTCCCTCCCTCCCTTCTTTTATTTCCTCCTTCCTTCCTTCATTCCTATTTGCTATAAGATATGGTATTGGTTTTTGAAATGATTGTAACAAAACATCCTGGAGTCCCAAAGTTTAATGTTATTTAATCCTAGATAAAAACACTTCGTTCTTTCTCTTGCTATCACTCAATTAATTCATGACAGCTACAAAGATAGAATACTCAACTTCCACAATGGCTTTTATAAGGGAAAACTTAGTGAAGGGTTTAGTTCAACAAAATTCAGATTATTTTTACTTATTGACAGGACACTATCTGTGTACTTACCATCAGAAGCTCTAGAGCTCATATTGAAAGTGTTTCAAGTGTCCTCATGTCCAGGTACTGATGACATAGTCGAAATGAAGTAATGACCACCAACTTGAGCAGCACGAGGTGATTTTGTTGTTTGTTCGTTTTCATCACTTTAATGGAGGAATAAAATTCTTAGATAATTCACAGAATTTTTTAAACTCTAAGGAAAAATTTCAATGAGAAACCAGCAGTCATCTAATGAACTGAGACATTGGTTATGATTGAAATGGTTGATCTTACTTTATCTGCCTTGAGCCATCTTTGTGGAGTTCTTTTATCTTGATGTAATCTGAGTATTTCACTCCATATTTGATTGAACTGCTTCAGTTTTAATTGCAACTGCAGTTCTGAATTAACTATAGTCTATATATAGCCTAACTCTCCCTTCTTTGGGGAATAATCCGGTAATTCTGAATTTTGTTAAAGTGGACCCAAAGTTTCCAGCAAACTTCAGTCATCTCCTAAATCTAAACTATTGATTCTAAGGGTACACATACCCTAATGCTATGTTACTAAAATGTGTCAGGGCTACTTGACATGATTTCTTATTTTTGCACAGCTTGGCAAGTTAGAATTCCTGACAGCAGACAACTGAGGCAAGACTTTTAAATACAAAAGTTAACGAGGCTGATCAAATTTAATCCTTATTCTTAGGGATCTCTGGAGAAGATTCACTAACTCAGAAATTTTTTAAGACAGTAATATGTTTTGTTTACAAAAATCAAAACCACAAAGTAGAATAATTACTAAGAGTTGGATAACAGAGATCTCTGTGGGAAATGTTATAGGCACAACTACAGCCCTGTCTCATTCCTCCTAAGTAAACAAATTGTAAAACACTTAACTAGGATTTGAGGATTTGACAGGTAAGGTATTAAAGTCTAAGTTATTTTTTTTCCTTGATCATCCTCTTCCGTTGTTACTCTTGAATTCTCAGACATTTTTCTTTCATGTGTCCATGTTGATATACTGAATTGCAGATGGATTTTAATCTGTCAGCCTGCAGTTCTCTATATTTAGGCTATAATAGGAAATTTTATATCCCTGGAATCAGCATTGAGAACATTATGCCTCTTGTTATTTCTTTCACTTTTTAAAACATTTTACAACCGTGTGTTATATGTGTGACTTTATCCGAATTTACTTAGCTTGTGTCCTGTGCAAAATCTCGTATATTTACTGCAAAATAGATTCCTAGGCATACCTAAGCGTAAGAGGCCCCATATGGCTAATGTGACAATGAAGAAAGTATATTCTTGGTGACTTGAGGACTCCATCTTGAATTATTTAAAAAGCTGTTTTCTGTGGTTTGGGTACCAATAGCCATTAGCAAATATTCCTCTGGCTGCAGATCCTGGAGCAAAATATTTCCATGTGCTATCAAATGCTGCCTTCTGGATTTTGCTTTTTAACTGCTTATTATTCTCTGCTTCTGTATTTTACTCAGTAATTTTTGAGTCTATCAAAATTGCACTATGGTGGGAGGGTTTCTTTAAAGTTCATGTCTGTGTTTCAAAGATAATGGATTGAATTAGTGTGAAATGCAAACTGTAGAACTCAAAGAGCTGGGTTGTACTGAACTGGCAAAACACGGCCCCATGAACTGGGTTGCCCAGGAGATACCTTAGGCTACTTTCGAATAGTAGAACGCAAATAATCTTTCAATAATGTGAATGACTTAACTACATCTGATACATCTTTGTTTTTCACAATTTAATGGTCAGAAATACATTTTTTTTATTCCATTCATAGAAAAGGTATTTTTTGGTAAATGTAGCATGAAAAGTTGTGATGGGGGAAAAAGCAGTTATATAGACATGGTGTCATCTCAGCAACATGTAGCTAGAGATGGCGTGACAGCATCCATCTGGTGAGAGAGAAAAGAAGCCCTATGTCATTATCGTTGCCTGGCAACAGCATTTTTTCTCATTTAGAGTAGTCTTCATTAGTTTAAAGTAGGTGATTTTCACTGATAATTTGAAAAGCCGGAGCTTAGAAGTGAGCTGCATGAATTTGGTTTGTGGAAAGAATAACCTTTTGTCAAACATAAGGTATGCTTAATAAGGCTTTCTCTTTCTGAAAGTGAATAACTGTTTACAAACTGCTAATCCACCTGAGAATGAATTCCCAAAGCAAACACCCTCATTGAATTAGACATGTTCATCTTCATAGCATTATAATGTAAAAGAACATAATTTTAAAAAATGTGATAGCACAAATTAGTTGAGAGATGTAGAATTGTGTTTTAGAATCACTATTTGTGCTCATTATTATATCAGTGATAATGCTTTGGCAAGAGACTAAACGCTGGGAAATCGATTAATAATATAAAGTTGGTTTGGCCTTTGAAATACCTGTTCCAATTCTCCTCCTACCCTTGGCAAGGATCACATATAAACCATGTTGGAAAGGTGAAAATATGTCACCTTTTTATAGATCTTCACAGGAACAAAAGTTATCTATACCTTCCTTTGACAAACTTTACTGTCTGAAAATTTGATTCTCCCTGCTACATGTAAACCCCTGCACTGGGCCTACTTCCCCCACAAAACAATTTCCAATCCCTCTTTTGCTGTGAATTTTAATTTGGAAAAGAGCAGGTGGCTATTCTCCTTGGAGAAACAATGTGAGTAGCAAAAAGTGATGCAGAATCCAGTAGGACTGCCTTTAAATCCCAATTCAGCCACTTACTCTATAGCCACGGGCAAATCCTTGATCTTCAGTTTCCTCAGGACTAATTGAAAGCTTTAAGTAAAGTGAAATATGTACTAACAACCTAGAAGAATTCCTGGTATATAGTCAGCACTCAAAAAATACTATTTTTATTTTGCTTTCTATAAATAGCCCTTCATGTATGTAAAGGCCATCTTTAGAATCTTGGCCTGTAAATAATTCAGCTTCAAAAAAATTAGACTGTAAAAGTGGAATTTATGTTTGAGAAAATCTAACTGTAGAGATTTTACTTTCCTTGAGTCAACTAACTAGTTGGCATTAGGACCAGAACTCTCATTGTTCTGTGCTGTCCTGGGTCCTCTCCCCATAGCTTTTATCTCATGCCTTCATTAACTCAGCCTTTCTTATCTAAACACAAGGTTATTTATGGGCTTCTCCATTGAGTCCTCCACAGTTAGAGGCAATGTGCTGGTAAGGGAGTAGGATAAGACCAGTGTCTCATAGCTCGAATTAATGGTCTTCTTCCTGTACAAAAAGTTATGTTGCTTTGAATTAAGTATTTTAAACTAAAATCGTACTATCTCCTGAACACAAAGATTAAATTGATTTTCTTTCACTAGTGTACATCTCACTGTGTCTGCTTTCTTTCTGCTACCTATTCAAGTTATTTATAGTTCACTGTAAAGATTCAGAGGTGGGGAGAGTGGTTTCTTTACAAATTGCCTCTATGCCCATCATGATGCTGTGATTAATATGATTTCAGCAGTACTAGGTTGCTGCATTGATTTATTCCTAAGTCTTCCGCTTGCAGCATGGGCTACCGACTTCTAAATCCATATCGTTTTAATGTAGTTTCTGGAACCATTGTAAAGGCAGAATTGCAGATTGCCAGATCCAGCGGGAGCTCTCATTTACAGAGCTGGACTTGTGAACTTGCCACCACATCTTCCTCTTGACCCTCGTTCACATCTAGTTTTCTTTAACTTTTGAGCCATAACGCTGGGGGTTAACTCGGCCTTTTCCCTCTTGCTTTTGCCCCATATCCAGACAATCACCAAGATATTTTGATCTTGAATATAATTAAAATTTGATCATATCTTCCATTGCCAGTCACCTGCACCAGACCGTCCACATCTATCTGATTTATTGCTTTGCGTTGGGATCATCAGTTTAGTGCTCCAGTTAGCAACTGAAGAGATTTTTCTATAATGCAGTTCTGAGTGAATCACCTCTGTGAAACTCTCCATGTCTCCCATTGTTCCTGGAACAATATTCAAATTTCTTAACACGGCATGAAAGGCATTTCATGATCTGCCTCTGTTCACTTCTTTCACTTGGTATCTCATCATCTCCCTAAGTACAGCTGCCTCCCGCAAGCTTTGCTCTGCTGAATAACTCACAGTCCTTTGACGGTCTAACTTCTCAACCTTTATACATGCTGCAATTTCTATTTGGCATGTATTTATGCCCTCAGCACTTTCTTCTTCCAAAAAGAAATACCTTTTAGTGAATAGAATATATTCAATAAATACTTACTGAATGACTGTCCTTTGAATATCATTCTTGGAAAAAGAAAATCTTGTAAAGGAATTATAATAGTAACATATAGTTTTTATCTTCCTGGAGTCCTCTATTTTTCTTTTCTCTCTGGTTCATTTTGGGATTGCATTCTGTGATTTGCTACTTATTTTTTAGGCCCTTGATCTTTATCATGGGAGCCTAAAATCATGTTAGAAGTATGCATTTACTAGTCAGCAAACATTTCCCAAGCACAGAATGTCAGGGACTGGACTGTTTGGTCCTGCCGATACGAATGACTCTCAGGCACACAGACTGATTTCAACTGCAGGCTAGGAGAATGTTTTTTGTTAACTACATGCACTTTTTCTTGAGACTTGTGCTGAATCTTTTTTAAAAGGTTATATAACATTTTTAATGGGTAATGTTCCAAGTATTTATTGCTATGTAAAAAAAAAAAAAAAAAAAAAAAAAAAAACCACTCCAGAACCTGGCAGCTTAAAACAACAACCATATCTCATGATTTTGTGGATCATAGGCAGAAATCAGCCAGGGATTCTGGTGCTCCAAGTACTGTTGACTAAAACAACTCGTACAGTATTCAGTGATGAATTTGTTACCTGAAAGAGCTCCCGATCCAGACTCCAAGAGGGGGTTCTTGGGCCTCACACAAGATTGAATTCAGGGCAAGTCCATAGAGTAAAGTGAAAGCAAGTTTATTAGGAAAGTAAAGGAATAAAAGAGTGCTACTCCATAGGAAGAGCAGCCCAAATGGCTACTAGTTGACTATTTTTATAGTTATTTTTAATTATGTGCTAGACAAGGGGTGGATGTTTTGTGAGTTTTCTGGGAAAGGGGTGAGCACTTCCCAGAAGTCAGGGTTCCTCCCCTTTTTAGACCATATAGGGTAACTTCCTGACATTGCCATGGTATTTGTAAACTCAGGGCACTGGTGAGAGTGTCTTTTAGCATGCTCATGCATTATAATTAGCACATAATGAGCAGTGAGGATGACCAGAGGTCACTTCCATAAAACATTTTTGTTTTGGTGGGTTTTGACCAGCTGGTTTACCTCATGCTGTTTTATCAGCAAGGTCTTTGTCACCTGTATCTTGTGCCAACTTCCTATCTCATCCTGTGACTAAGAATGCCTAACCACTTTGGAATGCAGCCCAGTAGGTCTCAGTATTATTTTACCCAGCTCCTATTCAAGATGGAGTTGCTCTGGTTCAAATGCCTCTGACATATTTTCCCCCTCCCTTTTATAAAAGAACCCTAATCCTAAGGATTGTAGAGGGATGAAAATCCATCTTCTGTAACTTCTTCAGGCTGAATAGAGGCGATGATATTCCTGCCTGTTGAGTCTTTTGTATTCAGGTTAGAGAGGAACTTGGTCAGAAAGCATGAGTATGTTGAGGACGACTCATAACTCTTGGATTCCATCAAAAGGTGATATCTGAAAGATTTTAAGTGTTCAATTTAAGAGAGCATCAAGTAAGCTTATCCTGCATTCCTACACATAGAGTACAACAGCAATATATTCCACAAGAGTAAAGCAAAATAAGTAAAAACTATCCCAAGTAAACTAAATAAGAAGGCTTTCTATGAACTTGGCAACTGTTGGAACCAAACTGATATGGGGTTGGTAGCTGATTCCAATATATACCCAGAATTAGAATACGAATCTGGAATTTTACATTACTCATCCCTCTTGTTTATTCTGAGCTGCAGTCAGAGATAACTGATTGGTTCACAGCAATAATCAAGGTCAGTCTAAATTACAGGAAAAAACTCAAAAACAATTGATGAGACTGGAATCTAATAGCAGGTATACCATAGTTCTTGAAAAATAATCTTCTCTCTCCGGTCTCCCATTTTTACTAAAGATAAATCATGGTAAAACTGATTTGCCTATAAAAATAAGCTTTAGTATTATACTTGGCCTAATTATTTGTATAAAGTGCAGCAAGGATAATTATTTTTCACATAGCCTTTTAAATTTGGCTTTGATGGAATTTTAATTGATTTTTAATTTAATTAATTAATTTGCCACTGTTGTTGTTGTTTTGAGCCAGTGTCTCACTTTGTTGCCTAGGCTGGAGTGCAGTGGTGCTATCAGGCTCTTGAGCTCCCAGACTCAAGTGATCCTCCTACCTCAGCTTTCCCAATAGCTGGGACTGCTGGGTGTGCACCACCATACTTGGTTAATTTTTGTATTTTGGGGCGGTTGACATGGGGTTTCACCACGTTGCCCAGGCTGGTATCAGACTTGTGAGCTCAAGCAATGCACCTGCCTTGGCCTCTCAAAGTGCTGGGAATGCAGTCATAAGCCTCTTTTTTTTTTTAAATTTTTAATTTCAATTTTTGTGGATACATGATGTATATATTTATAGTTGTATGAAATATACAGGCATGCAGTACGTAATAATCACATCATGTTAAAAGGGGTAGATTAAGGATTTTTTATAAGAACTGCCAAATTCTTTTTTAGAAATATATCAGTTTTATACATGCTCACACTTACATAACAAAAGGGATTATCTTTGGTTTATGTGGACCATCTACCCACACAGTCTGTCTGTCATCTGCCACCCAACTGGGCCCTAGTCTTTCTGTCAATCTTGTGAATTCTTGTGTGGATTGGTCCCTGATGTTTAGAAAGCCACAGAAATCTATTAACCAATTATTCTAATACAGCTTCTGTCTGTCTCTGCATTTCCTGCTACACATCTCTCTTGCAGCCCAAATAAAATAAACATGGACATAGAAACTTAATGGTGTGTAAGTATTTAAATAAATTATATTTACATTGTCATAATTCATTAACTTTTTGTTCAAAAGCCCTCATTAGCTTACAACGTCACTCAGACTAAGGTCTTAGGATGACTTTGAAGTATTTATGCACGATCTGCCTCCTCATTATTTCTCTGACCTTATTTCATATTAATACTTTCTATTAATTCTGTGATTCTATTTCAGTCACATTGGCTGCCTCACTGTTCTCAAACACTCTAGGTATAAACTGACCTCAGGACCGCTGAACTTGAGGTTCCCTTCTCTTATTTTCTTTTTCCCTAAATATCTGTGTGTCACATGTCCTCTCTTATTTCAGATGTTTACTTAAATGTCACCTTCTCAGGGAGATCTTTTCAGTACAAAATTGCAAACCCTCTCCATGACATTTCATACTCGGTTTATATTTCCTTTTTCTGTTACTATTTATCACTCTTTTACACACAACATATTTTACTTTTGTATAATATGTTGTTCATTATCTCCCCAGTTAGAAATTGGGAGGTCTCCATGTGGCTAGAAATTTTGGCTGCTTTTGTTTGTTGTTGTATCTCCAGTTCTAACAACAGCACCTAGCACATAACTGCTCAAAAACTATTTGCTAATAAGTGATTTTTACCACCACTACTGTTATTTGCAAGTATGGGAGACTGGGCTCCCTTCCTGCCACAGGGGTTTTTCTTCCTCTACTGAGACACAGTCTAGGTGATTTTATTCCCTTTTCAACCTCTGTCGGTTACTTGAGAACTTCAGAAGTGGCACTTGTCTATTCCATTCTTCTCCTTCTTTGAAAGAACTATGAAACTAGAACAAGTTATTTAAATTTTCTTGGCTAAGCCTCAGAATTTTTCTTCAGTGAAAAGAATATTCCCTTTTCTCCTTATAGTCTTGTAGTAGTGGGACTAAATGCAATTATATAGATTAAAATTACTTGACTCTTGGTATATAGCATAATTCATATTGGAAAAAAATATGTATCTAGTTGTCTTCCCTGTTTTTACTTCAGAGTTAGAAATTTTAAAGACAATTCATTTAGGTAAAAACTTATTATATAATAAAGTAGAGTGAATCAGTAAAGATATGCAGTAAATATACCATGAAGTTTGTCCTTTCTTAAAAACAAGGACATTTCTCTATTAGCTTCTAATGCAGAGTGAGTATAAACGCGCTAAGGTGATATTCTTCACACCCGTCAATTCCCTGTTCATCTTGTTCCTAGCTCTCTCTTATCTAAAGAAACTATGCTGGTGATTTGCTGAACATTTTGTGTTTCTAAGGTGAGGTGCTTTTGTAAAGATTTCTCTAAATGAAGTATCCAATGCTCTTCTACAAAGAGAATGCTTTGGTTTGTTTACTGTGGCTATTTCCCATTACAACATGACATCTAGATTTCTTGTCTCCCTTTTAAATAACTGCTAGCCACTTAATTATAGCCTGGGTAGTGTGAAGCAGATGTTTTTAGAACATCCTTGAAATGGGGCTTTGGGAGTCTGTAGGATTTCAGTTAAGGATTGAAGCATGCTTAGGGGTTGTCACTAACCAGAAGCCTATTCTGCACATGGACCAGTTTGAGAGCAAGAGTGTTTATCTTGTCTGTGTGCATAAGTGTGTGAGAAAACATGTATATGTTTATATTGAAGATGCGTCAGTCCTTGGGTCCCAGGACATTCAGAGTTACAAAGAAGGAGAACCAAAGTATCTGTAACAACAATTATGGTCTTTTTCAGCTCACTTTTGTCCTATCTATGATTCCCTAATATGCTTAGAGTCCTAGGAACTACCATTTTGTCCAATTGTATTTTCTACATGTCACTAGCAGTAGTTCTCTTTCTTTCTTTCTTTCTTTCTTTCTTTCTTTCTTTCTTTCTTTCTTTCTTTCTTTCTTTCTTTCTTTCTTTCTCTTTCTTTCTTTCTTTCTTTCTTTCTTTCTTTCTTTCTTTCTTTCTTTCTTTCTTTCTTTCTTTCTTTCTTTCTTTCTTTCTTTCTTTCTTTCTTTCTTTCTTTCTTTTCTTTCTCTTTCTTTCTTTCCTTCTTTTTTCTTTTTCTTTCTCTCTCTTCCTTTCTCTTTTCTCTTTTCTTTTCTTTTCTTTTCTTGATGGAGTCTCGCTCTGTTGCTCAGGCTGGAGTGCAGTGGTGCAATCTCAGCTCACTGCAACCTCCACCTCTTGAGTTCAAGCAATTCTCCTGCCTCAGCCTCCCGAGTAGCTGGGATTACAGGTGTGTACCACCACGCCTAGATAATTTCTATCTTTGTAGTAGAGATGGTGCTTCACCATGTTGGCCAGGTTGGTCCCGAACTCCTGACTTCTGGTGATCCACCAGCCTCGGCCTTCCAAAGTGCCGGAATTACAGGCATGAGCTACCACGCCCAGCTAGCAATAGTTCTTCTTCTAATCCTATGAATGAATCAGTCAAAATAAAGTCAACAAGACACTTGAATTATTAATGTGCAAAGTATAAACATATATTATCTACTTTAGGTAACCTAAATAAATAATCATTTTCAGCACCCTTAAGATTAAGACTCAAATTAATCGTATAGAAAAATAAGCTTTTCATAGTTGTGATTATAATCACAATGTGTAAAAAAGATGAAAGATAAGGATTATAAATAAATAATTACTATAGAAAGATGCTTGGGAATCTCAGGAGGTTCAGATATAAGCTTACTTAGGCAGTGAATATGGACAATGCTTCATTAATCCTTCCTTGCAGTCTCGCAGCTTTATTTAAGACTACATTATACTCTCACCTTCTTTTCCTACATCCCCCTTCTCCCAGTGCGATAGGAAGAGCAGAGTGATAACGTCTTTCATGAGAATCCACACTGAGATGTGGCGAACAATGGGGCAGTTAGAGTTTTCTCGAGGTGTGTTTTTGTTTGTTTTCCTTTTAGACAGCAGGTACAAGAGTCATTGGTAGGTACACTTTAGATTCTAGAGCCATCTGTTGACAAGCTATGAAAGCTCTATGGTGTTAAGAACTGTAGAGAGTTTGAACACCAGGTAACTGGAGTATCCCTATTGACAAACTAAACTTAATAAGAAATACTTCTAAATAGATTTACTCTAGCAACTTCCTTGCACCAGGTAGTAGAGGTAACAAAAGCTTCTTGAAGGTGGTACCTCCTTTCCTAATGTGTCTGAGTAGCTTCTCTTCCTATTACCATCTTATTCGTTCTGTGTACCTTCTTTTAAGCACCTCACTCTACAAGACTGTTTCCTGTCATCACCCTGCTCTTGTCTCTCATATCCATTTCGAAGGATAGCTGAGGTGAGCACCTAGACATTTCTGAAAAAACAGAGGGGGAAATGCTGTTAACGTTTCTGACCGTGCAGATTTCCTCCCTTGCTTTGATTATGTTGTGGGGAAAATCAGCAAGAGTATTACATGGCTATGGATTGCCATTTCATAAAATACCTTCCCCCCCACTTTTTTTTTTTTTTTTTTGGTCATGCTTGGAAAATACTTTAGAACTTTTGTTAAACATCAGAAATGTCTGCTATGGTTACTTGCCGATGATCCTCAGCAGTGACCATATGGCTTCGCATCTTTAGCGTAGACTGACTTAGGAACTGTCTTTTGATGTTCAAGAGATCATCTTCTGTTATTGATGCCAGCTGAGCCACCATCCATAAAATGTGAATAATAAAATGAACTACTCTGGAAGGTAAAGAATAGTAATAAATTCTTCCCATCATTCTCAAGTGATATAAATATGTGATAAATTATGGTAGAGCCCATGGTAGAAGGAACACATTCTGAGTACTTCAGAAGATGGATGCCTTTAATTTTTTGGATTACTTTAGATATGATGGGTTTGGCAGTTAATTCCTTGGGTATGTGTATGTGTAGGTTATGTGTGTAATACTAAGCCAGTAATTCCCAAACTTTTCACTATCCAAGTACTATTTTCCTGCCCTTTTGTACATATATATTTCATATTCAAAAGATTGTGTTAACTCCAAACTTGATTTTATCAATATTAATAAGTGCATCCCTCCATTAAAATAACCACTTTCAGAACTTATAGTTATCAGGTAATAGCTAATATTCTGGCTGTTACAACTTGAGACACAGAAAACAAATTTCGCGTTTTGTCAATCATTGCAGACTAATTGTGAGAAAGTTCGTGGTTTTGATGAAATAGTCAGCAGAGTATAATCATCTTCCTCCCTGTGTTTTGGGACCTCTAACATCCAGGAACAGCAGACTGAACAACTTGATAAAGTATTGCCAAATTCAGCTTTAGATGCAGGTTCTCTAGGCAAGTGTAATTCTTAGGAAATTAGAGCATGATGTTATCCATATATTAAAAGTAATGGCAGAAACCACAATTACTTTTGCATCAACTTAATAATGTCAAAATCTTTGGGTTACTTATTCTAAAGAATGAGCTAGAAATAACAAAATATTTTCACAGCTGTGATTAACAATGATAAACAAAATGACTTTAGGTGAGTCAAGAGAAAGCATCTTTTCCAGTGATCATTTAGCTTTTAATGTGTGTTGTAGAACCGTCGCAGTCACATCATTTTCCATTCTTCACGCCTGCTGATCCACAATTGCAAACACGAGAGCAGCCTTTCTTTTCTTTAGAAGAAACACTACTATATAAATTATTCTAATTATGAATTCTTAAGTTTTAATACTGTGGATATGTTATAAGTTCCCAGATAGTTTTGAATTTTAAATAATATATTTGCACTATTCATCTATTCCTAACGCAACTACATTATGTGCCAAACTAGGTTGGGGTAGAGTGGGCATGTACTCAAGAAACATTATGATTCCGAGTTAAAACATGAAGTGATAAATAACATTTCTTTCTCCAGAGACTGGATCTCCAATTACAGCGTCATGTGTTGGATTAGGCAATTCTAAAACACCTCCACCAGGGCAAGCAGGAAAAGCGTTCCAGGATACAATGGTAAGGAGTGACCCTGATAATATGTAATGTTAATAAATGTGGCATTTTCTTGTATCTGGTGTGTATTATATTGCATGAAACAAACTAGATGCTTAATTAGAATTCCGTTGAATGAATGTCTTGTATTAAAATGAATGCCTGAATTTTGCTATGAAAGTAGGTTGTGGATTTCCAGGATATGTTCTAAATGACTGTCGTAACCACAAAATAATATCATTTATAAGGTATGTTAGGAATATGGGTGTGAAATTACTATGAAGGAAACACCTGCTGGGGCCCAGTACTTTACATACATCATTTCATTTCATGTTGAAGTATATTTAATTCAGGGCTATCATTACTATTTTAGAGATGAGTTAACCAACTAGTTAACAGACCAAGTAATTTTCTTAACACCACTGGTTAGATCCTGGAGACAATGCAAACCATTATCCTCAGAATCTGCTTGCTTTTATTTCAAAAGCTGCAATTTCTTATTATATATTACACTTGCTGCCTTTTAATTTAGGAGTGAGGACAAAGTTTTAAACCTTATTGTTTAAAATAAAAGCAGACCAGAAGTAGAGGTTCATGCCTGTAATCCCAGCATTTTGGGAGGCGAAGGCAGAATTGCTTGAACCCCGGAAGCAGAGGTTGCAGTGAGCTGAGATCATGCCACTGCACTCCAGCCTAGGCAACACAGCAAGACTCTGTCTCAAAAGATAAATAAATAAATATAAAATAAAATAAAACAAAGGGGAGAATCCCAAAAGAACACATTTATTTGATGCTGACTTTATGTGACTAAAAGCTATAATATCCTGTCAATTTTGTTTTAAATTTACGGTAGTAATCATTATTCAGTAATTTTCCTTGGATGGCTCTCCCTAGGTGTATAAATTATACAAGTCATCTAACTTTTCAAACATTGTTTCCTTATTTCTAAATAAGAGTAGTATTTTATATGCTTTCCAGGGCTTCTGTTTTGTGATGTTATGCAACAAAGCATTAACACAGTGTCTACCAGTAGAAAGACAGAATAAGTCTTAGCTAGTAGTGCTACTAAAATTTCAGGAAAGTCAGAGGACTGACTTGAGTTAGACTACCACATTCATTTTACAGACAAGGAAAATGAGGCACAGAGGTTTTGTAAGTTGCTTAAGGTCACACAGTTTGGCTTAACAGAACTATGAAGAAAACCCAGCTTTGGGAGACAAAATATGATTCCTAACATATATTTCTTATTTGTATATAAACTACAAAATTCAGAGATTTGTCTTTTGCTTCTCTAACATAAAATACTGGATTTTCCTTCTAGGACAATGACTAGTTACAAAACATGGATCATTTGGTTTAACCTAGCAGATACATTTATAAAAGACACTTCAGATTTTATTATTATTATTATTATTCGGGGCAGAAATAGATATTCTGTGAAGTCATTGACTTCTCCAGCCCTGGAACGGTGAACCCAGATTTAGTGAAATCCTCTGTTTGAACAGTCTGTCATGTCTTCTCCTTTTATCAGAAGAAATGCCTTTATGTTGAGACATTTTAGGGGTTTCTGATGGTGGAAGATGTTAAACAGTCCTCTGTTAGTAATTCAGTACCATTTTATATCTAGTTGTAAGAAATAGTTAGGCTTCTTTCCCTTATGTAACTTCAATACAGAAGTTTCTGATTGTCTGAAGGCAACTGGCTTGCAGACAGTATAGGTTAAACATTTATAACCAATGAACCAGTGACTTTATGACTGATAAATTTTATGTTTTGTGATTGTTTAGAAATTAAAATCTTAATGTAAGATTAAATAGTATAATAATAAAATGGCAGGATCCTTTTAGGAAAGAAAAGAAAATCCTTTTGTATAAAACATTTAATTTAATATGACACATTTATTGAGTACCTTATGCAAGCTTGTCACTTTGTATACATTTGAAAATACTTCTGGCATAAGTGCTATGACAAAGAAACTTCTCCCATTTCATAGACAGGGAAACTGAATAGGTAACAGAATGTGCCTGGGGCATATGGTGATTTGGCCATTGTACTGGGATTTAGGGAAACAAAGATAAATTAGCCATGGCCTTCATGAACTCACAATCTAATGAAATACAGATACTTCTCCTAACTGTCAATACAGAATTTTAAAACAAAGTGCTTCAGGAACACAAAGAAGGGAACGATTAATTTTTTTTTCTGAGAGCAACAACCTTCTTTTCTCATAGCTGCTTAAGGTAGAATTACCTGGATGAATGAGGCCACATATATAGTCTATTAAAGCCTAGAAGATGATGACTTATCTTCATATTTAGTTTGCACCAAGGGTTACTGAATGTGGATACAAGCTTTAATCTCCTAAACTCTTTTAGGATTTTATCAGGACAGCACAGAAAGTACTGAGATAATATTTGGGAGGATTAAATTGACCTAATTTAAAGCTCCTGAGTGGATATTAAGCTTTAAATCAGAATAAGGGGTTTTGGTGCTTATAAGTCTTTTATTTTGTTGCGTATAATAATTTTTGGTGAGTTTAAAAACTTCATTTCCTTT
>NW_016804806.1:477925-490432 GCF_001698545.2 Rhinopithecus bieti
TTTTTTTTTTTTTTTTTTGGTCATGCTTGGAAAATACTTTAGAACTTTTTGTTAAACATCAGAAATGTCTGCTATGGTTACTTGCCGATGATCCTCAGCAGTGACCATATGGCTTCGCATCTTTAGCGTAGACTGACTTAGGAACTGTCTTTTGATGTTCAAGAGATCATCTTCTGTTATTGATGCCAGCTGAGCCACCATCCATAAAATGTGAATAATAAAATGAACTACTCTGGAAGGTAAAGAATAGTAATAAATTCTTCCCATCATTCTCAAGTGATATAAATATGTGATAAATTATGGTAGAGCCCATGGTAGAAGGAACACATTCTGAGTACTTCAGAAGATGGATGCCTTTAATTTTTTGGATTACTTTAGATATGATGGGTTTGGCAGTTAATTCCTTGGGTATGTGTATGTGTAGGTTATGTGTGTAATACTAAGCCAGTAATTCCCAAACTTTTCACTATCCAAGTACTATTTTCCTGCCCTTTTGTACATATATATTTCATATTCAAAAGATTGTGTTAACTCCAAACTTGATTTTATCAATATTAATAAGTGCATCCCTCCATTAAAAATAACCACTTTCAGAACTTATAGTTATCAGGTAATAGCTAATATTCTGGCTGTTACAACTTGAGACACAGAAAACAAATTTCGCGTTTTTGTCAATCATTGCAGACTAATTGTGAGAAAGTTCGTGGTTTTGATGAAATAGTCAGCAGAGTATAATCATCTTCCTCCCTGTGTTTTGGGACCTCTAACATCCAGGAACAGCAGACTGAACAACTTGATAAAGTATTGCCAAATTCAGCTTTAGATGCAGGTTCTCTAGGCAAGTGTAATTCTTAGGAAATTAGAGCATGATGTTATCCATATATTAAAAGTAATGGCAGAAACCACAATTACTTTTGCATCAACTTAATAATGTCAAAAATCTTTGGGTTACTTATTCTAAAGAATGAGCTAGAAATAACAAAAATATTTTCACAGCTGTGATTAACAATGATAAACAAAATGACTTTAGGTGAGTCAAGAGAAAGCATCTTTTCCAGTGATCATTTAGCTTTTAATGTGTGTTGTAGAACCGTCGCAGTCACATCATTTTCCATTCTTCACGCCTGCTGATCCACAATTGCAAACACGAGAGCAGCCTTTCTTTTCTTTAGAAGAAACACTACTATATAAATTATTCTAATTATGAATTCTTAAGTTTTAATACTGTGGATATGTTATAAGTTCCCAGATAGTTTTGAATTTTTAAATAATATATTTGCACTATTCATCTATTCCTAACGCAACTACATTATGTGCCAAACTAGGTTGGGGTAGAGTGGGCATGTACTCAAGAAACATTATGATTCCGAGTTAAAACATGAAGTGATAAATAACATTTCTTTCTCCAGAGACTGGATCTCCAATTACAGCGTCATGTGTTGGATTAGGCAATTCTAAAACACCTCCACCAGGGCAAGCAGGAAAAAGCGTTCCAGGATACAATGGTAAGGAGTGACCCTGATAATATGTAATGTTAATAAATGTGGCATTTTCTTGTATCTGGTGTGTATTATATTGCATGAAACAAACTAGATGCTTAATTAGAATTCCGTTGAATGAATGTCTTGTATTAAAAATGAATGCCTGAATTTTTGCTATGAAAGTAGGTTGTGGATTTCCAGGATATGTTCTAAATGACTGTCGTAACCACAAAAATAATATCATTTATAAGGTATGTTAGGAATATGGGTGTGAAATTACTATGAAGGAAACACCTGCTGGGGGCCCAGTACTTTACATACATCATTTCATTTCATGTTGAAGTATATTTAATTCAGGGCTATCATTACTATTTTAGAGATGAGTTAACCAACTAGTTAACAGACCAAGTAATTTTCTTAACACCACTGGTTAGATCCTGGAGACAATGCAAACCATTATCCTCAGAATCTGCTTGCTTTTATTTCAAAAGCTGCAATTTCTTATTATATATTACACTTGCTGCCTTTTAATTTAGGAGTGAGGACAAAGTTTTTAAACCTTATTGTTTAAAAATAAAAGCAGACCAGAAGTAGAGGTTCATGCCTGTAATCCCAGCATTTTGGGAGGCGAAGGCAGAATTGCTTGAACCCCGGAAGCAGAGGTTGCAGTGAGCTGAGATCATGCCACTGCACTCCAGCCTAGGCAACACAGCAAGACTCTGTCTCAAAAGATAAATAAATAAATATAAAAATAAAAATAAAAACAAAGGGGGAGAATCCCAAAAGAACACATTTATTTGATGCTGACTTTATGTGACTAAAAGCTATAATATCCTGTCAATTTTTGTTTTTAAATTTACGGTAGTAATCATTATTCAGTAATTTTCCTTGGATGGCTCTCCCTAGGTGTATAAATTATACAAGTCATCTAACTTTTCAAACATTGTTTCCTTATTTCTAAATAAGAGTAGTATTTTTATATGCTTTCCAGGGCTTCTGTTTTGTGATGTTATGCAACAAAGCATTAACACAGTGTCTACCAGTAGAAAGACAGAATAAGTCTTAGCTAGTAGTGCTACTAAAATTTCAGGAAAGTCAGAGGACTGACTTGAGTTAGACTACCACATTCATTTTACAGACAAGGAAAATGAGGCACAGAGGTTTTGTAAGTTGCTTAAGGTCACACAGTTTGGCTTAACAGAACTATGAAGAAAACCCAGCTTTGGGAGACAAAATATGATTCCTAACATATATTTCTTATTTGTATATAAACTACAAAATTCAGAGATTTGTCTTTTGCTTCTCTAACATAAAAATACTGGATTTTCCTTCTAGGACAATGACTAGTTACAAAAACATGGATCATTTGGTTTAACCTAGCAGATACATTTATAAAAAGACACTTCAGATTTTATTATTATTATTATTATTCGGGGCAGAAATAGATATTCTGTGAAGTCATTGACTTCTCCAGCCCTGGAACGGTGAACCCAGATTTAGTGAAATCCTCTGTTTGAACAGTCTGTCATGTCTTCTCCTTTTATCAGAAGAAATGCCTTTATGTTGAGACATTTTTAGGGGTTTCTGATGGTGGAAGATGTTAAACAGTCCTCTGTTAGTAATTCAGTACCATTTTTATATCTAGTTGTAAGAAATAGTTAGGCTTCTTTCCCTTATGTAACTTCAATACAGAAGTTTCTGATTGTCTGAAGGCAACTGGCTTGCAGACAGTATAGGTTAAACATTTATAACCAATGAACCAGTGACTTTATGACTGATAAATTTTATGTTTTGTGATTGTTTAGAAATTAAAATCTTAATGTAAGATTAAATAGTATAATAATAAAAATGGCAGGATCCTTTTAGGAAAGAAAAGAAAATCCTTTTTGTATAAAAACATTTAATTTAATATGACACATTTATTGAGTACCTTATGCAAGCTTGTCACTTTGTATACATTTGAAAAATACTTCTGGCATAAGTGCTATGACAAAGAAACTTCTCCCATTTCATAGACAGGGAAACTGAATAGGTAACAGAATGTGCCTGGGGGCATATGGTGATTTGGCCATTGTACTGGGATTTAGGGAAACAAAGATAAATTAGCCATGGCCTTCATGAACTCACAATCTAATGAAATACAGATACTTCTCCTAACTGTCAATACAGAATTTTAAAACAAAGTGCTTCAGGAACACAAAGAAGGGAACGATTAATTTTTTTTTCTGAGAGCAACAACCTTCTTTTCTCATAGCTGCTTAAGGTAGAATTACCTGGATGAATGAGGCCACATATATAGTCTATTAAAGCCTAGAAGATGATGACTTATCTTCATATTTAGTTTGCACCAAGGGTTACTGAATGTGGATACAAGCTTTAATCTCCTAAACTCTTTTAGGATTTTATCAGGACAGCACAGAAAGTACTGAGATAATATTTGGGAGGATTAAATTGACCTAATTTAAAGCTCCTGAGTGGATATTAAGCTTTAAATCAGAATAAGGGGTTTTTGGTGCTTATAAGTCTTTTATTTTTGTTGCGTATAATAATTTTTGGTGAGTTTAAAAACTTCATTTCCTTTACTTTTTAAAAAGCTTAACATATTTTTAATGGTTCTAATAGATTACAAGGATATATTTAGTGGACATAGACGTAGAGGTGAAATTACCACGTGTTTGAGATATAATGTCTTCATTTAAGGGATATTCTGAAGGAAAATTTTTGATGTTGTTAAGAATCAAATACATGTGATCTTTTTTTTGTGATATTTTAGTTTATATACGTTCATAGTCTCACAAGAATTAAAAGATTACTTTCTTAAGCTAGAGTTTTTTGGGTTGAATATAAAAATATAGAAAAATATTTAAGCTTTAAAGTTATGTATTTTATTCAAATATTTATATTTTACTTTGTAGTTATGATTTTGGATGACAACATGCAAAAACTGAAGGCTCGGTGTTTAGGAAATATTGTGGTAAAGTAAGCGAAAATTTCAATACTACTATTTTAAAGGGCAAAAACTGGTGTATATATTAAGAAAAAATGGAGTAATTGCAGTGTTATTGCTACTGAGGCGGTTGTAGAAAGAACTTGTGTGTTGCCTAAGAACTGTGTCAGCTGTGTTGTAATTTAAACATAGAAGCCCCATAAAATACAACCAATTTAAATGCAATTTTCAAAAACCACAAAACAGTGAATCAATTTATTTTTGTGTATTCCTGTTTTCCCTTACCGTTGTCTCATAGGCATGTTTAATTTTACTTTGTTTTAAAATTTTATCCCTGGTATAGGCTTCTTAGCATTTTTTGAATTTTATGATTATAAATAATACTACATTAAACATTTTTTGGTCTTATTTTTCTGCTTTTCTAATAATTACAATAGTATTGAAGAGATTGCTGAAAGTATAATTACTGCGTCAAACAGTATCATCTTATAAAGTTCCAGACTTACCAAATATCCCATCTTCTTAACATTTTTTTAATCATTGTTCATTTGATAGGCAAAAGTGCTACCATTTAAAGTGAAAATATTTAAATTTACTTTAATTACATCAAGACAGGTACTTTAAAATTTGTATGCTAGTGGAAGCAGAAATGGAAGTTGATTAAGTTAGAAGGTTCACAGTATGTGACATTTTAATAATTGAAAGAGAAGTTGCTTTAGTCCCTCTGATTAACATGATATTGACATCTTTACTGATAGAGTTTAAGTAGTAGAATTCACCAGATTGAGCTACTATAAATACAGAACATCAGATTTTAAAAATGATTTGCTTTCTTATTTATTTCTATTGGAAGTCAAAAGAACTCTTATTACATGGCATTCTCAGATTGGTATAAGATTGCTTCCTATAAAGAAGATATTTTAAATTCAATGAAAATTATATGAAAATGGTGGTTTAAAAGAGGATGTTTCTTCGAGTAAAAATATTTTAACTATATAGAAAGCTAATAGAAAGCATACAAGTTATGATGTAATTCTTCTCATGCTCTTATCAGTAAACATGTAAGCACTATATTACTTTGTTAAAAGTTTCCATTTTAAAACAACATATCCAACAAAATGAAAAAATTAAATATTGGACATACCATTTGTATGCACAGTTCTCTGAGCCGGAATCTGTATTAACATAGAGCTAATTCAAATTTGACCTGTTCAAGGGAAAAGCAGCAAGGGAAGAAGGGAAGGGCTGCTAAAGAAATTAATAATTTGAACATGTTTGTGGGTGGATGTTTAGCTTGCTTAGGGAATAAAATGCTTTTTGAAAGCTTTTCAAAGCACTTTAGAAGCATACATTTTTATATAACCTCCTAACTTTGTGAGTCATCTATTTCATAAAACAACCTTTTGCAAGATCTCAGAGGTGGCATTTGATGCCAGCACGGTTTTAAACTCCTTATGGGTTTTGTCACTCTAATTATGGGCTGCTTCACCCCACATCCATTCAGAGATAATAAAATATAGCAGTGTCCCACGTAAACTGTAATTTTTTTCTTATAGCCATTAGTGTTATTTCAAATACTTAAAACTGACAACTATTGCCTTAAAGCATTCTATGGTTTAGATTGTCACCAATTCACAATTATATTTTTCCCTCTGTATTCCTAAAAGAATTTTATTGTACAGATCCAGGGTTCTGAGATTTCATTATAAATTAGTTGATGATGTAATATGTTATGACAAACAGTAGATTTGATTCCTGTCTTAGGTTAACAGTGAAGCTAGATATTTGAATATATTATAAATCGTTTTGTATTAGAAAGGTAAGGTAGAAATAATCAGAAAACAAAGGTTACCACCAAGATTTATCTCTCTCCTGTTCTCTCTGTAACAAAACAGATTTTGAAACCTTTTTTCAGGAACTCATTTTATCTATGAGAGCAAGAATTTCCTTTTGAAACCCACATTGCCAGCAGCCATTTCACTCTAACTTATCAACCTAAAAAGGATTCACATATCCCAATGGCTGCCTGCAGTATGAGTAGGATGTTTTTATATTTAACATCTATAACATTTCACATTATAGATCTTAAGACTCATTGTGTAGGTTCATATTTAGAAATAGTAATATGTGGAAACAAACAAACAAGTAAACAAAACCAAAAAACCTTTTGATCCACGTAGATTTTTCTACCTTCTTTTTTATGACATTCTGAAAAGCACTGCTTTGTTCTCCTGGGGACCCCTTGACTAGAAGTTGGCCATTTTAGCAACTCCTAAACTACTATAGGCCTTAGGATATAATATAAAGGAATCCTGCAATTTTAGTGTTTTATTAGATTACTTATATTCATAGAATTCATCTTTCTAGTAGAAGAGAGAACTTCATGTCCACATGAATGTTAGAAAATTCTTTTGATTTGGAAACCTACTCCAGGCAGTTAATTTAGTAAGAAAGTTATGGGATCTGAATTCCTATGAATACAAAATACTCATCAGTTTTAGAAGGTGTTCGTGTAATTGCATCCAGAGCTCCAAAGTGCAGAAATAAAACTATGAGTCAGTAATTTCCAGGCAACAGACAGTAGGGCGTGAAAGAAAATTTTAACTGCAATTGCCTTTCTTCCTAGCACAGTGCTCATTGTTATTAAAGCCATAGGTCTCTGGCCCTTTCTCTCTGATGGACAAACATTTTTCTCTGACCAGATCCATTGTTGCTATTGGAAGTGTGGCCTGTTCACCCTGTGCTGTATCCTGCAAGCCATAGTAGGGTGTGAGGGAGTTGTATGGAATTGTCCGGGTGGCTTTTACTTTAGTGCCTGCCAATTTCTCGTTCTTCAGATATGGTTAATGACACCTGTTCACATATTTACAGCTTCATATGAATGATTCAGTCACTGTGTTGCCATCTTGGGAAAGAGTCAGGGAAGCTTTCTTTTCATCAGGGTATCCTTTGGGTGTAACTAAGCATGTCACATAATTATAATCCTGTTCCTTTCTAAATCTCATATACCGTTTTGAGTGTGATATTTTATTAGCCTTTTAACAACACTATGAGTTAGGCAATAGGCAAACATTATCCTCCTCATTCTAGACATGACAAAGTATGCAACATTAATAGTTTCACAGCTAGAACTCACATTATTGCCCAGTCTTTTGTCTGCCCCGAGGGAAATAAATTATGGTCAATCTCTTCTGGAGAGATAAAAAGTAACTTCATATGAAAATCTCAAGAAAACCCTAAGTACCCCATAGGAAATACTGAGAGTGCAAAGTTGGGATTTAACCCAGATCTCTCCAGGGAACAGGCTTCAATTTATTTCTATTGCCATGGAAATTCCAGATGGAGCAGTGAAAAATAGACCATTTTTTATCTAGGATAGGAGGCATCTAGGAGTGTAATATTTCAGATTGGCCAGGAATGTGTTATCTTCTAGGGTGATGGACATCCTTTGTCCTGCCTTAGCTATTTAAGGATTTCTCGGAACTCTAATTCTTCCCTTCCCACGTGACTGTCACTGCTGCTTCAATTATTCACCTTTCTCCTTCAGAATGGTCTTTTAGGAAAGAGAATTACCTAAGAGGACTCTCAATTCATAATTGGATGAGTTGTACCAAAACTCCGTCTTTCACTCTGCTTGGCAGAGTTGGGGAAGGTATCACGAGGTGGTAGCATTTGCTTTCACATTTGAGGGATGAGTATAGGTATTAACTAGTTCATTTCTTAGTATTTTTGCATCTTTCCCTTCCTTCTGCCAATCCAACACATTTTTACATTCTTGTAACTACAGAAAAAAAATTCTTTTCTATAACTTTAGAAAAAGAGCTCCAGTGCACCCCGTTGTTCCAGAAGGAAGACCTTCACTTAATGTGTAATAATCCTTAGCAATAAGAAGAAAGGTGTTCCTTTGAAATACTGCAAAAAAAAAAAAAAAAAAAAAAAAAAAAAAAAAAAAAAATCTGCTGTAGCTCATATGCACCTAATGTCTATCAGGATCTTATTGCTTCTTTTCCCATGTTTTCTTTCATTGATCACATTTTCTTATCACATGTTTACACATATATATGTAAGTACATATACGTATGTATGCACATGGAGCAGTCCCTATTATCCGTAGTTTCACTTTGCACAGTTTCAGTTACCTGTGTTTGACCACAGTCCAAAGTTATTAAATGGAAGATTTCAGAAATAAATAATTCACATGTTTTAAATTGCACGCCATTGAGTGGGTGATGAATTCTTTTACTGTCCTGCTTAGTCCTGCCAGGATATGAATCAGCCCTTTGTCCAGTGCATCCATGTTGTCTACACTACTGCCCTTTAGTCACTTAGTAGCCATCTTGGTTATTAGATTGGGTGTCTAGGTGTTTTACAGTGCTTGTGTGCAACCAACCTTTATTTTACTTAACAATGACCCTAAAGCACAATAGTAGTGATGCTGGCATTTTGTTCTAAGTGTTCTATTTTGTTATTAGTTGTTGCTGTTCTTCTCTTACTGTGCCTAATTTATAAATTAAACTTTATCACAGCTATGTATACATAGGAAAAACCTTATTATATGTAGGGTTCAGTACTACCATGGTTTCAGGCACCCACTGAGAGTCTTGGACCATATTCCATGTAGATAAAGGGGAACTACTTTGTGTGTGTGTGTGTGTGTGTGTTTCTGTGTGTGTGTGTGTTTCTGTATGTGTGTGTCTATTGAAAACAAATGATTCCAATTCTGAATCCTTTTTTCTTTTCCCCTTTTCTTTAGGAATATCGTATGTCTTCCTTTATGAGTCTTTCTTTAGAGATTTTTCTCAATATTCAAATTACCACATCTGATTTTTTAAGATACCACATTGTGTTAGTGAGGAACAGAAAGCATGTGCTTATCTTATCCTATCAATTACCAATTGCAATTTCATATCTTGCTTTTCAGTCTGATCCTCAGTCAGACTTGTGAATGATGAAGTAGTTTTCTGAGAGCATCTCAACTTGGGACAAGCACACATGCTATCTCCAGCAGGTCCACACCTTGGATGGGGATAAAAACTTCTCTTCCAAGCACTACTGGCAAGGCGGAGTTTAACCACCTTCTGTAAAGTTCACCTGACGAACACTTGAGTGGTTACATTTGATGTCATTTCATTAACTTAATGGAGTAGACATCATTCACTATCCTCCCTATCTGTATTCTAAAAATACTAAATTTCTTTTTCTTGTAGTTCATAAAGTGCTAGGATCTCCACGTGTCTGTGATCATAGTTTATATCCTTGGGTCATTAATGTGTAACACGGTGCATGAGGAATACCAAACACCTAACAAATATTGACTAAAGGAAGAAAATGAATGTTTGTGTTAATGCATAAATTAATGAATACATAAACAAGGCCATCAAATAATCCCTCTGGTGTTTTCTTCGCTACTGTTCAAATCTCCATCTTCTCTCTCTCCACTGGCTACTTCCACTCAAATCTTTCTCATGCTAAATCAACCTGTCTTTGTGCATTAAGCCACTGACATATACGTCTCCTTCCAATCACCCACAAATTTTAAAAAGTATGGTCTAAACTTACTGTGCCTACTTACTTCCTGTTTATTTCTTAATCACTCCAGCTGTTACTTTCCCCACTCCATTGAAATGACAATTGTGAGAAAACGTAAAACATCTTAATTACTAAGTTCCATGATCACTGTTGCATCTGCTTTCAAACAAAATTTACACTTCATTTAACCTCGTTTCATACTAGGTCATTATTAAAACTGTATTCTAGTGACTTCTTAGATACTACTTGCCCCTGGCTCTCATAATATCTCTGATTTTCTTTTCTTTTTTTTTCCTCAGTGGAGTTTTTTCTTTGATAATTCTTTAACACTGATATGTAGCCGTAGAGCTACATTCCTCTTTTATACTCTCTCCGTGAATCATCTCATCAATTTCTAAGATTTCTGTAATTACCTAGCTACACGTGGTGAGCATATCAATATGTCCACCCAGGCTCATCTCCCTTCTGATTTCAGACACATATTTATTGACATATTACTTAATAGCTCCATTTATGATGCCACACGTTGCTAAAATTCAGGATCTAAACAAATTATCTGTTACCTCTGTACTTGTACAAATCCGAAAATTCCACCACTCCTGAAAATACTGCTTTTACTACATTGCACTCTTTGTGTTGGCATCACTATTGATCTAGAATAAAAACTTTCTATTTCCATCTAGAATAGAAACTTTCTATAGAAACTTTCAGAGTCAGCTTTGATTTTTTTCTTTTCTTCAACCCTCACATTTAATTTTCATCCTCTTACTGTGGCTTCTCCTTATCTAGTTCATCACACTTGCTTTAGCACTCTTCCTAGAACAAAGATCCAATGACAACTTTGGTTTTTAAAACACCTTTGGTAACTTGACTTTAACATGTCCTCTTGTACTAGTCAGAGATCTCCAAAGAAATAGAACCAATCGGATGTATACACACACACACACACACACATATATATACACACACATACACACATATGTATAGAGAAGGAGGAATATTTGTTTTAAGGAATTAGCTCATGCAGTTGTGAAGGCTAGCAAGTATAAAATTTGCAGGACAGGCCAGCAGGCTAGAAGACCCAGGAAAAGTTGTAGTTTGAGTCTGAAGGCAGAATTCCCTCTTCCTCCTGGGAGGTCAGACTTTTTTTTCTATTAAGGCCTTCAACTGATTAGAGGAGGACCATTCACATTATGGAGGATAATCTGATTTACTCTAAATCTACTGATTTAAATGTTAATTTCATCTAAAAAATACTTTCACAGAAACACCTAGAATGCTTGATCAAATATCTGGGTACCCTGGCCAAGCTAAGTTGATGCATAGAATTAACCATCACACCTATTCATAATGTTGAGGACTATTTATACACACACACACACACACACACGCACTCAAACCTCGTTTCAGATTGAGCAGACCATTTATACTTGTGCACTCATTGTTCACCTCATTTTTTATATTGCTATACCTTACATATTTTAAGAAATCAGTATCTATTTGCTGATTGACTGAATGGAAAGAATGAATGAAACAAAGAAACACATGAAAGGAAGGATTTACGTATGTTGGTCACACAGCATGAAGTATCTTTCCTTCTTATTCCTTTCTCAGCTTCATAAACCTATTCTTCGAGATTGAAATCATACATCAACTTTCTGCATGTCACATTCTTTGAGCTCACTCCTCTCTCATGTTTTCTTTCGTACAAAATGTCTGCCACATATTGCATAAGTTGAATTCTTTGTTAGATGCCTCTTCAGGATGATTTGAATGATACTATCACCTGCTTTTATCCTTTCACTATTCTGGGGCCTCATTCTCATTTTATTTCTTTTACTTCTTCCCCCACTTCTTAATCTTTTCTTATTCTCTTCACTGCCATTTCCCAGCACCATGTGTCATATTTAATAGCAAGCACCTCTGTAATCCAAAGGGAACCAGCTAGACATATGATGTCCCTCTATAAAGGTGGCTTTAATTCCAGAGAGAAAGTGAAGAGCTGAGATTTTCTGTTCTTAATGATTAAGATTAACGATACTTTTCAATATGATTAGGATGACCTATTTTTACCACTGAAGTACATTTTAGGTTAGGCTTTTCATTGAACAGAGGTTTTAATATTTGGTGATTTTTACCAACCTTCCAATAACTGGATGAAAGCCAAAGACATTCTCCTGGGAAACATACAGTCAAGTTTTACATTAAATTTCAGGGGGTTCAAAGAGTCCTCAGTGTTCATGCACCCCATAGTGTATTATTCTTAATTCCCAGGGTCTACAGGTATATATAAAGTTACTTAGACCTTTCTTGTAAGAATGAGAGATGGTAAGAAAATGTGTATTGTCCTTGTCCTTCAGGAATTTTGTGCAGATATTTAAAGTTTTGTGCAATAGCTTTGGAAGCCTGTGTCCTTAAGGCTTATTTTTTTCTGGGAGATGGCTAACTATGTTTTCATCCGATAGTCATCAATTAATTATAAGAATATACAAAAAACTCAAATTTACAAGAAAAAAACAACCCCATCAAAAAGTGGGTAAAGGATATGAA
>NW_016804806.1:491209-502783 GCF_001698545.2 Rhinopithecus bieti
AAATAAGAATATCACTGTAAAAAAAAAGAAAAAAGAATATACTCTATCTGTTACAAATTGCTAGCACTGTATTTTTTCTCATGAGGCAAGAGGAAATACAGGTTAGCAGGGCATCTTCTTTTAAAAATAGAAGTTGCAAACATAATTGGCTTCTGGAAAGTATGAGATTTTCTCTTTCTCTCTAGTAATATTCTTCCTGTAAAATGCAATCCTCTTGGTCCTATCTATACACTCTGGATTAGGTACATACTAGGCTACCAGGACACTCAGCTCTTGCAAACAGCACTAAATACTAACTCATTTAGGTTATGATTGTGAACAGGTAGAAGTCTCTGCTGTGAGCAGATAGTGTGTGGATGTTGGTGGACCAAAATGTTTGATTTGGGGTAGATAAAATGGGGAAAAAAATGCCTGTTTAATATGTAGTTTTTGATATGCATAGCTCTCATCATGGGCAATATTATATGTTCAGAAATTTGGATCAACAATCAGGTGGAACTAAGAAACAGCTGTTCCCATTGTACCTGGCATATACACTGTAATTTGCTTCAGACTCCACCACTCTCTATTGCCCTCAATCCATCATAAATGTCAGCTGCCATTGATTATCACAGATACCTCTTCTTTTCATTTAGTATAGTAGAGCAATGATTTCCAATACCCATGTATATGTCAAAAATGGCACCATGAAATACAGAAAGACCCTATATATCATTATATATTTCTTGGGAGCAACTGAAAATTGTCTCTTATTTAATATGCAAGCAGAATGCATCTTCATCAGGTTTATTATCATTTATTTTACATACAATTTGCTTCACTCACTAATGTTATCTCTCTTTGCCCATATTGGCATGTGATTTGCCATTTTTTTCCTAAGGTCCTCTTCACTTTTTCACCTTCAGCATCCTGACAGTGCTGCTAAATTGATTTTTAGTATTTGTTGTAGTCTTATTTTATTTCAATGCTTAAAAATCAATGATTTTACACTTTTCTGTAAAATATTAACAATTAAAACAAACTAATGAAGTGATGTTATCTATATGGTTATTTACAAGTATTTACATAATAAGCTTAGTTAAAAGAAACTGGAGGGAGTATTGGCTTCAACCTATTGCCTTCATATGGATTTAGCAAACAGTAATAATCACAACACCAATAGCAACAACACAACAGCATTTCTTTGGATTATTTTACAGATTACAAAATACCCTCATGTGCATTTTATGCAATTACATGAAGTCCAGAAATGCTGACATAGTATATTTCCTCTGTCTTAAAATAATTTTAAATAAAGAGCATCTAGCAAGGGAGAACTCCTCCCCTGGATCACTACTGGGAGGCTGGACATTATACAAATGGGCAGTATCTACTCAAGGAGGCATCGGCAGCTGCTTCCGGTTGTAACAGCATTTTGTTCCTGACAGAGTGTGAGAGTAAAATTCAGTGCTACAAAGTTCTAATGTTGAGGTGGGGCCATGTGACCACACTGCTTTCTTTTGTACTGTCAGACCCGAAAATCCTGCTTGTGGGGAATGTGTGATGTCGTCTTACACGGACACTAGCCATCTGTGCTTCATTTTCAATTTTCTCAGCATCAGAACTACGAATTCACAACCCCATTTAGTACTTTTTTTATTATGTAAATATGGGAGGGTAGGTTTTGAAAGCCCCTACGTTTTACAGTATTGAAAATTCCAAACTAGAGTATCTAAAAGGTTTCTGTGTTCAGAAAGCAATTTGAGTGGTTGTCTTTGTTAGTAGGCACTTCCTACAAGTGAAAAATATGAGAATTTCATTTATTTATGTAAACATAGATAGATAAACAAATAGATAGATAGAGGTTAAGCCCTTGCCATGCATATAATACCTGTTTGACACTATAAATGAAAGAAGTATGAGGAGGAAATTTGCTGAAGACAAAAGATACATAGTTCTGTGTATTTTCTATGCTGAAGCATTTCCATGTGTTTATAGAAGTGAGAAATCACATAGTACTGGATGATCATGAAAAGAAAAAGGAGGAGGAAGCAGTAAGAGAGAATTCCCAGCGGAGGGAGGCATATTGATTATGAAGATAAGTTTGTACACTGAGTGCTTAATTAGAATATTCTGTTACACAAAGAGACAGGCAAAGATGACAGTACACTGATACTTCAAAAAATAAATTAACTTTTCAATGGTGAAAGAATAGTTTTCTAAGAAAGTAATTCAATGACACGTTTTTTGGTTCTTTTTTTGCAGATACTATGTTTTTCATTGAAACAATGATTATTGCTAATAGTTATTTGAATTCCACATATTTGTGCCTTTTGTGCACTTTCCAGAGACTAAAGTCGTTCTTCAACAGTTCTGCTGTACAATGGTCAGCTATATAAACCTCAGTTAGACATGAGCTATCCAGCAGATTTAGGGGTTATATTTCAATGTGGGATTTGAATTGTAATTATCCATCACACTAGAAAAATAATAGTTCTAATCAACCTGTCTTTATTACCACTTTCATCATAATTTTAACTGCTCTGTTTTATATAAGGTTGCCATTGCCACCTGGGGCTTTTCAGGACTCTGGAAGAATCAGGAAGCATTCAAGCATTTATACTTTGAAAATTTCCTGTAAGAACTTTAATATGCTTTTTTATCTTTTTATGTACTTTTCTATAATTCTTGCCTATTAAATTGAGAAACTTGCTCCTAGAATCGTAGATCAAAAAAGAAACTTTCAAAGGTTATCTGGACTGGTTTCCAGCTCCCAGGAATAAGAATGCCCAATTCATAATTATCTAAATAAGTCAGTTTTATACTTATTGTCAGTCTCTAGACATAGAAATTCTTGGTTTTTCTTAGCAGCTTTTCCTAGAATTTAATAGTCCTCAGTATCAGGACATCAGGACATTATTTGTTACATAAAAATGTTGTTTGGACTTTCTATATTGTTTCCTCTACCTGATTCCTCTGTATCAACAGACAGAGAGTAACAAATCAGAATTATGTAATGTCATTAAGACCCTTTAACCTCTTACCTCTTATTGGTTATATGAGCAAATTCCCTTCAGCTTGCCCAGAAGTTGTATTTTCCATTTCTTTATTTTGACACCAGTTCTTGAATGTTCTCTGAGCGCTCTATTTGTAAATCTTATTTTAAAAATACAGATACAGGACAGAAACAGTGTACTCAGAGCCCAACACCCAGAGTCCTAGACAACAAAAAGTGCCTTCCTGTTTCACATTCTGTCGTCATGTGAAACTTGTTACTCCATGCCGTGGTGATGTGTGTTATGTTTATAACAGCACTTCATTAATAAAACACATCAGGGTCTGCTCACATCATCTTTTGGTTGTCCCTCTACTTACACCCCCCACCCCCACCGCCTAACCCCAACAGGGACACCTGGTTCTCATTTTTCACTAAGTAAAATTCTGAATGAACAGAATTTCACTAAAATTTTGCCAAAGTATTTAGCATTTTATCTTTGTTATTTGTTAGTGAAGGAAAGATAACCTAATCATCCAGACAAATGACAAGAATTAAAATAACTTTCTTTAGGAAGAAATTGCAGCATTGAATGACCTCAATAGCCAAGATTAAACATCCCCTGATAGAGTGTGGCAGGGAAGATTTGTCAGTGTAGTTGACTCCAGTAAGCCCAATCTATCTGCATGATGGGCCACAGTTAAATCATCAGAGTGCAGGTGGTGAGATCATTGATTATAGCCTGACAATGGCAAATGATATGTGCATGTGGTATTAACATGATCACCTTTAACACTAAAAGCTCCCTCAAAGCCCCTGTTTATGGCTACACTATGTGAAGTGACTCTGTACTCTGTCTTTTTACCTGATCTCAAACCTATTATTTGAGGAATTAATAACAGCACAGAAGGGTTGAGTAATTTCCCATGAGTTCACATAGGTGAGAAGTGATGGAACTGAGATGAACCAAAATAGTCAGGCTTGAGAGTTCATACCCTTAACTACTACTCTAGGTTGCCTCTCTAACATTAATAAAAGTATTAATTGCAGTAAAATTATTGAGAGCTCATGATGTGCCAGAGTCTGTTCCTCTTTCACTTGTATACACTGTTTCATGCGTGCTTCACAGAAGCCTTAGAAGGCAGAGCTCATTTTCCCATTTAACAGATGAGAATACTGAGTCTCAGAAAGTCTAAGAAACACAATAGTGGCTTTCCAGGATTTGTACTAAAGTCCATGCTCATAAACATAGGTATCAAAATAACTCAGAAGCATAAGGAAAAATAATATTTATTTTTTCTACTTCTTATTCTTTATTATTCTTATTCTGTCATTTCTAGACCAGCAACAATGTTTTACTTTGAGTGACTAAAAATTAAATTTCATACTTACTATTAAATTTCACTGAAGCTTGAATCCAATCCTAACCTATATTAATAAACTAGTGCTGTCTTGGGAAATTATTCACTGGGAGCTTTAAAGCTTTTAAAAGTTAATACAATTAAAGAAGAAATGTATCAAAGAATTACTTTGCAATATCAAAGTATATTGGAATTAGTATTAAGCTATTACTTCTCCATTAAAAGAATAAATTGGATTCATAAACTTTACAACTCTATATTCAAACACTTAAACATTTCTAAAACGCTTCTTATTCTTGGCTGTTAAAGGAGCAAAGAGATTCTAGTACAGTTTCCAGATAAAAAGTAGTGTAATTTCCTAGTCTAGTTATGAAAAATAGCAAACGTTCACAGTAAATCCATTTCTATTACATTGTATATTTTACGAAGTTTAAAATGATTACATTACTTAATGGTACATGTTAATCAAATATTATTTTTTCTTGTTTTCAGGGATATTATGATACCATGGATGCTGGTTACATGGATGAAGAAGGCTATGTGTATGTTATGTCTCGAATGGACGATGTAATAAATGTTGCAGGTCACAGAATTTCTGCAGGTGCCATTGAAGAGGTATTGATGAATATTGGTATTCTATTCCAAGTAGTGTTTAGGCACAGAGCTGCACTGAAGACAATATTGAGATTATTTCACTTGGAAAATTACCACACCCTTCATTTGCAGCAGAGGCTAGGTTACTCTCGTATCTCTCTCACCTCACTTTCTCTCTTTTACATATCCATATTCCCTACACTCCCACATCCCTGGGTGGTAGTGAAGAGTTTTAAACACTTACATATATTTTTTTCTTTATGGGATAGACTGTGTACATTTGTCTCTTAATACTTGCTGCTTAAATGTCTCTAGCTTCTTGATTTACTCATGTTTAATCATCAGGTTTGCATAAGGTCTTTAAGTGGTGTGGGATTAAATATTTTATTGTACTCTTAAATCCTGAGAATTTTCTTCCAATGTAAGTCACATGAAGTCTCCAGAAGAGGTTTTAAAATGTTTTAAAACTTACTCCTATGGAGTAAAATCTACATTATTGTTATACAGTACTGTGGGTATTTATACTAATACAGTTTCTTGTAACCATCAGCAGAGAAAGGACACAATACAATTTCAGCACTGTCAAAGAATTCTCTCACAATGTCACCTTCGTATTCTGACTCTTGTAACCCTTGTTTTTGTCTCCGTTCCTATGTTTTAACCTTCTCTCCAATTTTATATAAATAGATTATACAGTATTGTAACCTTTGAGACTGGGTTATTTCATTTAGGAAAATATATTTTAGATCCTTCCAAGTTGTTGCATTTATTAAGAATTTGCCTTTTTATGTTGTTGTATAGAATTCCATCGTGTGGCTATACTAACAAGTTTATGTATCCATTCATCCATTAAAGGACAAATGGGTTAGCTCTAGTTTGGAGCAGTTATAAATAGGGCTGTTATACACATTCAAATACAGGTGTTTGTGTAAAGACTGTTTTATTTCTCTATGATAAATACCTAAGTGGGTTTTCTGGGTTATGTGTTAAGTGTATGTTTAAGGTTGTGAGAAACCACCAAAGTGTTTTCCCATGTTACTGTGCTATTTTACCTAGCCATCAGCAGTATTTAAGGGTTTATAATTTTCCCCATTCTTTCTAGAACTTGGTAGTGTCATTACTCTTGATTAAACCATTCTACTAGGTGTGTAATATTATCTCACTGTGCATGTGATTTGCATTTCCATAAAAACTAATGATATTAGGCATCTTTTCACAAGCTTATTTGCCATCCATGTATCTTTTTTGATGAGATAGTTGTTAAAATCTGCAGCCCATTTTCTTTTTTATTTGGATTGTTTCTTTTTTATTGTTTAATTTTTTAAGTTCTTTATATGTTCTATATCCAAGTCCTTTATCTGATGTGCAGTTTGCAAATTTTTTTTCTAGTTTCTGACTGATCTTTTTATTTTGTTAGAAGTGCCCATAACAGAGAAAAAAAAATGGTTTTCATTTTGATGAAGCCTAATTTATCATTTTTTCTTTTACAGATTATGATTTTGGTATTGTATATAAAAACTCTTTCCTAACTCAGCATCACAAAGATTTTCTCTTGTTTTCATTTAAGAATTTTATAGTTTTATGTTTTACATTTAGTTTTATTGTTTTAATTTATATCATTTTAAATTTAAATTTGAGTTAGTTTTTTAATATAGTGCAAGGTGTAGGTTGATACATAATTTTTTAAGTGGATGCCAGTTGTTCCGGCATCATTTGTTGAAAAAAAAAACTACCCTTTCTCTGTTGAATTGCCTTTGAATCTTTGTCAAAAATCAGGTGATAATATTGGAGTGGGTCTGTTTCTAGAATATCTTGTCTATTTCATTGATCTATGTGTTTATGTTTTTACCAATACTATACTATCCTGACACTGTAGCTTTGTAGTATATTTTAGAGTTGAATAATGTGAGTCCTCCATATCTGCTCTTTTTTTCAGTCTTGTTGTAGCTATACTAGTTCCTCTAGGTATTCCATATACACATTTGAATAAGAAATTCTATAGGTACAACAAACCCATACATAAATTTTGATTGAGATTGTGTTAAATCCATATATTAATTGGAAAAAAATTGCTATTTCAAACTTACTGAGTTCAAGCCACAGGTTTTGTATATTTCTTTCTTTAGGACTTCTTTGGTTTGTTTCTCTAATAGTTTGTAGTTTTTAGCATACAAATTCTGAACAAGTTTTGTTAAGTTTATACTTAAATCTTTAATTTTTTAGCTATTGTAAATAGTATTTTTTAAAAACTTTGGTTTCAAATTTTCATTGCTAGTGGATAGAAATAACTACTGACCTTTTTGCAGACTGATATGTAACCTATGATCTTGTTTAATTTGCTTGCTAGCTCTAGCAGTATTTTTGGTAGACTTGTTGAGACTTTCTGTGTAAACAATTATGTTACATGTGAATAAAACATTTTATTACTTTCTTCCCTATTTGAATGGTTTTACGTCTTTTCTTGCCTTTGGAACTGGCTAGAATTTGGGGTAGGATGTTGAATAAGACTGGCAAGAGCAGACACCCTTGTCTTGTTCCTGATCTTAGGGTAAAGGCAAGAATGGAGCTAACTGTAGGTATTTCTGTAAATACATACTTTATCAAACAGAATAAATGTTTTTTATTTCTAATTTGCTGAAGTGTTATTTTTAATTATGAATTCATGTTGAATTTTATCAAATGCTTTTCTGCCTCTATTGATAAGAACGTGGTTTTCTTTTAACAGTGTTATGTGAATTACATTAAATAACTTTCAGCTGTTGAACTAGTCGTGCATTCCTGGGACAAATTTTACATGATTCCAATGATTTATTGTTTTTATACATTGATTTGTTTAATCAATAGTAATTTTCCTTATTCTGAAATATACTGTTTGTGGTAATCATATAGTCTTTCTTTTCTTTGAATCATGTTTGAATCATTGATCTTTTTCCATATTTTCATTTTTAATCTATCTGTATTATGTTTCATATGGGTTTCTTGTAGACAGCATCTACTTAGATCATATGGACAGCATGTATTTGTTTTTATGTTTATCCAATCTGACAATCTCTATCATTTAGTGTTTTCAGATAATTTACATTTAATTATTGATATATTTATATGTCTGTCTACCAGTTTATTATTATTCTTTTTGACTCTTCTCTTTTTCATTCTCTTATTTTATTCTTCTCATTTCATTCTCCCCTCTCCTCTCTTTTAAATTATTTTGGGTTTTCTTTGTAGCTTTTATTAATTTGCAAGAATGTCTATTATTCCATTCATGCCAAGAGATTTTTCCCATTCTTCTTGGGCCATGGTTATTATTTGGTTTTTATTATTCATCTTTATTACTTTTATCCTGAATGTGAAAATGAGGTGTTCTGGGTCAAAGGCATATATATATATTTTTTAATAAGAGTGTCATTTCCCCATTACCCTAGGTCTTATTGTGACCCAATGAGAGCCAATGGCAATTTTTCCTACATGAGTAGCCAGATTCTCCATAAATGAAGGTTAAAAAAATGAATTTTCTCACTTATAAAAGGGAGGGAGGCAGCCATCCTTCCTGAAGACTCTTCTTGAAAACATAGTGTCTTTAATCAAAATTCTAATTATTTAATATATAAGTAAAATAGCGCCAGGAACCAGATAGCCCTGTGTATCTCCAGTTTTACAACCTGGAGATGTTTCTACCTCCTGGCAATTAATCTTTTTTAGTAGGTAAATACCTAAGAAGATAGTGATCCAGTCTACCCAGCTCCTTGGGAGTTTATACCGGGGATCTAGTCTGGACTGTACACACTCGGCCTTGACAAGTAAATTAAAGTTTTATTTTCCTTTAAGATCTGAGCAATTCATTAAGGAAATGACTATAGATCTAATTTTTAGGACGTTTTAAGAGTCTCAGGAGGCTAGGACTTTTTATAGGAGCACTGATAAATCTAGAGGTTTATTTCCCCGTAGGTACAATAGCTAAGTTAAAATTTTTGATAATTCTGATATTTGGATAATCTTGGGTTTGGTATCTAGGGATTTCCTTTTTTCTTAAAAGATGTTTAGATTTTCCTGATAACTGTTATGTGTATTTTACATCTTACCCCAAGTGTTTTGAATATTACACCATGAGATTCTGGATCCTATTTAAATCTTCTGGATTTCTGTTATTGTGGCTACTTATTTTAGGAGGCGGTCAGCCCAGTTAGGATCAGACAACATAGCTTTACCCACTTTCTGTGGACTGTGGTTTTAATGTCAATTTAATTTTCAAAGCTTTTGTCTATTTGGATATTCTACATATACAACCATGTTGTTTAGGAACAAATAGAGTTTGAGATCTTCTTTCTCAGTCTGTATGCATTTTATACTCCTTTCTTGTCTTATTGCACTACTTAGTATGATGATGTTTTTCTTTCTTGTTGCACTAGCCAGTATGATGTTGAAAATATACTTGTGAGAGTAGACATCCTTGCCTTGTTCCTGATCTTAGCAGGAAAGTTTTCAGTTTCTCACCATCGAGTATGATGTAAGCTCTCGGTTTTTTGTAGATGGTTCATCATCAAATTGTGGAAGTTCCCCTCTATTCCTAGTATACTCAATGTTTTTATCATGAATGGATATTGGATTCTGTCAAATGTTTTATTTTTTCTGCATCTACTGATACGATTATGTAATTTTCCTTCTTCAGCCTATTGATGCGATGGATTACATTGATTATTGAATTTTGAACCAACATTGCATACCTGGGATAAATTCCACTTGGTCATAGTACATAATTCTTTTCACACATGATTGGATTCTATTTGCTAATATTTTATGGAGGATTTTGGCATCTACGCTCATGACAGCCACTGTCTATAGCTTTTTTTTTTTTTTTTTGTAATTGTCTTATTTTAGTATTAATACAATGGGAATATTTTATAACTCATTCTATGGGGCCAGCATTATTCCAGTCCCATAGATTGAGTTAGAAAATATTCCCATTACTTCTGTCATTGGAAGGGCAGATTGTAGATAATAGGTCTAATTTATTCTTTAAATGGTAGAATTAACTGATGAATTGGTGGAATTCACCAGCAAACCTATCTTTGCCTGGTACTTTCAGTTTTGGAAGGTTAATAATCATTAATTATTGATTAAATTTTTAATACATATAGGCCTATTCAGATTGTCAATTTCTTCCTGTGTGACTTTTGGAAGATTGTGTCTTTCAAGAAATTAGTTTATTTCATCAATTCAAATTTGTGGACATAGGCTTGTTCACAATATTCCTTATTATCTTTTTAATGTCCATGGTCTATAGTGATATGTCCTCTTTCATTTCTGATTTTAGTAATTTGTCTCTTCCTTTTTTTTTTTTTTTCTTAGCCTGGCTTGAGGTTTATTGATTTTGTTGATCTTCTAAAGGAATAGCTTTTGGTTTTGTGGTATTTTCTATTAATTTCTTATTTTCAATTTAATTTATTTCTCCTTAATTTTTATAATTTCTTCTGCTTACTTTGAATTTAATTTGGTCTCCCATTTTCTAGTTTCCTAAGGTGAAAGTTTAGGTAATTGATTTTAGATCTTTCTTCTTTTCAAATATGTGAATTCAATGCTATAAATTTTCCTGCAAGCATGCTGCTGCTGCATCCCATAAATATTGATGTTATATTTTAATTTTCATTTAGTTAAAATATGTTTAAATTTCTCTTGAAATACCTTCTTTGACTCATGTGTTATTTAGAAGTGTGTTGTTTAATCTCCAATAATTTGTGATTTTACATCTATTTTTCTGTTATTGATTGCTAGTTTAATTCCATTATTACCTCAGAACAGATATTGTATGATTTATATTCTTTTAAAAATTTTAAGGTGTGTTTTATAGTCCAAAATATAGTCTGCTTTGGTGAATGTTCCACTTGAGTTTGAAAAAAAATGTGTAATCTTCATTCAACAACTTCATTCAGAGACAAAGAAAAAATATAAATCAGAAATTTAGATAAAGAAAAGTAAAGGAAGAACATCAGAAATGAATAAACGAAGGTGTATTTGTCTGTTCTCACACTGCTAATAAAGACCTATTTGAGACTGGGTAATTTATAAAGGAAAGAGGTTTAATTAACTCATAATTCCACATGGTTGGGGAGGCCTCACAATCATAGCAGAAGGAGAATGAGGAGCAAAGTCATGTCTTACATGGCAGCAGGCAAGAGGGAGCGTGCAGGGGAACTCCCTTTATAAAACCATCAGATCTTGTAAGACTTATTCACTCTCATGAGAACAACACAGAAAAGATTCGCCCCCACAATTCAGTTACCTCCCACTGGGTGCCTCCTATGACACGTGGGAATTATGGAAGCCACAATTCAAGATGAGATTTGGATGGGTACACAGCCAAATCATATCAGAAAGTAAAATAAAATATTTTATTGTTCTTGTTCTCAATTTATCTCACAAATAACAGTTTGTTCATACTAATAACAGCAACAATATGTGTGCATATACGCACATACATATATATGCTTATGTATCAGCAAAATAAATGACAGTAGTGATACAAGGGCTAGAAGGGAGGAATTAGGAATTTTTGTTATTAAAAGGTACTTGTTCTGTCTATGATGTGTTGAGCGTGGACTTTTTTTTTCTTTTTTTTTCTTTTTTTTTTTTTTTTTTTTTTTTTTTTTT
>NW_016804806.1:502993-513612 GCF_001698545.2 Rhinopithecus bieti
TTTTTTTTTTGAGACGGAGTCTCGCTCTGTCGCCCGGGCTGGAGTGCAGTGGCCGGATCTCAGCTCACTGCAAGCTCCGCCTCCAGGGTTTACGCCATTCTCCTGCCTCAGCCTCCCGAGTAGCTGGGACTACAGGGGCCCACCACCTCGCCCGGCTAGTTTTTTGTATTTTTTAGTAGAGACGGGGTTTCACAGTGTTAGCCAGGATGGTCTTGATCTCCTGACCTCGTGATCCGCCCGTCTCGGCCTCCCAAAGTGCTGGGATTACAGGCTTGAGCCACCGCGCCCGGCCTTTTTTTTCTTATTCTTAATTCTTAGTTGTTGAATGAAGTGGACTATTGATGTCAGTTTTATTCAGTTGATTGATGGTACTGTTGAACTGAACTATGTCCTTACTGATCGTGTGCCTAGTGGATCTGTAAATTTCCAGCACAGGGGTGTTGAAGTCTTGAACTATAATAATTTATTCATCCGTCTCTCCTCCCAATTCTCTCAGTTTTTGCCTGACATACTTTAATGCTGTAAGGATCATCATTCCTTCTTGGGTTATTAACTTCTTTATCATTATGTAATGCTTCTGTTTATTCTCGATACATTTTCTTGCTCTGAAGTCTTCTGTGCTTGAAATTAAGGTAACTACCCCTACTTATACAAATTAGCATGGTATAACTTTCTCCATCCCTTTACTTTTAATCTGTATGTGTCATTATATTTAAAATGGGTTTCTTTCAGAAAACATATAATGGAGGCTTGTTTTTTTATCTACTCTCTGACGATCTGCCTTTTAATTGGTATATTTAGATCAGATATTAAGTGATCATTAATATAACTGAATTAATATTTACTGTATTTGTTATTGTCTTCTGTTTGTTGCCCTTATTCTTTGTTTCTATTTCTGTCTGTCTTTCTCTGTATTTTGTGGTTATAATTGGACATTTTATATTATTTCATTTTGCTATCCTTTCTTAACATATTAAATATACTTTTTTAAACTTGTTTTAGTGGTTGCCCTAATGTTTGCAATATATATTTACAACTAATCAAGTCCAGACTCAAATAATACTATGTTACTTCATAGGCAGAGCAAATACCTTATAATAGCAAAATATTTCTAATTCCTCCCTTGTAGCTCTTGTATCACTGCTGTCATTCACTTGCTTATACATAAGCATATATGCATGCACATATACCCACATTGTTGCTATTATTATTGTGAGCAAACTTATCTGTGAGGTAAATTGAGAACAAGAAAAATAATTTTTTATTTTATTTTTGTTTATTCATTTCTGATGCTCTTCTGTTATTTTTATTCATACAAGTTTCTGATATATTATTTTCCTTGTCTCCAAATAACATTTCTTGCAAAGCAGGTCTACTGGCAATGTATTACCTCAATTTTTTTTCTTTTGTCTAAAAAAGTATTTATTTCTCCTTAATTTTTGAAGGATAATTTTCCACAATACAGCAATCTGTAATTCTGTAATTCTAGAATTAGTGGTGCTTTTTTCTCTCTTGATACTTTAAATATTTCGCTCCACTGTCTGCTTGTTTACATGGTTCTTAAGGAGAAATCACATATGATTCTTATCTTTGCTTCTCTACAGGTAAGGTTTTTCTCCCTCCACTCTAGCTTTCTCTAGAATTTGTTTCTTTATCTTAGATTGTTTGAAATTTGAATATGATATGCCTACATGTAGGATTTTTTTTTTTTTTTTTTTTTTTATGTTTGTTTTTCTTGATGTTTTCTGTGATTCCTGGATCTATGATTTTGTGTCACCATTAATTTGGGGGAAATTCTCAGTCATTATTTCTTCATACATTGCTTCTATTTCTTTCTTCTCCTCCCATTACCACTATTATGTGTTTGTTACAGCTTTTGTATTTGCTCTGAAGTTCTTGGATATTTTGTTCTGCTTGGGGATTTCTTTTCCATCTTTTTTCTCTTTGATTTTTGGTTTTGTAGGATTCTATTGATATATCCCCAAGCTCCAAGATTCTTCTTTCCCCCATGTCTAGTTTACAAATAAGCCCATCAAAGACATTCTTTATTTTGATACAGTGATATTTCTTTGTAGCGTTTTAAAATTCTTTATTAGAATTTCAATCTCTCTGCTCAGCTTACATTAATCATGTTATTGCTAGTTGTCTACTTTTTCCACTAATGCCCTTAACATATTAATTGTAGTTTTAAAATATATCATGTTCAGATAATTCCAATATTCCTGCCTGTTAAATTCTGTTTCTAATGCTTCTTCAGTCTATTCAAACTGTGTGTGTGTATTTGTGTGGTTTGCTGTTATTTATTTACTTTGCCTTTTAGTATGCCTTGTAATAGTTTGTTGAAATACTGACGAGATGTACTGTGTAAAAAGAACTTCAGTAAGTAGGCCTTTACTGGTGTATTGGTAAGATGAGGGGGAGAAGAAGTATTCTGTAGTCCTATGATTAAATCCTAGTTGTTTCATGAACATGTATCCTTAGACTGTGAACTTCATAAGTTCTTTGTAGATTTTTCCCCTCTTAAAATAGGATGAATAAAGGGGGCTGGAACTGGATATTTACTTTCTCCTATGTCAGTTAGGCTCTGAGAAAACTCTAGCAGTTAGGTTCTGTTACAGAATAGTTTCTTTTAAGGTTAGGCCCTGGAAAGAGGAACACAGTGTTTTGTCGTAAAGCTTGGGTTTTCCAACCTTAGCACTTGTTCCTGTAGAGGTTTCTGCTCCAATAAATTGTGTTTTTCTCTATTAATTGTCTGTCTCTACAGTTTTGGAGGCAGTGGTTTTCCCTGTGAACTTCCCCTGTGACAAATCTAAGAAGAATTTTTTTTTTTTTTTTTTTTTTTTTTTTTTTCAGTTTGTTTAACTTTCTACTTGTTAGAATGGGGTGGTGAATTCTAAGCTTCTTTCATGTAGTACCAAAACCAGCGATCCCTTTTACCTCTTTGGTTCACAAACCTCTCATTTGCTGTTCTTATGGGTAGTGAGTCAGGGCTTTGTCTACCCACAGTTACCAGGATTATTCCTGCAATGTCTACAGGAACAGTGTCTCTGGGGAGAGGAAGCAGTTTTGTCTCTTTGCTGGCAGTTCCTAGCACATGGCAGGGTAAGTCAACAGCGAGCCACTCTCAGGAACGGCATGGCTGCTGCTGCAGAGAGCAAGTGGCACTGATCCTTTCTGGATTCTCTTGGTTTAGGATGGGAGAGTACCCAGGGCTCCCTCCTGCAGGAGCTGTTGTACAGCTAGTGTGGAGAAGGGAAGGGGCACACCTTCGTCGCTGACATTTACTTGGTGTAAGGTGTGGAGAGGTAACAAATTTGCTACAGCTCTGTAAAGAGAGGGTGGGCCCTGCTGCTTTGTCGGCACTCATCTAAAGTAGGGAGGACGAAACCTGTTTCATGTCTCCCCTACTCCTTTTCCTGGGCCTCTGACCAGACACAGCAGGCTCTTAGGGCTTTTTCTGTCTGTATTCCTTGTCAGTTACACATGTTGAGCTGCTTTAGCCCTGGGGCCAGATTATACAGAAAGTAAAGCAAACAAATAAACAAAAATAACAAAGTCCCCAAACTCCCAAATGACAGTGAACTTATCACCAAGTTGTATTTCAAGTTCTGATGTTCTGAATCAGTCTTCTAGTATATATTTTAGCCCAGAGTTTTTTATTGTTATTGTGGAAGAGATGTTACTTCATTTTTTTTTTTTTTCCTAGAATGAAATCCCAGAATAGCTTTTAAACTGAGTGGAGCAAACAAACTACAATTTGAATGAAAGAAAATGTTTAAAGTAACATGATTAACAGTTCACTGTGATCAGAGTATGCAGATCAAAGGTTTATTTCCTCTTTCTCTAATTGAAAGAGGATCAGAAAAAAACAAAACTATTGGGTACTAGGCTTAGTACCTGGGTGATGAAATAATCTGTGCAACAGACCCCTGTGACACGAGTTTATTTATATAGCAAATCTGCTTATGTATCCCTGAATCTAAAATAAAAGTTAAAAAAATTAAAAATTAAAAAAGTACCTATCTTCTGTTCAAACTTAACGGCTTAATACTTCTTGTTATGTTGGCATGTGTTTCTTAAATGTGATTTTTTTGAGTAAAAGGAAGGAACTTTATAAAATATTTTAGAACATTTGAGCTTTGTGTGCTATTATAATGTTATCTTGTTTTTAAACGACTCTGAATTTTGTGATAACCTGAAATTGAAATTTTTGCTTCATGTCTTTTGGTGTGTTGGCAAAAGATGGCTCTGATTGCATGAAATTTTAATTTCTTCCTTTTAAGAGATTACTTCCAATATTCACCTGAATTTCTGGCAGACTCAGTCAATCAAAATATGAAAACTATGTACGCATAGTTCTTATTATTAGTCAAAAACCTTAGTCTTTTTTTTATTTTTAGAATGAAAAGAGGACTGTTAACCTATTCAAATGTATGTTGCGCTTTAATGCTTCCACTGAAATCCTTCTCATTGTATGTAACAGCAGAATGAGATAGGCAGAAAATAGGCAGCTAAAATGGAAAAAGAGAAAAACATGCTAAAATTATTGGCATTTAACAGAAACTTTGTCACTGGGTCTTGGAGTATTTAGGGTGCATAACAGGAAACCATTCAGACCTTAAATCTTTAAGTTAACTTCTCTCTCTATATGAATTTAATGCCTAAGTGTTTATTAAATATTTATATTTAATAAGAAAATTGTATCTCAATTTAAATCAGATTTGTCTTCTCTGTCTTTGAAATCTCTTAGAGAATTGTGAACTGATACTTTATACTGACTTTTTACTAGCTCCTAGCAAAATTGCTTAGCAAATTGATTATTTCCTTCTGAAATGTTTGATGATATATCCAGCTCTTACTAAAGTGCCCAAACCTTACTATTTAACTACTTGTCAAGGGTTCCCAATGGTGAATACCATATTCCATTTTAACTTTTTGGAATAGGAATTGAGGGTCTTAATCCATTGAAAGTTTTATTTGTAGAAAAAAATGGACTGAATATTGTTTTTATGTACAGTGAATATATTTGTACTTTTCCAGTTTCCCTAAGTAGACGTTTTATGAGTAATTATTAGAAAGACAAAAAAAGTGTATAAGTTATTGTTAGAAAGTCATTCATGCAAGGATGTAGAGAAAAGGGAACTCATACTCGGTTAGGAGGAATGCAAATTAGTACAGCCGTTATGGAAAATAGTATGGAGATTTTTCAAAAAACTAACAGTAGAACTACCATAAGATCTTGCAATCCCACTACTGGGTATTTATCTAAAGGAAAATAAATTAGTATGTCAAAGGGCTACATTTACCCCCATGTTTATTGCAGCACTGCTCAAGTAGCAAAGATATAGATCAACCTAAGTGATCATCAACAGATGAATGAAGAAAGAAAATATGGTAAATGTGCACAATAGAGCAATACTTGGCCATAAAAAATAATAAAATCCTGCCATTCGCAGCTATTTGGATGGAACTGGATTTCATTATATTAAGTGAAAGGAGCCAGGCACAGAAAGAGAATATCTATCTTCACTCATATATGGGATCTGGAATAGTTGATCTTATAGAAACAGAGAGTAGAATGATACCAGAGGCTGAGAAGGGTATGTGTGTGTCAAGTGGTGGAAGGACATGAAAAGAGATTGGTTAATGGGTACAAATATACAGTTAGATACAAGGAATGAGTTCTAATATTCAATAGCAAAGTAGAGTGTCTATAATTAATAACAATGTATAGTTCAAAATAACTAGAAATTAGCACTTGAAACGTTTTCAACACATAGAAATGATAAATACTCAAAGTGGTGGATACCTTAAATACCCTGAATTGATCATTACACACTCTATGCATGTAACAGAATATCACATGTACCCTATAAATATGTACAAATATTTGTACCAATAGTATTTTTAGAAAAAGAATTTCAAGTACAGCAAAACCATAAAATGTATATTACCTAAATCAAGCAGATATTCTATTAAAATTATTACATCAAAAATATTTCAGGAAACTCTATGTTCTTTTCTGTTCTCATCATAAGAAAATGGAGCTCTGGCATAGCTTTTATCAATTTAAGAGGACAGTATTCTTGCAGATCCAAGTAAAATGAGGACCTTCTTTAACTATTAAGTAATAATCAAGTCTATTTTAAGAGTTGATAAATTTTTGAAAATCCAGCATCGAGCTAGATATTGAGGAAACTTTGGTGGAAGTTAAAGAGTTCATAGAATAATTATGTCTAAAATCTGCTAGTTCTGGACTTGTAAGCTAAAATTTTCAGGAGCTAATATGATTGTTCTTGCTCAGTTCTCTTTGACTGCTGTGGCTTTTCATGTGAAGAAATCTACAGGCTTTTTCATACAAAGAAATGTACAGGAAATAAATTGGACTCTCTAGTTTCACTCTTTCACTTGTAGCTTAAGTTTAGGTTTGTTAAATAATCCCGCTAATATTTGTGGGAACTTGGAAATCTGGTGTTAACATACTGCCTTTAAAGCCTACCCAGGACACTGTTCACATGCCATTGGCCTTTTTGAGGTTGTTCTAACCAAAGTGTCACTGTTTGTTTTCCAAGTTAACTATTTTGTTTGCTATTTTAGGAATGATTCTTCAACATTGAATATATTTCCATAAAGTGACAGTATATCCAACTAAGATGCTTGCCATTTCAATTCTACCAAGCGTTAAATGACTATTGGATTTAAGTAGTTACAACATTGCTGAATATTTCCTGGGTACTCCTATGAATATTGATGAGTATCTGGAATCTCTCTGACAAGTTTCCTAGATTGCTCCAATGTCAGAGGAAATTTTTTAAAATCCCTCTTTTTCAAACCATTGCATAGACAATATTGCACTGCAAACTGCCTCCTCCCATCTTATGAGGGTGTTTGATTTGAACTAATTTTTTAAATTAAGATTGTTAAAAATATAATTGAGAAACCTGTGTAGGTCAGCCCAGTGAAGCCTGAAAATATTTTAAATTCATTAAAATCTATTCAAAATTGGCAATACCTAGGAAACAACAGATGACAGGAAGTTACTAGTGCTAATCCCATAACATTTATATACTCACTTGTGGTGAGACTATTGCCTATTAAGTTCCATAACATCTTTAGGTACTTACATGTCAGTTAATCACAGATGCTTCATAGATTTTATTTGGAAGGAATGCGTTAATGTGGCTTTTGATATTTTTACCCCCATAGGACATTTGGTTGGCTTCTGTCTCTTGAATGTTGCCAAGACATATTTCGACGCTTTCGCTTTTAATGCTTCAGTTGTTGAAATCATCACTTGGCATGCAAATATTATTTGTGGGGCCAACATAAAAAGCTGCCACCCTTCCTTTATGGCACTTTAAAAACTGATAGATGAATAATATTTGATGTCACTTAGATATGACACATAATTCTTGAAAATGATTTTGCTTCTCACAATTTTAAGAATTTATCTGCAGCAGGCAAAATGGGAAACTCTAACATTATACTACAAGAAATTTTGTTGTATATTTCTTCTGATTTTAAAATGTTCCTTGCTTTTATAGAAAAGCAATCAACATTTTCCCATCCACTTCTAAAAGCACGAAGACTAAGGACAAAATCTTAGTAAAATTTAAAATAACAAAGTCAAAGAGTGGCAAACTAGATGTTTTAACATTAAATTTAGTTAAAATTCTAGTCATATTGGTTAGGTGACAAAATATGTGGGTGATTTATTTTTTAACAATGATTTGAACAGATACCTTGGCATTTTAGGAACTCCAGTACAGAGAGTCATGGCACCAATAAACACTAATAATTTTTGATGATTAAACCTCTGGTTAGCCAGGAAAAAGAGATGTTTTTTACTCATTAAGGGAACACCCAGTCAGAATTCATAGGATCTAACCTTCCAAGTCTTTATCCTATCTGGTACAGCAAAGTGTTACTTTTCATGACTAATGACTGACTATAGTAAGTACTAAAACATATATCTGGCAGTAAAAGTTGTCTTTCTGATCACACCACATGGGTCTTAAAAGTAAAAAAGACTAATAAATGAGCTGTTAGGAGCATTTTAAGAGTTTGTACATATAGAAGCAGTGGGAGAATATGGTGTTGTGTAGTCGTGTAGTATGTATTTAGCAGAAGCTTTTTAGTTAGGTTCAACTAATGGAAAGGGTGTGAATATTTTTGCCTAAGCAAATCCTGCCAAAGCTAACAAAGCATATCCTACAAAAATCATTTATTTAACATGTACTACCCTCAGCACTGCATGAATCAGAAGGTATGTGGATGAAAATCCTTACAAGCCAATTCTTCAAATGGTATGATTACAATATGGTATAGAAGCAATGTTGAGTCCAAAGTAAGATATTGCACTGGCTTTGTACCAATCATCCTAGCAGGTCATCAAGTCTTCCAGGAGTTCAGAGAAGAGAAAACTTACTTTCAATTTGGCCTGATTAGAAAAAAAAAAAAAATCATGGAAAGTTTGGGACTTGAAAATGACACATACCAGATCGTGCTGAGTTATTTTTCTACCTCTGGCTGGGTTTTTTTGTTGTTGTTGTTTGTTTGTTCGTTTAGTTTTCTAGCTTCTCCTTTTTCAGGTGCTTATTACATGTTGGAGTTCCTTAAGGTCTTTACTCTTTTCTTCTTCTTACTTTCTCCTGAAATAGGCTCGTCAAAGTCTATAGCTTCCATTAGCATCTGTACATTAATGACATCCCAATGTGCATCTGCAGATTAAGCCTCTCCTCAGATTCTGGTGTACAACTGCCTCTACTTAGATGTCTCAACGGCACCTCAATGAAACAACTCCAAGACTGAATATGTGATATTTCCTCTTAAGTCTTATCCTCATTATCAATTTCTGGCTTAAAAATGATGCCACCATCCAATCAGATGCTCAAGTCAAAAACCATAGAATCATCCTTAATCCATCTCTCTTATTTATGCCCCGTATTCAATGTATCATAAGATTTTGTCCATTTTACCACTAAAGAAATTCTAGTCTTTATTCTTACTATCATGACCTTAGCCTACTGCGGTATCGTTTCAGGTGGTTTTCCTGTATAAATGGTGATACCCACTGTCAACAATTCTTTATTTATTTTCCATAATGAAACTAAAATAAGTTTGTGCTTTTCAAAATCCACTCTGAAGTGAAAGAAGCTAATCTGAAAAGGCTACATACTGAATGATTCCAATTATATGACATTCTGGAAAAGGACCTTGAAGACAATATAAAGTTCAGTTGTTGCCAACAGTTAGGGGAAAGGGAGGGGATGAATGAGCAGAGCACAGGGAGTATTTAGGTCAGTAAAACCGTTCTCCGTGATACTATAAAGGTGGATACCTGTCTTACACATTTGACAACACTCAGACATGTACAAGAGTAGACCATAATGTAGTAATGCAAACTATGAACTAGGATGATAACGGTGTGCCAGTTTTGGTTCATCAGTTGCAACAAATGTATCATTCTGGTACCAAATTTTGATAATGGGGAAGGCTGTGTATATGTAGTGGTAAGATGTATATGAGAATCTTACTTTCTTACTTGATATTGCTATGAATCTAAAACTACTTTAAAAAAAATAAAGTAGCTTATGCCTGTAATCCTAGCACTTTGGGAGGCCAAAACAGGTAGATTGCTTGCGCCTGGGAGTTTGAGACAAGTCTAGGGAACATGGCGAAACCCCATCTCTACAAAAAAAATAGTACAAAAAATTAGCCAGACATGGTGGTGTGCACCTGCAGAACCAGCTACTCAGGAGTCTGAGGTGGGAGGATCACCTGAGCCTGGGAGGTTGAGGCTGCAGTGATCTATGATCATGCTGACACACTCCAGCCTGGGTGACAGAGTGAGATCTTGTCTCAAACAAGCAAACATACAAACAAACATAAAACCTCAATATTAAAACTATTCTGATTTTGCATTCCTTCTCAACTACTGAAAATGCTTTATAGCCTTCCCAGGGCTGCTAAAATGAGCTGGAGGTTCCTAGCACAATACCTATCCACCTGTGTAGCTCCATCTTCTCCATTCTCACTCTTTGTTCTCTGCTTTCTAGCCACACTGGTCTCTTTGAGGTATGAATGGTACCTGTGAAGTCCTTCCCCAGGGTTTTTGCCCCATCCCCGTCTCCTTGCCTAATAAATATCTACTCATCCTTCAGATCTGCTCATTGTTATTTCCTGAAGAAAAAGTTTTTGAGGTCCAGATCTTTCTGCCAAATTGGTTGCTTTTGCTGTATCTTTCATATATATAAAAAAAATATTCCCCAGAGTCCTTATCACTTTTGTATTTATTTAGAGTAGATATTCATAATTATTTATTAATATCTGTCTCCACTACTAGACTGTAAGCATCTTGAAGCAATATGCTGACTATTTTTTATCACCCCTGAACCCAGTGAATGGTTGCAACACAGGAGGCATTTAGCAAATATTCATTGAATGAATGAATAGAAGAAAGAATAAGGACTGCCAGATGTGCTGTTGGTTAAAAGTTTGCTCAATGTTTTCTCTAGCTATTAGAGCTTTGGAGTCACTGAAATAACTATTAATCTTTCAGAAAAGAACATTTGAGTATGCATTATAAAAAGTCCTGTCACTATATATATATATATATA
>NW_016804806.1:513731-560719 GCF_001698545.2 Rhinopithecus bieti
TATATATATACACACACACACACATATATACATATAAAAAACTGAGCATCTGTATTTCATGTTGTTACTCAACTCTATGGGTTTTTGTGATTTCAGATAGGTACCAGCTTTGTGAATTTAAGGCGAGCAATATGAATATAGTTCTTCAACAGTGGGGATTATCTGATGTCAGGGCCTCTCTCCATATCCAGTCTCTTGCAAGTCCTGGAAAATCATCTCTGGATGGGTGGCCGCTAAAGGAATTTCATTGTTCACTAACAGATTCAGAAATAAAGTTATTATTTAGCCATAGGGCAGCCTTGGATTCCTCTGGAAGGTATGCTTATGGCAGCCAGCATTAAGACCCAATCGCCATGAGTCTGCCTGTTTGCAGAGGCTTGTTTACATGTGGTATCCACTACACATTTTCTCTGACTTCATTAATAAACAATTGAGACCAAGAAACCATTTCCTTACTTTCCGGGTAAGCTGAGCAATTTATCTTAATTACTGTCAACCTTTAGTGACTACCATGGGGATTCTAAGCATTCACTTCAGTAGTAATGATGTAAATTACTTACGAATTTTCAATAGGCAGTCATGGATTTTTGGCTTCTCTTCCATGTACTTTTTCCCCCAACTGAAATTATATGTGTTTGTATATTTATATCTGTATCTATATCTACATGTTGAATGTGTATATATATATATGGTAAATATGTATATTCTAAATGAATGCCTTTCCTTATTACAGTCAATCCTTTCTCATGGTACCGTGGCAGACTGTGCTGTTGTTGGCAAGGAAGATCCCTTAAAAGGTCATGTCCCCTTAGCACTCTGTGTATTGAGAAAAGGTGAGAGATCTTTGTTCTCTCTGATTGCTTGGGACCTGAATAATTAACTAAGGTTAATTCAGTGCTTACCATCTGAACTTTCTCTCTAGGTATAAATGCAACAGAGGAACAAGTTTTAGAAGAAATTGTGAAACATGTGAGACAGAGCATTGGCCCTGTGGCTGCTTTTCGAAATGCAGTGTTTGTCAAACAGCTACCCAAAACCAGATCTGGCAAGATCCCCCGATCAGCTTTATCTGCCATTGTCAATGGCAAGCCATACAAGGTAAATTATCAAAGATATTTAATCCTGGGTTCTACAATATTTTTCTTCATTTATTTGGCATCAGCAAAGCTCTTAAAAATGGTTCTCAAATATGAATTGCATCCCTAGAAAACACATAAGAGTACTATTTTTTAATGGTAAGGGAGAGATTATATAGCCATTCCTTCTGTAGGAATGAGGGTTTTGGAAAGAAACTTGATTCATTAAGAACACATGCTTTGATGATAAGAACCAATGTATAAAAAATTTTTTTTATTTATTTTCATTTAGAGATAGAGTCTTGCTTTATTGCGCAGGCTGTAGGGCAGTGGCACACTCATAGCTCACTACACCCTCAAAGTTCTGGTCTAAAGAGATCCTCTCACGTCAGCCTCGGGAGTAGTTGGGATTACAGGTGCATGAAACTGTGCCCGGCTAATTTTTTTTGTTTTGTATTTGTAGAGGTAGTATTCTCACTCTGTTGCCCAGGGTGGTCTTGAACTCCTGCTCAAGTGATTTGATTGTCTCAACCTCCCAAAGTGCTGGGATTACAGACCTGAGCCACTACTGCCCACCAAAATATTTTTTCTCTTAGTAATTGTCAGTTAAATTCAAATTGAGTTTTGGAAACTCAATCCTATTGAATTAAAAGGTACATTTTCCTTATTATAATAATTAATGTCAATTAGTGAATGAGAAAGCAAAATTATTGAGCCTGGCAGCAGTAGATGTTTAAAATGCTCTAATTGATAAATGCTAATTTTGTAATTGTTTTAGGAAATCTTAGGTCGATTCAATCATATGTTTTCTTTTAATTCATGTGTACATTATGGGTGAAAAGATATATCTATTTTTATCATTAAGATAATAAAAGGCAATGCAACTGTAAGGAGTAGTTACGTGAACACATGACAAAAAAAGAAAAATTCTTTCTATAGAAATATATAGAAGATGACTCCAACTCTAGAGAAAATACCATCTAGGTCCAATAGTTTTGCTAACTGAACTGTTCATTCTTTTACTCTGGAAAGCTATAGATGAGTATTAATATATTAGGTTCAAAGTTCCCTGTTTTTAAACCTTCCATATGAATATTACAAGACAATGGGGAAAACCACATTGCATATAATTGTTTAATTATAGAAAGAGTAGAAGAAATTCAAGGAAGAGTATTCACCTGACCCTAATTTTTTTTTTTCCAGATAACTTCTACAATCGAAGACCCCAGCATTTTTGGACATGTAGAAGAAATGCTGAAACAAGCATAATGAGTTTGTTTTATTCCTATTTTGAGTTGATTTAATTTCTTAATTGAAATTAAATTATTTGAGTTGTTTCTCAGAAATAAATATTTCAGTAGAAATTGCTGCAAACTGAAATGCGAATTGTAAAACTTGGCCTAAACAAATCTAATGAAAACTTGTGAAAGACCTGTGCCTTTTGTTTGATTTGACCCTGTTAGCATTGTTATTAGTTATCTATAACATGGCTCATTATATGTCATCTACTGCTTTAGGAAAAATGTATCTAGTGTATTATTTTTAAAATTGTACCTCCCTAGAAAAACACTTTAATTGAAAGCAACACTAATATAGAGCCACTTCCCCAAACCAAGAATCTGTAGTTTTGATTCATAGTCTAAAACTTGATTTGAAGTCAGAAAATTAAAATTTTTCTAGTAGAAATTTTAGAAATTTTCTAGTATTCTGTAGATGCTCACATTGTTTTAAATAAAATCGATGAAATGGGAAGTTTAGGTAATCATCTAGACAGATGAAATTATTATCTAGGTAAGAGGACTTTTCTTTCTATACATTTTCTGAGGGAAAGCAGAACACCAGGGTTATGGCTGTACCTTCAGGCCTTTTGTTTCTTAGGCAAGGAAAACCACATGTCTGACCTGGCATGGTGGTTCAGCTTGTAATCCCAGCACTTTGGGAGGCTGAGGCAGGCAGATCACTTGAGGTCAGCAGTTTGAGACCAGCCTGGCCAACATGGTGAAACCCTGTAACTACTGAAAATACAAAAATTAGCCAGGCATGGTGGCAGGAGGCTGAGGCAAGGAGAATCACCTGAACTCAAGAGGCGGAGGTTGCGGTGAGCCAAGTTCTACCACTGCACTCCAGCCTGGGTGACAGAGTGAAACTCCATCTCAAAACAACAACAACAACAACAATAACAACAAAAAACCACATGCCTGGCAGAGAATCAAGAGATAATTTAGTCCAGTCTCTCAATCTCTTCATGGAAATGAGGGCTCCTGGGAGCCCCTCCTCATGTCTCAGGTTCTTAGTTAACTGTGTACATCCAAACGATTCCAGATTCCTGTGGAAATAAGGAATCGATGTACAAATGGGGTAGGATGGCAAGGAAACTCTTAAGAAAGAAACATCAAGGTTTTTACATTAGGTTAAAGACCAAGAAGGTTTCTAGGCAGGTAGTGTAATGTCTAGATGATTTTGAAGTGAATGTAAGCCACTAGGTTTGAGGGACAAAGGACAGTAGAAAATGGTGAAGGCTGCAGATCACCTGCTCCACCTCAAGGAGCAGTGAACCCAGCAGAACACGGCCCAAAAAGGAGACAGGTCTCCTGCTGCAAGAGCCTCTGTTTTTCAAAGAGAAAACAAAGAATCCTGATTTTTCTGTGATATCTCTAATTTTAAAATAGTACGTCATTAAAAAATTGTAATGTCCAAAAGCATCTTTCCATTTAACTTCTAAAATCTCTTAATTTTAAAAAAATAATTGTAAAGTGAGTTTTGTTAAGCTTGTAGGAATGGGCCAGTTAACTAGAGTAGACAGATGTAGGAAATTAAATATTTCATTTATTTAGGGATCTATATAACATCAGTTATCAAAGAATACATTTTAACCCAAAAGTATACCATGCTCATTGTATCTCTGATTGTTCTTCAAGTATTTCTCACTCTTTTAATCTATCAGGAACATTATCAAGAGCAGATTGTTGTAACATAATACTCTGGGTACATGAAATGTATGTGAGAGATAAATAGATAATAGAAGGTTTATTGTTATAAAAATGACCTACAACTTATATAAAAAATTCTGAAAATCTTAACTTTTTTTGGACTGAAGGCTGCAAAATAAATGGCTTCTCAAAGTAAATTCCTATTTACTTAGAAATTGCTTTCTTGATTGTTACACCTGGAAAATATATTCATCTACTTTTCCTTTTAATTATGTTAGTAGCCTGAATTAAATCAGCTACATAGACAGTCTCTAATTTGAAGCTGTTGGGATCCTTCAATCACCTCTTTCATTGGTACATTTTATCCATTGTCATAACTGTGGTCTTCATTAATAACTCATTTTAACGTCTTAGAAGTAGAATGTGTTTCCTTATTTTTTTCAAATAAAAATCAGTTAATTTGAAATGGCAAATTATTTAGCTGAATGTGTATCATTGTTCATTTGCGAGGTTTAAACTCAGGCAGATCCAAGAATTATGTAAATGGCGCATCTTTGGTCCTCTTGCACATTTTTTTCTGGCAATCAAATCTGAAGGGACACCTTAGCAAGCAGACTTGGGTTATTTTCCAGTTGGATGGGAATGGAAAGCAGTGTTTGAGACTGGGGAAGTGGCTATTTCCTGTGTCTGACTGGTGAATTGCAAGGTCAAAGAATGCTGTTACTTTTATGTGATGAAAAAACAGGGCAAGAAAGATACACTTGAATCATCAGACTGCTTAAAATTTGGGAGAAAAATATTATTCTATTTTACTACTAACCATAAATCACTTTTGCTAGATAGTACTTAAAATATTCTGAATTAAATGTATCTTTAAAAACAACAATATAATGTTACTAAAAAATGCAGCCATACTTAAACTTGCTAGAATAAATTCTGTGAGGTCTTCGTTTGGTATTTTCATAGGATTTCTTACTGTAAGTCATTGGAAAATGAAAATATAAAGTACTTTCAAAAGTTATAGTAAAGTATTTTCCAATTCATTGAATTACTTTGCTTGTCAAAATATATTAAACATATGTAAATGAGACCTCTCCTACGTTTAAAAACCAGTTTTGTTTATATAAAATTGTATTTGAAATGTCTTGAACATTAAAAATGTGAAAATTTATAATGTTGATGATCAAAAGATAACACGTTGAGATTCTGAGCTTAATCCATTAAATTGATTTTAGAATGTAGTAGAAGTTATCTTATAAATTAAATCATATTTTATGCTTTTTTGAGGGAAATAGCTGGATCTTTTGCATCACTGTATGTTTTTAGTGATTGAGTGGTATATAATAGTAGATACAAATCTAGTTATGGCATTATAATGTTGTAGTTCCTATATTCTATTTCATTTCTGTGAATCAAGATGCCCATGTTTAGATGAGCTTAGAAAGCTCTTTCTCATTGTTCCTATTCAGGCCACATTTTTTAGAAAAATTTAAGATCACTCCCATAAGCAAGTTTAGATCTCCCTCTTGTGGGCAGACTCAATTTTGAAGCTAAATATTTGAGTCACCCAAAGAACACATTTCCTGATAGCTTAAGTAAATTGTCGAGCCTTATGTGACTAGAAAACAAAGCTTAAACAGAGAACTGGAAGTATTTTGTTTTTTTATTGACAATGGAAAGGGTTTCTGTTACCATTACCTTTTGACTGCATCTGTTAAATAAAAATAGACATCAAAACAAATGTAATGTACGTGCAAACATAGCAAATTAAAATACAGAAAAGAAATTACTAATGACAGATCTTGCGCTTAATAAGATCAAGCAGCAGAAAATCAGCAGTTAGATAAATGGTATTATTAAATAGGCTTTACTTTGAATCTCCCATATAAACAAAGAATAAACAACAGTAACACCACCAAATAAAGCCACAGGGAAGAGATTACTCTTCTATACTTTTATACACTATATATGTTAATCATTCTGTCTTTCATTATTTCCTCTGATAAAACTGACTTCAGGGAAGTCACAACAAGGCCATCTCGGCTAAAAGCTTATAACATTAGACATGAGTCTGGCTAATGCCCAGTTACATTGACAAAAGGGAAAGGTATCTTGGGTTTTGTTTTCTCTAGTGGAAATGAGCCTCAGACTCCGCAGTGGTTGACATTTGCTGTCCAGTACTGGCTGGCAGTTCAAGATATTTGAATGAACATGTGGTTCTTAGTAAAGAAGTTTTTTGTTTTTTTTCTTGGTCCACAGGTAACAAGAGAAGATTATGGTTTTTTAATATAAATTTTTAAATAATTGCTTTTGACTCTTGTAAACAGCTTGGCTTTGTATTGTATTGAAAAGGAGATCAAGCCATCACAGTGCTATTTCTAAAGATATAGGACATCCCTGATTGCCTTTAAAGCTCTATTTTTGGCTCCGGTTCCAGGTTAAATCATTCTTTTTCACATGATCAGAGGCAGGTTGTTCAGCTTTAAGTATTGACAGACTTGAAGGAGAAACATGTTGAAGCATGAAACATGCTTCAAGGAAACATATTGATTTGACTATTAACAATTCAAAAACCGTAAAAATGGTGGAATGGTAAAATACAAACAGTACTTGGAATTGTCAAATGTTTGCACTCGAGACTCCATGAACCATATATTTTATTTTTTAAAAAATCATATTTATATCCATTTACATAAGACTTACACATTTAAAAACAAATGCACAGTAATACATAAATGCCTAGTATATTACAATAAAACATGAAAAACAACTGGCTTCATTTCATAAAAGCATCTGTTGTACAGAGTTTATGATGTAGATGATGTTTATTATTCAAATGACTTAAGCATTTTATTACAATTGTAGTAAACTAATCAAATGTAATATCTGACTCCCCCCAAAATCACATTTTCAGCTTTAATAAGTCATGACGTCATTATTTCCTTAGAATTCAGTTTTCACAAAGGTTTTCACTGCTTGTCTTCTTAGATGGTAGTGCACTTTAGGTAGAGTAGACTGAAAAGACGCCATCTAAAATATACAACGGACAGCATTAGTTCACTGAAAAGTCCCAGACTGGGAAATCTCATTCTACTTCTCTGTGGTGTACCTCCATGCAGCCTGCTTACTCCTGTCCTAAAAGATTATGGGAAGGAAATCATCTAGGATGTAGCCAACAGCCATATGTAATTAACATTTGCTCTTCTTCAATTTGGTGCAGGGGAGCTTAACAAATAATAGAATTTGCTTAGATTTGTGGAAAGTATGGCAATAATGTAAACAAAGGTAGTTATGCAAGATGTTAGCATGCCTTCTGAAAAATTTACAACTTGCTAATTAATAAATTGGGTTGAATTGACCTATTTCATAATATAGATTTATATTCTAGTTCATATATTTTAGAGTTCTTAAAAAATACCTTTATTTGTTACAAAAACATAATGATAATACGTCACCTATTTTAAACGGTTTGTGTCAGTAGTATGGCATTGCTGATTCTTTTCAGCCACAATGTACTTAGAAAAAGCTCACAATTACTATTACTGACACGAAAGAAACAGCAAGCAGTATGCTCTGGATTATTTTAATAACAAAAGTATTATTGTTTCATCAAAACAAAAAATGGTTATCCTAGATTGAATTATTATAAATGACTACTGTTATCCCAAATAATGGTAAAAACTAGGAAATATGAACTAGAATGCCATGCATGAAAAACAGATTGCAAATAGTTAGAGGAACTCTACCCATCAGTTAAGAGCTAAGAAGCAAGCACTATTGAACATATTAAATAGTCATTTGTACATTAGTGAAGTGTTCATTTCCTGAAGAAATTATAATGCTATGTGTAGAATCTATTATAAACAGTTTTTTAGGAGACCTCTTATTCAGACAAATTATTATACATTTTAAATCACGCCTAATTAGATGCCAAATTATATACCATAATTAAAATTTTAATGTAAGGGTTCTACATTCTGAAATCAAATCTCTTATCGGGATGCTTTTCGTTTTCTCATTTCAAATAGTGATCCAAATAAAGCAGCATATCTGCTCCCATCTTAAGCCCAAAAGACCAACAGTAAATTGTGTGGCGCTTTTAGTTCAAGGCAATGGAAAACAGCACAAAGCAAGCTATTCCGCTGTCTATAACTGGTTTCTCTTATCCCTGTGCACACTTATTGTTCTAAATATCGCCTTAAAAGTGTTTTCCAAAATATTAATTCATCAAAAGTGGTTAAATATTTTGGTAAAGCATATGTTTTAGGTTGAAAAGCTTATGACATTTGACATTTATAAATCTAGGAAGACACGGTTTTTACTATTAAGACTGTTTTTTCAATAAAACCTCATTATACGTTTTAAAGTTGCTTTCATTAATTGTATTTCCCTTAAAATCAAACCAACTGTTATTATGCTCTACATAGGAAGGTTTTGTGTGGTCCTGTCCCACTCTTATAAGTAATATTTTGTTCCTGTGTAAGGTTCAATACTTAATTATATTTTTTTTAGGCAACTTGGTAAATCAGATTGATAAGAAACAATGTAATCAAGGTTTAATTTTTTTGTTTTATATTTTTATTTATTTATTATTTATTTAGAGGACGGAAGTCTCGCTCTGTCACCAAGCTTGAGGTGCAGTGGCATGATCTCCGCTCACTGCAACTTCTGTCTCCCAGGTTCAAGTGACTCTTTGCCTCAGCCTCCAAGTACTGGATTATGGGAGTTCCACATGCTGGTACTTTTTGTATTTTTAGTGAACGAAGTTTACCAATTGGCCAGGCTGGGTCTCTAACTCTGACCTGAAGTTGATACCACCTGCCTCGGCAAGTTTCTACTTTTTAATATGAAACCATCTCTAATCATTTTCCTGTCTGTGCTTTTGACTCTGTGAACTTTGCTTAAATCCCTATCTGCTTACCTTGGCTTCCTTAATAAATACACACTTAAAATATAGGATTTTTTTTTTTTTTTTTTTTTTTTTTTTTTGAGACGGAGTCTCGCTCTGTCGCCCAGGTGGAGTGCAGTGGCCGGATCTCAGCTCACTGCAAGCTCCGCTTCCCGGGTTTCCAGCGAATTCTCCTGCGCTCGCCTCCCAAGTAGCTGGGGACTAAGGCGCCCCGCACCTCACCCGGCTATTTTTTGTATTTCTTATAGAGCGGGGGTTTCACTGTGTTAGCGCAGATGGGTTCGATCTCCTTATCGTGTCCGCCCGTCTCGGCCTCCCAATGTGTGGGATTACAGGCTTGAGCCACCGCGGCCGGCCAAATATTAGGATTTTTTAAAGTTTTGATTATTATCAAATAAAATGTTAGGAATCATAGGAAATGGTCTAAAAAGTAGAAAACAGTGTTAGTGTGGCACCTTGATGTGTAAAATAGAGTGATAGGCCTCCACAGGCAAGTCTTACCATAGCAGACAGATGGTGATAGGAATATAGACTAAGTGTTACAATAAAAGATTTCTTTTTTCCCTGAAGCAATTCAAAAGGGGTTATCTCACTTCTTGTACTGCTAGGGCATACAAAGAATATAGTGTATATTTGGTTAGTCTATGTAGGTTCCATTTTTGTCTTTTCTTTTTTTTTTTTTTTTTTTGTGCCAGGAAACTACAGGTCAGTGCTGCCTCCTTTGAGTGGCTTGTCAACATGAGTATGTGCGAACAGTGGAGTTGTCTAACCTCTGCAGTCTTGATGAAGCAACTGCAAATGGAGAAAAGGGCTTTAGAGGGACTTGGATGATTGAGTACAAGATTTCAGATGAGAAAGATTTATTTTCCCTGCATACGGGGATTCTGAACATATTAGTAGACCTTCTTTCTCTCAGATATAAGCCACTCACATTCCTCTTCTCTAGATCAAGTTCCTAATGAAAATTTATCCCAGTGTAATTGACCTGAGCTTTCGAGTTGTTATGTATTCCTCCTTAGATGAACTCTGTAACAAGAGCAGCTCCCCAGGCTGCTTCTGTTTTTGATATAGAGATTGCTCTTAGAGAACTCATTATAGTGGATTTTTTTCCGCTCCAAGTATTGAAGAACTTCTACACTAATTGTAATGATGTTAAATTCCTCATGAATTTCGCTGACAGGTTCCACCATATTAACAAGTTGTAAGAAATGTAGATCAAGATCACGGTTTATGCTGGAATAAATTTGAGTTATAATAACTATGACCTTGGAAAGAAATAGTGATGCTAGGTGATTATCTTAACAAATAGAAGTGGGACTATTTTTCTTTAATGCCTTCCAAACAGAAATAATTTTGTGACTACTATTTCAAAGTTGTCTCTCCTCTGGAATGACTGTTTTCTTTTGTAAATTGGATAGCTTAAGTCTAATGTCCACAGAAGGAAATAGTAATTGGGAAATTACTGTGTTTTGTGTTTCTTTAATTCTCTTCTCATGTTCGTGCTTGTTTATTTAAGGGCTTCTGCTTTGGTCAGAGGGAAAAAATATCTGATGAGTCTGAATTTCTAAGATGACATATAAAACTCGCAATATTTCAACATGTAGGGGGACAGTGGAGTTAATTTCCATTTACTATGAATCTTTAGTCCAAGTCCAACCTCTAACTTAAACAAATTGTTAATTTTGGGAATAGAAGACTAAAGAAACACAAATCATGCAGATGTTTATTGTTCCTCCTAGAGGTGGACATTAGCCAAATTATTCTTTTTAGAATGTTATAAATTATTTTGAAAATGTGAACAAAGTGCCATGAGTTCATGCAATAGCAGTGTAAAAAGGAGTCTGGTTTGTGATGAGAGCAAAGTAAATTTCAAGCAGAGCAAACCAACTCAAGAAAATAGTTCCAGAAAGCAAGGTCAGAGAATTATACAAGCTTTGGCTAAACAAGCGTTTTGCTTTATAAGCAGCAACACAAAACTACTGTACCATCTGTTGTCATTTTTCTTGACTGCCCAGATGTTGTGGTTAACCTAAATCCCGCTGGTAATGTTTCTGAGGACCCAGGCATCATGCTGATTCCATGTACTTCCCGAGGAGGAAACTGCCTTCTCCAGGTTGATCCACGTCTGAAGTTCTTGTCATCACTCTGCCAGTACAGTTATAATGTGATGTTATGAAAACAAGTAAACTAGTCCATGTGCTTAAAGCAGTGTGCTTAGAAACATGTAACATAGATTATTTACATTTAGTCTGTCAAGTATACATATGGAATCATGCTTTATCAAGACAGTTCTATGATTCCAAAACAAGACTACAGGAGATTTGATATATAAATTTTTAAATAAAACTTTTCATACAATTTCAGATTTAAGGTCGACATCTATACAGTAAATATCTTTGAAAGCCTAAAATAAGTCACCAATGTTTTCCAAAATAAATATTGGATATACATTGTTCCACTTTATGCCTACTGGTTTTATGGAATGAGACAATATACTTAATTGAATCAGTTGTTGAGTAGACTACATTTAACTCAGACACTTGAATGAAATGACTTTTATGTACACAAATACAATGTAGGTATTTATTTCAGGGAAATCTATATTTCAGATGACGTGGCTAATAGGAGATACTGTAGCCTATTATAACTGTACAAGAAACTCTAAATATGTGATTTGTGAAGTTTTAGGTGACACAGAATTAATTTGCAATTTGTTGAAAAATCTGTATAGCCTGGATACCATCCTTTCAATAAGTACATGTGGTCCTTGGGTGCCACTGAAAGCATAATGTTACCCTGGTTACATTTTAATAATGTGTATTTTAATATACACAGACGCAGAGAGTCACATCTCATTTAATTGACCCAATAGACTTTTTTCCTAGTTCATTACTATCAGGAAGCAACATTATACCCCACATAGGCTAGTGTCTCTACTTGGACAGATCCTAGGGTGAATCCACATTTTAGAATGTAGCACAGCAATTACATTTTAATTCTGGTTGCTGATTGTGTTAGGCCTTAATGAAATAATCTCTTCTCCCTGTGTGTATACACAAAGTACTTTTACAGACACAATTATTTTCCTCCAAATTGGCAAGTAGCAATATATAATTCAGCAGTTAATGAATATTATGTGTCTAATTCTGAGGAAAATATGAATCATTCTACATAGGTCTTGTCTTCTCATCTCACTGTTTCTTACCTAGGGAAGGACTATCTATTCCATGAAGTTATAGCCAAGTATATGTTGTGTATCCTAATATCTCATTTGATTTCATTCTGGCATTTGGAATAATAGGTCTATAGTCACTCAACATAGTAATTTGTGCTATGTTATAGTGAATAACTCTATAAGGTAGTCTTTGTAGACTGCTATATTAGTTAAGGGACATGTAAAGTCAATCAGGGAAAACTAAAATCATTTTTATATAATAACATATCCAATGTTTCAATCCTTATCATTAAAACCTACATTTTGTTTCAGTGTGGTAGCCATTTTGCACATTAAGAGATGTCTGCTACTCTTCTCAACTGCTGTATTTTTCATAGTCCTAGACCTCCAAATGTGTGTAAATGTAGAAAACAAACAGAATTTCACAGTTGCAACCTCTATGACTTCTTGATTCTTGGAGAAGGTTTACATTAAGCATAAATAGTCTTCAGTTTTATAAAACACTATGTTACACTATAGAGCTACACAACTCCTTACAGTGTTGTAGCTAGGGGCTTAAAAATAAGTCAGTTTTGGCCAGGCGTGGTGACTCATGCCTGTAATCCTAGCAGTTTGGGAGGCCAAGGTGGGAAGATAACCTGAGGTCAGGAGTTTGAGACCAGCCTGACCAACATGGAGAAACCCTGTCTCCACTGAAAATACAAAATTAGATGGGCGTGGTGGTGCGTGTCTGTAATCCCAGCAACTTGTAAGGCTGAGGTGGGAGAATCGCTGGAACCCAGGAGACAGAGGTTGCGGTGAGCCGAGATCACACCACTACATGCCAGCCTGGGCAACAAGAGCGAAACTCCGTCAAACAAACAAACAAACAAACACAGTTTTTATTTTATTCTATTTATTCATTTAGATGGAGTCTTGCTCAGTTGCCCAGGCTGGAGTGCAGTGGCGTGATCTCGTCTCACTGCAAGCTCCGCCTCCCAGGTTCACGCCATTCTCCTGCCTCAGCCTCCAGAGTAGCTGGGACTACAAGAGCCCGCCACCACGCCCGGCTAATTTTTTATATTTTTAGTAGAGACAGGGTTTCACCATGTTAGCCAGGATGGTCTCGATCTCCTGACCTCGTGATCCACTTGCCTCGGCCTTCCAAAGTGCTGGGATTACAGGTGTGAGCCACCGCGCCCGGCCAAAAAAAAAAAAAGCCAGTTTTTAGAGTTGAGGGCTTGAATTATGATTCCTGACTTCTGTTCTTTCAACATATTGTTCATGCAGAAAGTTAATAGAACTATAAACAACAATGTCATGGGGAAACGTTTTCATGAGATAGGGTTAATTATTTTAATTGGAGTCAAAGTCTGTATAAGTTTGTTGACACCTCTCAAATTATTTCATTGGAATCTGAATGTGATCAGCAAAACCTCAGAAATAAGTCAATTACTGTTCTAAGAAAGTTGATTATTTTGCTCACACTAAAATAAATAAATACATACATACATCATACATACATACCTAAATAACTAAAAATTGAACAAAAGAGACAGAGGGTTTAAATGACAAAATTCATATTTGTGCTTTAAAAATAAGAAGCGCAGGCAGCAGCACAGTTTAAAGGACAAAGAGTCGCATCTCATTTAATTTGGGCTCCATAGGACTTTTCTTCTAGTTCATTACTATCAAGAAGCTACCCACACCTGGACAGTCCTAGAGAACGTAGCAAAACAAAAAAAAACAATTAATGACAACTTCCAATAATTTTTATTAGAAATTTTTGCAACTTTTAAGAAAGAGTAATTGATTTTAGGTATATAAGTTTATAAGTACTTTACCTTTTTGAATCAATAATTTCTAAGTAAGGATTAAAAAGGACTTCATGGCAACTTAAAAGACAGGGCTTTTAAAAATATTAATCATTATTCTGATGAATAAGCAAATAAAAATTGAGCAATTAATTTAGCAAGTTAGTGAGTTAGATAAGACTGTAGAACTTGATCTCTTTATAAAATCCCCACCATAAGGATAGGAGTGGATTTTATAAATACCAACCGATTATCTGTCCTGCCTATTTGAATATAGAATGACTGGTCGTATTTGGATTTGCGAGCTCTTCACCAAATAATTTTAATCAGCTTGTACCTTTTGTGCAAGAACACACTGTACTTTGCCAACACAGAGTTATGATCTCTTTATTTTCTATTTCATGCTCAGGTTTCCTTCCCACTCTCTTCAGAAAGACACCTGTAGAAAAACTCAGAACAAGACATTAAATGTCTACAGTCCACAGCATTTGCTGATGTCCTTGTATTCATTCATCTTGGGAGGCTCCTTACATGTTTATTATTTTCCAAATATTTAATATTGAATGATTATATAGTGATTCTTACTACTCATAGAGCTTCAAAATTCTATGACTGTTAAAATGTTTATTTATCTGTTTGAAGGAAAACTCAGCATTGATATACAAAATAATATAAAGCCTTCCCATTTATTGAAGCAAGTTTTATCCTCGTTTTAATTTTTAAAATTTCCTGGCAAGATTATACTATGATATTGAAAATAAATGCACTCTTTATTAATAAAGCTGAATATTATCAACATTAGTGTTTTCATTTTTTTCTAATTGTTTTAAAAAATGTTGGCCAACATTTTGCAGCTGACCAACTCATATAAAAAGTCTTTGTGAAATTTACTGTTCAGGTATCTCTACTGCTAAATGATAAATATTATGAATTAATATAGCTCTTTCCAAATTAAGTTAATAAGATTGAATATTTAACAACAAACCTGGAAGAAAATTCTTGATTCTAACCATTAGAACAGTCCATTTGATATTTCTAGCCACTATTCAGTTAAAAACAAGATGGTCTATCATTTTTCTTTACTCTCTCAGTCTCTTTTGAATAACAGGTAGACTTACTTCATCCAGTCGCCTTTCAGTTCCCAGGGCCAAGAGGTTATTGTATTCCCTTTCAAGAATCTGCCTTGCCTGTTGATGTCAAATTACAGTTACCATCACTGAAATCGCATTTTATTTTAAAAATCATGTAGCTCATATTTATCTGAGAATGTATTATAAAACATACTTTATTTATGGGCTTTAAAGTTCTTAGTCCTCCATGTCTATTATTAGCCATTGTAAATTTTAACTACAAAAAATATATATACTTTTTTTTTTGTCTGTGAACAGTAGAGAGACAGCTTTGCATAAATGTCTGAGGTCAAGAGGCTTTGGTCTCACTTCGTTACTTTATTTCAATTGAGTATTTTGTTTAATCTCTGAAATATGTAAAACAAAATAAAAGTGAAATTGGACTGCCAAATTTTATCAAACCTATGCAGGTAGTTCTCAAACCTGGCCAACGATTATCATTTGAGGAAAGTTTTGATAATAAAGATTCCAATGCCCTATCTCTTGATAACTGATGTCTTAGGACTATGACATGGGTTGCAGGTTTTATTTTTTATTCATAAGGAACTATACTGATTTAAATTATTATCCAGTTTTGGGAATCACTGGCATATCCAATGCTAACGGTCTGTATAATTCATACATGTAAATAGAAATGACTGCCTCTCAGAGAGGCAGAGACTGGTGGCCATCTGTCAGGGATTTCATTTAGTGGAATCTGGCATTCAGGTGGGAGACTGAGCCACATAACTTCTAAATCCCTTTCTTGTTTAACTGTATGATGTTTCTTGGCTAGAAATCCACTAGCCTGAAATTAAAACTCCAGTGACATATTGCAAACATTGAGCTAACTTTCATTAACAATCATGAATACACAGTTTATTTTTTTTTCTAAAAGTTTAGATTTTTTTTAAGTTTTTTTTCTAAAAGTTTAGATTATCATTAGATAAACCAGAACACATCGACACTACAGCAAAAAGCGAATTACCTGGGTGTTCTGTGTTGGAATCTGTAATAATAAAGCTAAGCTGCTGTAGTCAAAGTTTTCATCCAGGGCTATAAGTGAGCCATGCACACCGCTCTCAAGTATATTATTTGCATATTCTCGAAGTCCAATTGCTTGTATCCAGCGAATAACTCGGTCATTGCTCCACACCAACACGTCTAGGAAAAGAGATGCATCATTTTAGGATGCAGTATTTTGCATAGTAGAACCACTGGCTGAAATGAGCCATAGGTATCTGGCCAGGTCACATTTATGCTGATTTATTCACACTCTAATGCATCTGGCTCCCTTCATTTGCTTGTAATTACTGTTTTAATAATTAACGTTTTCGAGTCTCTATTTAAAAGTTGTTCTTTTCAGAGTGTTTGTTATACCTAAAATGACAGCACTTCAGTCGCATAGAACAAGGTGTGTGTGTTTTTCTTGTTTTCATACTAGAGCCCTAGGGGTCTGTCTGAAGTTCAATATTTTTACCACCAGATGGAGACATTTCTTATTTATGTCTTGATACACGCCTCTTCAGTAAACAGCAGATGAGATTGTAATACTGTCTTTCATCAGAAGTGTTTATTAACCACTACCTAAACATGGGCATATAGAATAGAAATTTTTTTTTTCACCTGAAGTAATATATAAGAACAGAACAGTAAAATAATATAGGGCATCAACAGATGGATACTTACTTTACTATTATATTTCAATGCATTTTTCCCAATCACATGCTAACGCAAAATTCAAGCATTCAGTCAAATGTCAAAAATTGCTTCCACTCTATTGAAAGTAATATTCTATTGAGGAACAAAATCCTTTGATTTGTATTTTCTAATAATAAAACTTCTAGAGAAAATGTCATGTTTCTTTTTTTTAGATAAAACATCAAATTATGTTTTGTCATTTATTTTCTTCAATATCTTCCCATTAAAAATTGGCAGAATGCTACGTAAAAACCAGTAAAATAGGACTAAAATCATCCATAGAAAAGAAAGAATTTTAAGAAACTTAAAGGGATATGAGAAAAAAATTAAATCATTTTTACTACCCATAGAAGGGGAAAGGAAACTATAATTACTATTTAAGTAAAAGTAAGGTTCCTGTCTGATTTTTTCTTTCTAATGAAGTGTATAACTTTTTCAGAAAAAGTATAAAAATCTTTCAGGAAATATTCTTCAACTTTTAACTGTTTTAAATAACTGTTTCAATAAACCTTTGAAAAGCACGTTTTAAATATGTTTTGATGAGTCTTTGAAAAGCCTTATTTATCCTATTTTATTCATTTATAACCAATTTAGGTGTTCTTGTGTATAACTTTGAAGCAATACAGTGATAGCACAGACCCACAGAAGTTCCCTCATGCACCTTCTCAGGCATCATTCTCACTTAACAGTAACCAATATTCTGACTACTTTCATTACCAAATCGCCTTGCCTGATTTAACTTTTTTTTAGCTTTTCATACATAAAATCATACAATATGTACTTTTTTGTCTGCCTTTCATTCAATATGGAATTTATCTATGCTTTAGCAAATAGCAGTGGTGTGTTCATGATCATTGCTATCTAGCATTCCATTGCTTGATTATGCCGCAATGTATCCATTCTACTGTAGATGGACATGTGAGTAGATTCCATTTTGGGTTATTAAGAATAGTGTTGTTTGAGGGGGAAAGGATGGGGAATGGCAAGGGATAAAAAACAACACATTGGGTACACGGTACACTGCTTGGGTGATGAGTGGACAAAAATGTCAGAAAAATCACCACTAACCAAATCACCATATAACCAAATCACCATATAACCAAATCACCATATAACCAAATCACCATATAACCAAATCACCACTAACCAAATCACCATATAACCAAACAGCACCTGTTCCCCAAAAAACTACTGAAATAAAAAAAAATAAATAGTGCTGCTTTGAATGTTGTTATACATGTATTTTGTATATTTACATGTTGCAGTAGAATAAATAACAAGGAATAGAATTGTTATATGTTTACTTGTTAGCATATATTGCTAAGCAAATTCCACTTTCACAATTTAAACTCACATTATTAATGTCTGAACATCTTCATCTTTACCAATGCTTTGTGTTTCCCATTTTTGTTTTTGTCTTGCTTAATTTTCAGCCATTATGGTAGGTGTGTGGTATTATGCACTGAATTGTGTTCCCCCAAATTCATGTAGAAGCCCTAACTTCCAGCACCTAAGAATGTAACTTTACTTGGATATCAGGTCTTTATAGAAATGATCAATTAAAATGAGTCAATAGAGTTGGCCCAAATTCAGTAAGACTGTTATCTTTCTTAAATGGCAAAATTTGGAAATAGACATGCACACATGGAGAGCACTATATGATGATGAAGGCAAGGATCATGGTGATGTGCCTACACGTCAAAGAACATCAAAGATTGCCAGCAAATCACCCGAAGCCAGGGGAGAAGCAAATAACAGATTCTTCTCAGTAGGAACTGACTCTGCTAACACCTTGGTCTGGAACTTCTAGTCTCTAGAACTGTGAGACAACAAATTTCTGTTGTTTAAGACACACAATCTGTGGAACTCTGATACAGCAGCCCCGACAAACTAATATGTGGGGTGTCTCATTGTAGTTTTAATCAGTAACACCCACTATGAACTGAAAATGTCTGATCAGTTTTTACTTCCTGTATTTTAAATCTACATATTAGATATATACTAATTTGCTATATTTTCCCTTCTATTATTTGAAAATAGCCAACTTATTTCTAGTATGTTTCCTGCCTTAAAGTTTATATTCTGATATTAGGAGAATCATAGCAGCTTTGGTTAATATTTGCATGTGTACCTCCTTTACTAATAAGTTTTCTACGTTCTTATATTGAAAGTGTGTCTGTTGTGTACAGCATATCATTGTTTTTCAATCTGTCTTTAAATTGAAATAGTTAGTTCTTGCCCATTTAGTATTATTACTTTGATATTTGAGTTGAATTCTACCATCTTTCTATTTGTCCTACCTGTTCTTTGTTCCTTTTCTCTCTTTCTTGCCTTTTATTATGTTTTCTCATTTTATTCTACCACTCCATTAGCGCTTTTTTTTTTTTTTTTTTTTTTTTTTTTGAGACAGAGTCTCACTCTTGTTGCCCAGGCTGGAGTGCAATGGCATGATCTCTGCTCACTGCAACCTCTGTTTCCAAGGTTCAAGCAATTCTGCCTCAGCCTCCCAAGCAGCTGGGACTACAGGCATGCACCACCATGCCTGGCTAATTTTGTATTTTCACTAGAGATGGGGTTTCACCATGTTAGTAAGGCTGGTTTCATCTCCTGACCTTAGGTGATCCACCTGCCTTGGTCTGCCAAAGTGCTGAGATTATAGGCATGAGCCACCATGCCCGGCCCTCTGTTAGCTTTTTATATTTACACTTTATATTATTGTTTTAGTAGTGGCACTTAAAGTTTATAATGTGTTCTTTTTAGAATCTATTATAAATTATTCCTTTTATTTTTTTCTAGATAATGCAAAGACTTTCAAACAATTTAATTTCACTTATTCCCTTCTGGCCTTTTGCATTATAGTTATGTATTTTAATTCTATGTAACATTTAAGCCCTGCAGATATTATTGTTTTTACTATTCTTATGAAATTTACCCATACATTTTTCATTTCTCCTCCATCATGTGTGCATTTTTTAAATTATCTTTATGATCATTTCCATCTGCCTGAATCACTTATTCTAATATTTCTTTTCTATTTGTTTTTTTCTGGTGAAATAATCTCTCAGATTTTGTTTGTCTGAAAGTGTGTTAATTCTGTCTTTAATATTGAGGGACATACCTCAAAGTAAGAAGTTAGTTTGATTCACCGTTTTAAGGCTATAATTCCATCTTCCTCTAGCATTATTTACTTGAGCAATATCAGTTATCTTATGTTGTGCCTTTGAAATTATTGTGGAGTTTACTCTGGCAGATTCTAAGATTTTGTGGCATGAGAATTCATGGTTTTCAGTAGCTCTATTGTAATGTGTTTAGATGTGTTTTTATTTTCCCTTTTGTTTATAGTCTCACATGGGGTCCATTGAGAACTTTGAGTCTGTGGATTATCATTTCAATTATTTTCTTTTTGTGTCGCCACCAGTATCTTTTCAAATATTGTGTCTTTCTTATTGTCTCCTACCTCACCATGTCCAATGTCTCTAATGATGTTTTATATCACTCATCCTTTTCGTTTCTTGTCATATGTGGGGTTAGATGTTTTCAAGTGATCTTTTATTTCACTAAACTCTCTTCTATTGTTAAACCACCTATTGCGTTCTCAATTAAAGTCTTTATACTTCTCACTTCTTCAAATTTTCATTTGATTATTTGTTAAACATATTGATTCCAACTACATTAAATTCTCCATTTTGTCACTTATATTCCTTACATATTTTTAATAAACAGTGTCAGGGTCAACTATGGATATCCTTCTTTTTTCTGATTTTATCATCTTGGTTTTCCTCATTTTGGCCATTATCTGACATGTCTGAGTTTTCTTTTACTGGCTTCACACAATATGATTGAAAATTGCAGAGGCTCTGAATGTCAACTTCTTGAGAGGACTTTGCTTTTATGTTTTCTGAAGTTATAATAAAGGCAGATCAACTTAATTCCAATTAAGGATTGAGATAAATCAATGCTAGATTTCAATTTTAACATTTCAAAATAAAGTCTAGGAATCTCCTTCACTATAGTAACCATTTTACTACCTTTATGTGTTCTATAATATGTTCCAAACCTCAAATATATATAATAAAATTTATTTTTAACATTAATAGACATAATAAATAGCCTGATCTCTTTAAGTTTACCCTTAGTCATAGGGTGTGTCTTATCAGATACCTCAAATTAAAGTGTATTTGGTGGTTAAAACCTTTGTTTTTTTTTTTATTGTATTATCATGAGATTACAAGAGTTCTCTTTCTAGATTTATTGCCCTTTGGCTTTGGTTTTTTGTTCAATTTTTATCTTATAATCCCATCCTTTTTAGAAGTCCACAAACGTCTCTAGAGGAGTACAGTCTTACTTATTTTATTATTATTATTTTATATAGATTCTTTGCTCCGGAAGGCCCGACAGTTTTGGCACCTCTAAATTCCAATCCCCACCACCGCCCAACTCCATTCCCTGCTTCTCTGTTAGAGGAAAAACAGTAGAGAATGACAGTTTCACCATTTCCTTACATTTCTCTTTTTTCCAAGATCATAACCTCTCAAGTCCTGTCCCTCTTAATTGGTTTCTACTGTTTTCAAATAGCTCCTTATTACCATTTATTGATTTATCTAGCCTTTCCATTTCTTCTTGGTGGAAGACTGGTCTGACTTAATGTACTGCAATCTATGAGAAGTAGAAGTTCTTCAAATTAGTTGGTGTCCTTTCTGTCTGTGGCAATCCACAGTGCTATCTGTATATGAATCTGGAAGTTGTACATATGTCTGTCTCACATCTCTCTACTTAACTCCTTTTGTGGATTGAATGATCGCATTTCAAAAGAAATGTCCTAGATCTTTCTTTGGATTTAGGTAAGAAGGAACATGAGAGGAATGCCCACATCCCACAGTCTTATTACTATTAACTGCTGCATCCAAAGCAGAATGAATTTCTCCAAGAAGTAGGACATTTATTGTCCCCCCTCAGAGTTTTGCCTCTTTCTTCCCCACTGGTCTTCAGCAAAGCAAAGGATTTCCTTAATATTCTTTATTATATAAAGAAATTTTATATTATATGTGTTAATTGTCTCTCCGAGTCAGTTCTAAAGTGTAGCTTTTCCTCTGAGTTTTCCTTAGCCTATTCCATTGGGGTTTTTGGACCTCAGAAAATGGGATGTGAGTTGGTTAGCATCATATTTTGGCTGTATAATCAGCTGCTGTTGATAGTTACTGATTCATTCTAACAACTGGTTACCCTACACTTGAACCCCAAAAGCTAGGCAAGTGCTTGTGGGTGGCAGCAACAGTTCTCCACTTAATTTTACTAAACACACCATTTTTAAAAAATGAATGTGACAATGCTCTCAGTAATTAAAACAAAATCCAGTTTTCTTTGCACTAGATGGATTTGTAAATAGGGAGTGTTTGGTTTTTTCTAGAGTTAAGGTTAATATTTTGAGAGTCTAAGACATATTATATGGTCATGATATTTCTGCAAGTATGTGCCCATCAAAAATTCCATCGTCACACCTGTAGTTAAGAGTGATCAAATATTTAACATGATCTGTTTATGAGGTAAAGGCAAATAAAGCATGAATTCAAACTTTTCCTCGTCAGAACAAAATACTTCTTTTTGTTTCATTATTAAAGTTAGATCCCTTTCCATAAATCTGTTTCCAAGCAATGTATGCACTGACTTTAAAACTGTGTAGAAATCTTCTTGACCTAAACAATAAATGGCTAGAGATCAGTGTTGACTGATTCTTAACAAAAAATAAAATGTTACTAGATTCTTGATATTCACATGGTCTTTTCACTTCAGAAAACTATTCATTAAGGTCAAGGTTAAATAACACTTCAGATAGTAAGAGACCCCTAGTCACAGTTGAGAATTATTCCTGTAAATGTCACCAGATCGTCATAGGAAACAAGCTATTTATGATCTCATTCACAGCTATTTATCAGATAGAGTTGTGTGTGATCATAGTGAATCATGACAGTTTTTTTTTTTTTTTCCTCAGAGCTACACTCTCATCAGCAATTGCCAAATACTAATATAACATTTGGTATAGGGCCAACTGGGTAATTCCTCTCCTTTAGATCTATCTATATGTGAAACATTTCATGTGGTGAGCTGAGGCATAATAAAATGCAATTGGATAAAAATACTTCAGAAAGGAAACTACAAAGTGGTATCCCATGGGTAAAATCTATCTGTGTGCTAAGATATTCATTGTGTGGTCAAATGCAAACTTCCTTCTCGGGGGTCTATCTTTGGTCCATTAATTCCCAAATTTCAATTCAACTGAACAGCAATGCACTGAAAACAACCTGCAATTTCCTGGGGCCCCAAAATAAAGTGAAATCAAACAACTCGATTTTGATAATGGAAAAACACTTTCTTGCTTTGAAGTAATGCATTAAATGAAGTGTTACAAGAAATCCATTGTGAGTCTGTCTACTCTCCAATGAGCTATACATAGAAAACTATTTTTAACCAATCACTTTCACACGGATTCAAGCCCATTCCATTAGAACTAATGTACTTTCCAAGACCTGCCAAAGATAAAAGTAATTTCTGACATTGTTTATCAAAAATGTAAATTATAGAAACCTAAAAAAAAATCTTAAATAAAGAATAAAACAGCACTAAACGTTAATATTGGAGAATGTAATACACACTATTTTATTATCTAAATTAAGCCTTAAAAGAAGTGAAGATGAAAACGAGACTCATGCCTACCTTTGAACAATTAATGTAATGTAGAAACACCCACTAAATTTGATGTAATGCTTGCACATATCAACTCTTGGATAATAGGAAATGGAAATATCACTAATAATTATTTTAATATCCAAAATTTTCCTTAAAAATTTTGGTTGTATTTTCCTTAATATTTTTCTTCTTTAAACAAAAGTGGATTGATTAGTTTTAGCAAAAAATGTCCTCACATTATCTTAAGTGAAACAATTCAGAAACAGAAAGTCAAATACCTCATGCTTTCACTTACAAGTGGGCACCAAATAATGTGTCCAGGTGATCATAGAGTATGTAGTGATAGTCACTGGATTCTCGGAAGGGTAGGAGTTTGGGAGGGTGGCCAAAGATGAGAAATTACTTAATGGTGTACACCATTCAGGGGATGGACACACTAAAACCCAGACTTCACCACCACAAATATATCCATGTAAGAAAATTGCACTTGAATGCTTTAAATTTAAACCAAAAAATACCTTTACCTATATCTTATATCCAATCATGTATTTTTTTCTTCAACAACAACAGTAATAAAAATAGAATGGTCTCTAAGAATATAATCTAACATACTCCTCTTTTGAAATTATTCTTTCTCGGGTACATTAAGGTACTTCTCTGTTTTGAAATTATTCTTTCTTGGGTATATTAAGGTATCTTCTCAAAATTCAGATGATTAGTTTTAAATACAGTATTTTTTCTAACAAACCTGCAATATGGAGTGTCTTTTCTTGTTATTCAAATAAAACATTTTTGGGCACATAGCAGTTGAAGCAATTTACTATGTTCCTGATAATATTACCAGCTAAAATTATTAATGAACTAGTTTGGTTTATAGGGGAAAATCCTTATATCATTCCTGCATAAAGTCACTATATAATTTCTTTAACTATACAGTGTTACAAAAATAAAATTGCTGGGCACTGAAATAAAATTAAAATGATATAAACCAAAGATGAACTGCCATAAAAATGATATACCATGTTTCTCTGAATCATACTGAGAATGTTCCATTACAAGTTCGACAAAAATATCTGCATGGTGACATCTTTAGTACAAGCAGAATGTATAATTAATAGGTTCACATGAATAAATCTCAATTCAAAAACTCAAGATTATTCCCCAAATGGGATATTTACCCTATAACTTGGTGATATCATTTCTGTATTTTAATTAGAAAAGAATGGAAAAAAAAAAAAAAAAACAGTAACACCTCTAGCCAAATGCTTATGCTACTTACTGACCATTGTAACACATACAACATTTTAGGTTAATACAAGTGAAAGCTAAAAACCCCAGAATAAAGGCATTTCGTATGAAAGAAAGACACATTACCTTTTATTTCGTGTTGGCTTGCTTCCCGTCTTCTTTCTAGTTCTTTTCTGTCATAATTCAACCTCTTTAAGCACATAATTCCATATTGTAAACTTGTTCTGTTTTTTAATAAAAAAATTAAACAAAACAAAAACAACAACAACCAAAAAAAAACAGTGAATTTACCTCAGCAGGTGGAGAAAGTTTTCTGATTGGCCATAGTCAACACTATGCACTGCTTCTTAGGGCAACAAGTTAATAAATTACATTTGCAATGAAATCCTTTAGTATTGGAGGGAAATACATTTATCATTATTCTAAGCACAAAATGTTTCTAAGGAATAGAAAAAAATGTTTTCAAAATAAGAACAACCATAGTTTTAAAATCATCATGGATTATATGGTTCATCTACGTGTCTTTGTCTTTCATCCAGCTATTCCTACATTAGGTGCAGGCAAATTAATATTTTATTCATTTGAAAAGAATTTAAAGTCCCCATTATGGAGACAGTAAAGAATTTATAAGAAATGGATACTCTCTTCTTAAGCTGATGAGAAAAATAACACAAAACATGAGTAAGTTAGGTAATAGGATAGAGGACCAAATACTAAAATGAGTAGCTCATAACTCTAAGTGATACAGAAGCATGTAAGAAGAACAGGTCAGCAGATATTGAAACTTAATGAAAAGGAAACGTGGAAGGAGCAGAAAATTGATTGATCCTTAAAGGATCAAGCAGCAGAGACAGGTTGACTCAAGAAAATGGAGCATCATGAACAAAAGATTGCAGATGAAAATTTAAAGGTGTGGCTAGCGAGATCACACATTCCAGAGCTGAAAACCCATGCTAGGAAGTAAGGAGGAATACAATTATACATGGAAAATAGAGCATTTGAAGGAAAGCCTTGAATTGTTTTTAAGTATGAAATACATATAATTGATACAGAATTACTGGACAATTTTCAGAGGAGGAAGAGGTGACAATAAAAGTTTTCTGTTTGGCCAGGCACGGTGGCTCACGCCTGTAATCCCAGCACTTTGGGAGGCTGAGGCGGACGGATCACGAAGTCAGGAGTCCGAGACCAGCCTGGCCTATATGGTGAAACCCCGTCTCTACCAAAAATACAAAAAGTAGCCGGGTGTGGTGGCGTACGCCTGTAGTCCCAGCTACTCGGGAGGCTGAGGCAGAAGAATCGCTGGAAACCGGGAGACGGAGGTTGAAGTGGGCTGAGATCAGGCCACTTCACTCCACTCTGGGAAACACAGTGAGACTCCATCTAATAAATAATAAATAAATAAATAAATAAATAAATAAATAAATAAATAAAATACATTTTCTGTTTAAGGAAAAATAATCTCATAGCAAAATAGGAGATGGGAAAATAAGTAATCAGAGGAGACAGAAAAATCAATTCAGGGTTCAGTTCTGCCAAAATAAGGACAACAGTCATGAACTTGAAAGGAAAATCGATAAACCAGAGATGTTATGAGAGAGAAAATGAGAAGGCTTAGTGACATTAGATATAAAGATGCAGAAGATGTGATAGGAAAAAATAATCTGTAGACTTTAAGAGTAAAGATCATTGATTATCAGTGATACTTTACATGTTTAGGAATATAAGCAAATTTAGACATACACATTGGTCAGGCTACACTTACTTGTTAGATGCACTTCTAAGCCCTGCATTTTAATAAAAACAATATTGAGTCAAATATTTCAGAATCAAAGAAAAATGGAAAGAAAATTTCATTAGATAAGTGTTGTTGGTTGAATTGTGTTCCCCTAAAATTTACATGTGGAAGCTCTAATTCTCAGTAATTCAGAATGTGATTACATTTGGATACAGTGTCCTTAAAGAGGTAATTGAGCTAAATGAGACCATTAGGGTGGGTCCTAATCCAAACTGACTGCTGACCTTATTAAAAAAACATTTGGACACTTGGGGACAACAGGAATATATATTCACAGAGAAAGGCTTATGTGAGGACACTGAGAGAAGGTGACCATCAGCAAGCCCAGCAGAGAGGCCTCAGAAGAAACCAGACCTGCCGATTCCTTGATCTTGAACTTTTAGCCTCTAGAACTGTGAGAAAATGAATTTCTGTTGTTTATGACACCTGTCTGTGGTCTTTTGTTGTGGTATCCCTAGCAAACTAATTCAGTAGTATACTAGATAATACTGACATAATCACTATCACAGATATTGGGCAACTTGAGATTAAACCAATGCATCTTGATCAGTTTCTCCCAAGTTTTGATATGGAATACAAAATTATACTATACAGAGGATATATAATATTATGAAAATGTCTGTCAGATGGAAGACTGGGCCCAAAAGACCATGGGATGCGATATACAGTCAGGTACTACTTGCTTTAAGTCAGAGATTAGCATAACTTAAAAATGAAGCTTGGGTATTTCCCAGAACAAACAAAAAGCAAGTCATTTGAGTATTTTTTTAAAATTTGATCATTATAGAAAACATTTTACTAAAGTAATAAAATAGCATTAAAAGTCAATCTAGTGAAGAATGGAAAAAACTGGACCCCAAAAATCTAATGCAACCATATGAAATATGAAGCCCTAAACTGCCCATGACAGGGAGCTCACTCACTACCTCACAATGTATACACTACAAGGCAGCTGAGAGTGGTACAAAGTTGTTTCTTCTAGTAAGCAGAAGTCACTCACCCTAGTATCTACACCTGTGTTAACTGAAAATCACATGCTCAACAGAGAAAATATAATTCTTCTATCACATAATAATGATCTTAAAACATAAGAAAACTTATTTAAAATCTTCCTTCATCCAATTTAAATGTATTTAACTACTTCGACTTTATCATCAGACTTCTACCACCTTACAACAATTTGATGCCCATAAATAAATGCAATTTATTTTTGTTATGTCACCATATGGTAGCACTTTTGTGGTCCCTGCCGATAAACAGTCTAAACATGCCTTGTCGAGCCATTAACCAAACTGGAGAGTTTCGTGCTAATGATACATTCCTTATCTTTTTCACACAAGTTTCTGTTAAATTATGGATTCTCCATTCAGTACTTTAATAGGTTTTTAAAAAAACACTGTTATATTTATCTTCACCACATTTAATTTAACAGTGTCAACAACTGCATTAAAATTCAAAATATCTCCATAAGTTGGAATAAAAAACCCCAATTATCCTCTATTTATCCTAATTTTATGTCATCAACATATCTAATTTTTATACCATCTTCAGTCACTGATTAAATGTTGGACAGGAGAGAAGCAAATACAGTCTCCCAAGCCAAAATCATCTATGGTTATATTTATTAACTTATCACCACAATCAACTATATGTGAGAAAAAAACAACCAAAATCCAGCTGCCATTGTTTCACCTAACATAAACACAGCATTTATGATATGGTATAACAACAAATCCCTTTTTATCTGCTGGATGGTAAACAACTTGAAAAAAAAAAATTGCCTGTTGTTCATCTGCATCCTCACAGTTATCTAACACAGTAATGCTTTTTTCTGAAATTAATATACAAACAAGCAAACTCACTAAAAGACACAGAAAATAAAAGCACAAATATGTCTTAGATGAAGAATTTCTTCTCAAAGTTTTCCTAGAATGTTACTAAATTATAAAATTTATAACCCCACATTTTGTAGAGTTGAAACTATGAATATTTGTTTATATTTACTATGTTTAAATAAACTCTGAATATTTCTTTCTAAATAATTTTCTAATAGAAACACATACAACTATAAAATTACAAACATGGGATTTTCAAAGAATCTCACAAAAATAGACTTATGCTCTATGAGAAGAATTTTGTACACATATATTTCCATGAAGTTCGGGCACATAATATGCACATAGCTCTAAATTAGAAAGTCCCTGCAATTTGCTGGATGATGATATTTTTCCAAGTAGATGTAAACAAACAATGTTTCAAATGACATACATTTTCTATCTTCTAGACATCCATTTTTGTTTTACTAAAGTATAGGTAATATATTGTTTCATTTTAATTATTCTTTGGCAATAAAACAAAAAACAAAAAACAAAACCTACCGATGGAAACTATCCACCATTTTTAAATGGACACGGAGATCTTTTTTTGTTAGGTGATCTAACATTCTTGCATCTACCAAGCATTCCATAAAGTAACTTCTGTACTGAGGTAACCCCAAGCTGGGAAGCCATTCATTTCCAATCCACTCATGGTTCATATCTCCATAAGCCAGGGTCTGTAGAAAAACCGGACACTAGAATTGTTTTATAGCAGTCAAGTTTCTTAACCAATCAGATGAGATGGTAATTGGAGAATATTACCTATTATTATAACTGATATTTAATTACTATGATATGTGGAAACAAAGCAAAAATAATATTCAGATAGTATTTGATTTGATTTGATATAAAATGGAACTCTGCATTCATTTATTAAAGTATTTGCCTATTGAAAATGATTGGCTATTTACTTTGTATTCTCAAAAGGAATTACATTTTGCCCACGTATGTATTTTATTAATTAAGAAAGTATTATACAAACTCTGAGCTTTAAGATTTTGTCTTTATATTAATAGATTTGTTTTATTTGTATCTGTCATTACCCTCTTGTCAATGTCATTATTGCCATTTCCTACTTATCAATGCCACTACTGCTATTGCTACAGTGTAATGGCAAATGTTGATGTGAAATGCAAACCTCAGTAAACAGAGAAAGGAATAAATGGTTTGGAGAGACAGAATTTTGAAGCTTTGTATGGACATTGTTTAGCAAAGCAGGTCATCAGCTTTCCAAAAAATCACTGGAAATAATCAGCCTTTTCTAGAAATCAATCAAGATACACTCTAAAAGAAGCAGGGTAGGATCAAAAACTAAGACAGATAACCTAATTCTTTAATATAACAAGTAAACTATTCTTACCAATACTGTTCAAAACAGCTAAAATGAAAACCAAAATCAACCATTACCACTAAACCAGTATTTTAAAAGAACTATTATTCTCTATTATTTTTACAGAATTCCCATTTAGTTCCTTATTATGCTCTAATTTCTCAATTCTAATATGCATTTCTAGGGAAAATATAACTGCTCCTCTTCTTTTGTGTATTCTGAACAATGATGAATTTTTTATCAAAATCAAAATCAAATACAATCCTATTGTGTGTTTAAATAGAGGTCCTAATATAACTACCAAAATTTTTCTTATATTGAAAGGTTTCAATCAGATTGAATATAACACAAATTTTCTCTTTTGGTCATCCAAAATGTGGAAATGTAGAAAAAATGCACAGCTTCCTTGCGAAAGTACAGGTCTATTCCAAGTATAGACACCTGTCTCATACGAACATTTCAATAAATGTTAATGGCTCTGTGGTCTGCAACGCCAACACTCGCACCTCCAACCCCTCTTCATACACTTTCCGTTATATGTGAAGGCATGGGCAACTCCAAATAAGTCTTTTCTTTCCTTTTGTTCCCCCTTTAGATCCAACTTGAATGCTTCCTGATTAAATATATTCAGGAGTGATTTCAGAGGAATTTAAGTTTTGGATCATTCTCTTTTGAAAGAAAGAAAAGTACCCTTTTAAAAGAGGCAAGGTATGAAACGGCAATCATCTTATTTTAAAATATGATAATTTAAAAGACATATAAAGTATTAACGTAATCTAGATTTACCTATACAGATCAGCATAATATTGAGCTAAGTGAAGGTTTATAATATTATGACTTATGACAGTTTCTTAATTTATATTCTCATCGCCTACTAAATGATATTAAGGGTCTTAAAGCATATGAATCTCCTACCTGGGCCCAGCTTCCTTCCTCAGATTCTTTCTGTGTTAGCAGCAGGAAATGATTAATAAAGCAGGTAAATATAAATTAATTTCAAATCAATACAGCAAAATTTTTCTAGCAGAAACAAAATTGTTATACAAAATGCTTTGTATAACAGGCAGATAAATACACAGATTCTGACTCAGACCCACAGAGATCAATTTTGCAGTTCAAAGGCAATTAGGCAGCAACGACATAGTTTTCAATTAATTCGAATTTAAATGCTAAATTCATAATTTTGTGAACATTTGATTTGGTCATTAGAAATCTTTTTTTTTAATTCTTAAATGAGTGTAATTTTCAAAATGTAATGTGCTATAATAAAAACTTCTGTTGACAAATATACATATGTATATATGATAGAGAAATCTTAGACAAAGTAAATTGGTGAAGTGAAAAAACTGACTGTATCCCTCCAGCAAAGCTTGGAGATAATCAAATAGATTTCAACAACGGCCAACAAAACAAAACGAGACAAAAACCAAGTACAACAAAACTAAACTAAAAACCAAATTAATACATGACATTGGTGTTTTATCCGTAACAAACTTGAAGATAATCAATTTTCAAATAAGGATAACACTGAAAAGACATCAAATTAAAAGAAGCTGATAAAGATAAAATCTATGATATGCCCAACTTTGTTACTTTACGTGAAAAAATGACTTTTATAACATCTTATTTTTAAAAGTGACAATTACAGATTCCCCAAGACATTCTTTAAAATTGTGCTTTTCAATACCAAATTAACATAACACTTTTTTGTTTTTTGGGGGGTTTTGTTTGGTCAAGCTTGTATCTAAGATGGTGAAGCACAAGAAACCACATAATCATATTAAAAATGAATATTCAATCTAATCTTTTCTATTACCAATTTAATTTGGTTTAGAAACCTGTTACCTGTGAATGTGTCTGATACTAAATGATATTTGGTACAAAAACTTCCAATGTTGCAACATGAATACTATTTATTACCTTCTTGCTTATTGTTTGTGTACCATAAGCTCTTATGATATTAGCCATAATCTAACACTATTTCATTTAAAAAGTTCAAGAGAGTACAGTGAAAGAAAACTGTAAAAAATGTTAGTTATCATTGCATATGACTATAAAAACACACCCTACTACTCTGGTCTATAGTAAACAAATTAGTTTCCTCATCCAAAGAGCAGCAAAGTCACTTTCCTTCAGGTTCAACAAAGCCATTAAGACTAACCGTTTTTGCTGGAGCTGCAAGATTTTCCATTTCTTCATGAGTCACCCAAACGTTGCCTGAAGGCTAGTGAGGAGGCCCAGAGAGAAGCAGAGGAATCCATGGGAGGCAAGCAGTGGTAAAGAAGAAAGGCAGCACCTCTGTGAGTCAACAGCAACACAGCAATACCACAGTGCCCTTGCCCCTACCGTGTGCACAAAAGAGATAGCATGGCTGGTTTGCTCAGAGCTTCCTGTTTCTTCTACTCAAAAAGATTAACTAGAAAGAGGTATGCTGTGAAGCTCTTGGGGGGTGTAGATTTAAAATGACATTTCTGCAATTATTAGTCAGAAAAAGAGCATCATCAAAATTTGCATTCCAATGGTATGTGGCTATCAGATCAATTTTTGTAATAACGGTGAACTGATTCAATTTGAACTGTAGAATAATGCAATTTTAATTGTTTACTCAGAAAACAATGGCACATGCACTTTGTTGTGTTATCAAAATTTCCTTCACATAATTTTGATTCTCAATATCGTTTGAAGGAAAAAAAATGGTTGTCAATATAAAGCTGGAAACATTATCATAACTTATCTGGAAAGCAGCATCAGCTTTTCCCGAAAGATTCCCTTTAGTGTATGTGATTGAGTAAATAGCAAGTGTCCCTGCATTCTTGAAGATGAGAAAGAATTGAAATGCTATTTTTTATTCAATAAAAGGTATTTTTCAGCCACACTAATAAACCCATGTACTTCCTAATTCTTCACCAGTATCCAATACCATTGTATAAAAGAAATTGTTTTCTCTAGCAGGCAATATTCTATGATAAAGTCCCATTTGCTTTCTAAATAAAACACCCCTTGGCATTAGTTCTATACACTTAATAATGCACAGTTTCGAAACCAAAGTCCACTTAGTAACATACAGATCAGGCATATCATTGAAGGTATTAGCCCCTTGAAACCACTTGCCATCAAATTCCATCATTTCTTTATAAACATTGCAAGGTTTTCCAAGTACATCAATGAAATTTACACCCTATGTATTATCTGCTACTTGTTTGGGGAAGGTCCAATTTTAAAGAATTGGTGTAGCAAAGTTTTACCCAAACATTAAAGTCATCACCATAATTCACTTTGGGTTTTTCTGCCATTCACCTAGTACCACGACTTTTCCTGTATTAAAAGTAATATAATTTAAAATGTAACTATGTATAAATTGATGAGTATAATTTGATGTAAGTGAAATCTTATATATGTATGTGCATACATATATACAGTCATGTACTACATACTGACATGGTAGTCAAGAATGGGGTGCATGCACAACAAATGGTCTCATATGATTATAATGGAGCTGAAAAGTTCCTGTCACCTAGTGATATCAGAGCCATTATACCATTGTAGTGCAATGCATCACTCACGCGTTTGTGGTAATGCCAGTGTAAACAAACCTATTGCACTACCAGTCGTCTAAAAGTATAGCACGTGCAATTATGTGCAGCCCATAACCCTTGATAATGATCATTAATGACTGGGTTACCGGTTTATGTATTTACCACACCATACATTTTTAATCATTATTTGACAGTGTACTCCCTCTACTTTTGTTTTTTAAAGAGTTAACTGTAAAATAGCCCCAAGTAGGCTCCTCAGGAGGTATCTCAAAAGAAGGCATTGATATCCTAGGAGATGACAGCTCCATGTGTGTTACTGCCCCAACGACTTTTTAGTGGAACAGAATATGGAGATGAAAGACAGTGATATTGATGGTCCCGACCCTGTGTAGGCCTACAGCAATTTGTGTGTGTGTGTGTGTGTGTGTGTGTGTGTGTGTGTGTTTGTTTTGTTTTGTTTGTTTGTTTTCTGTCTTGGTAATGAAAAAGTTTAAAGAGGGGGAAAAATAATGAAATAGCAGAAAGCTTATAGGACAAGGATATAAAGAAAGAAATTAATTTTGTTCAGCTGTACAATGTGTTTGCGTTTTAAGTTAAGCATTACTTAAAAAGAGTCAAAAGTTAACAAAAAATATTTATAAATTGCAAAAGTTACCATAAATTAAGGCTAATTTATTACTGAAGAAATAAAAACTTTTTTTTATGAATTGTGTGTAGTATAAAGTATAGTGCGTATAAAGTCTACAGTAGTATATAGTAATGTCCTAGGCCTTCATATTCATTAAGTGTCCTATTCACATGTACCATTTTTTATCTTTTATACTATATTTTTGCTGTACCTTTTCTATGTTTAGACTATTTGGATACACAAATTCTTACCACTGTGTTACAATTGCCTACAGTATTCAGCTTAGTATCATGCTGTACAGGTTTGTATCCTGGAGCAATAAGTTATACCACATAGCCTAGGTGTGCAGTAGTCTATACCATTTAAGTTTATGTAAGTATGCTCTGTGGTATTCTCAAAATGAAGAAATTGTCTCATGACTCATTTTTTCAGAACATACACCTGGCATTAAGTGACATTTGATTGTATATATACTTAAGTAACAAACGGAATTGAGTGGTAAAGATTCATAATTATAAGAAAATTCTATGCACATAAAAATTCCACAGGCTAAGCATCAAATTTATGTGTAGAATTTGTTTTCTTCTACTGTTTTGGAATTTAGAGTACAGCTGATGTTTTTTCTGTAAGATAAATTTGTGTACACCTATAAATTAAATTTAGAATATAAAAGTCATTTATGTCCTTAAAAGTCCCTTCCTCGTATCCCCTGCTTCTAACAGTGATGCTCATTATAAAAGGAAAGTTGCACATGAATATATAACATTATATTACTCGGAATAAATTGTTTTTATTGACTTTATAAGGAGTGGGCTATGCTGAAAAGCACTTTGCACGCGTCTGTTACATTCCCTTTACATCAGTTATCATAGCGCTTCACTTGAGTGGGTGTACGGTTGGTTCAAAGTGAGTTTCAGTGATAATTACCTGAGAAGAAATTCATTTAAGCCAATCTTAAATGGCTTAAGCTTGCAGAACAGTGTAAAATCAATTTTACACTGATTTGTGTAGCTTCTGCTTTGAATCGTAATCCAAATAATGAAGATCTCACTTCTTCTTTAAGAAACTACCTGTATTAATTACCTCATACTAGAATAGACACATGCATAGTACCTTTCACAGGTTATCTTTAAGTCTGTGTCTGCCAGTCTGTCACTATATCCTGGGATGCGGAACATGCTGGAAGCTATGGTTTTGCCTGTTTATTTCCTCACAAAATAAGTATAGACCCAGGGCAATTTTCTAAAGTATGGTTGGAAAACTTTCAGAATCTGCATGTTGGTTGTTTCTGTTTGATATGCAGTTTTACTTGTGAAGAGCACTGCCTGCCCTATACAGTCTTGTAAAATAGCTGACAGAAATAGTTTCTACACAACCTAATCAAGTAGACATTAACTGAAGTTTTAACAAGTTTATTTTATAGGGAAGTGTATATGTAGTAAGTCAATTATTCAATCAGATTGCTCTCTCTACACCACCACTTTAGGGGATGGAACTTGCATCTAAGTACATTGTGAGGGAGTAATTTAGAGCATGAGAATTTCAGAGAAAAGCATCCCTATAAGATAGCTAGATTGGGAAACTTTGAACAACCAAAGGGCATAAAGATACGAGTGCCTTGGCATTCAGGATAAAGACAGTACAAAAAGTAGGTTGGAAAAGCATAAAAAACAAATATTGTACAACCTGGTTGTGGTTCTCTGAGATCCCTGTAAAATTATCTACTCACTGCCCTCCGTAGCCTGTGCTACCACCTCCCCCAAAAATGTGTGAGCTAGAAAATGCAAACCAATAGTCATTTTTTTTGTGGCTAATATCATCTGAGTCCAACATGAAATTTATAACATTTCAATTATATTATCAAATTAGAATCAAGGGGCTTGAGTTATACAGTAGCATTTACCAATGACTCCCCTAGGACATTTCCTAAACCTGTCCACATTTCAGGTTCTGCACCTCTTAAGTGAGACTGAAAGTGCATGCTCCAGATTAGAAAGAAACACTGAAAAGTTTACATTATGATACAATACGTTTTTACACAGGGCTGGGACTAGGATGAGGCACATGAGATCCCAGGAGGCTATAATTTAAGGAAACACTCACTTTGAGGGTTGATATCTGACAATGAGAGCCTCTTTAAATTTTATGCTTGAGATTATCTTGCTTGTCTCCCCTTGGTATCCATGGAATAGAACTTTGAGAAAGTATCAAGTGAGAAGGAGAAAGAAATTTCTAAAAAATGATAAGAACTAAAGCACTTACCTAATTAAATCATTCTGGAAAGAGTTACGACAGAAAAATAAATAATACAATGAATTTAAGAAATACCTCCTGAAAATTAATCAGGTGAAAATAATGAGTAGTCTTGCTGTCAGAGACACAGTATAAGTAAAGCAGCCAGACCTCAGAATAATCTTAAATCTTAACTAGTTAAAGTAACTTTTGTTACTACCTAGGTCATTTAAAGTGTTTTTTACTTTGTAATGACATTACAAAGTAGTAACTTGAAATTACTTTTCACATTCAAATGGCCTGGATCCACATTTCTCCTCTATATGAATTTTTGTCTCTCATTATAAGATAAATCCTTCTCATTATAATAAGAATGGTATTTATACCTCACTCTCTTTTCAATGAAGGCTGAGGTTTATAAAGACAATTCTACCTCATCCTCTTTTCAATAAAGGTTGAGGCTTATGAAGTAAGTAATAATGAAAAGAGGACCAAACAGACTAAAAGAATGCTATAAAAAGAAAGAAAACTGATAGAGTGCAGGAAGCAGAAGCAGAAAAACATGCTTGTTAGGAGAAAATCCACAGAGGAGTATGACCTTAGATGAGTCAGTTTGCTTCCTAGGGGGGGAGGGGGGAGGGATGGCATACCTCCCTGATGTAAATGACGAGTTGATAGGTGCTGACGAGTTGATGGGTGCAGCACACCAATATGGCACAAGTATACATGTGTAACAAACCTGCACATTATGCACATGTCCCCTAGAACTTAAAGTATAATAATTAAAAAAAAAAAAAAGAGTCAGTTTACTTCTTTACCTTGGTTTTGCCCATTTGTGAAACAGTTGTAATAAAAGTACCTTTCTCATAGTGTGGTTGTGAGATTTGAATGGGCTATTACATGTAAAGCACTTACAACAGTGCCTGACAGTGAGCATTCTGCTGATGTTGGCTACTACTGTAATTATATTAGAAATTCTGTCAGGTAATCTCCATTCAAGCAAGTTTCTAATTCAAGAAATACTCTGTAGGTCTCCGTATTACACTGATCTGACTAATGCCTATCTTACACCTTACATTTATGCTCAATCTTGTTGAATTACATGGTTATCAAAAATAACTTTGTTTCAAACTTATTTGTTTCCACTGCACTTGCTTTTAAAATGCTTGATTCATCAATTTAAATAAATGTTACATAAAGCAAAATATAAAACAAATTTGGCTCATATGTAAACACTAAGTTGAATTAGTTGGAAAAACCAGAGATAGGCAAATCTTGAAACACACTATCAACAAAACACAATTTTGTCAAAGTCTGGGGAAGACATTATAAATTTCCAGAAGGATTCCTCATTCAAATGGCTTTTTGAGTTATCTTGAAGTCATCACTTTAAAAAGAAACACCAACTAGAGAAATTAAAGATGTTTCCAGATAAGATGATCTAAAAGGATAATGTGGAACTACAGACATTGGAAACATACGCAAAAAAAGTTTTAGGTGCTCCATTTAAATTTGCAATGCTTGAGCATTCCCATAATTTTTACCTCAGATAAAGTGTTCAAAGAATACACTTATTTTTATGACATCCTTCTTCAACCAAATATCTATTAACTTGATATCTCCATCTCTATCCTAGCAGGTAAGAGACTTTCTATAGTAATAGTAGCTTGGGGAAAAGAAACAGAAAGCTGGAAATTTAGGGCTGGCCCAAGGCAATCATACATGTGACATTTAAATTTTCCTTTCTGATGGTCCAGCCCATTAAATCTAGGCAGGAAAGGAGGCAGAATCAAATAGAAGCAGTAAGGGGAAAAAAAAAAAAAAAAAAAAAAAAAAAACCCAAGTACCGTGTCTTTTTCTCCTCAGAACTTCAGTTAATAAACATGAAATATCTGGCTGAGGAACCCAAGCCCAAACCTCAGTGTGCAAAATAACTTGTGTGATCTGAACAAATTGTAGTATTCTAGAAGACATGATAAAATAACTTTGTAAAAAAGAAAAAAGCATCAAAAAATCTGCCTTTGTGTTTTGTAAGTATGAATTCTAATACATAATGTTAGGTTATGACTTTATGTAGTGGATTCATTACTAGCGATTTATGTGGAATTTTCATTTTGTAAAGCAAATTTTACTGGAAATATATTAGAAATGAGTAAATGCTTCCATGTAGATGGAGTAGAAGGAAGAGGAAACATTTAGTAGATAATTTTAAAGCCTAGAGACACAACTTAACTTTTCTCATGTAATTTGCATCAGTATTTGGCAAGAGGCATATATATTCTGTGAATACAGAGCTATTACACATTAGTAAAAAGGTAAATATTCCCATAATAGTATAGATGGTTGGAAATGTTATGAATGGAAAATTAATATAAATACTTGATTAATAAGAATATACAAACTTGCACATTTAGTAGTGATTTTTAAAATGTAAATTTAAGCAGGGAGATAACCAATGTTGACAAAGGGAGAAAACATAGCAACACAACACAATTTGACAATTAAAGTTTGAAAGTATTAAGAATACGCATTACCTATACAAAAATATAGCAATGGAAATAACCACAGTTTATGCAACATATAATTACAAGCACATATCTTACACACAACAAAAAATCGTGTTACACACAACAAAAAAATGTCCAATAGTAGGAATTTGGTTAAATAAATTATCACATTTCTACAAAGGAGATATGCAACAATTAAAAGTGATGTTGCAATTGCATATTTAATAAAATGAAGAAAATGCTTATGCTACATTACTAAATTTCCAAAAAAGTACAAATTAATATATTATGTGAAATAATCCATCTATATAAAAGATAATGAAAAAAGAATGAAAAGATCTTCATCAAATTTTTTCAATAGTGAAAAAATTAACATTGATTATCTCTGGAATCAGTATTTTTTAATGTTTTTAAATTATTTTGTTGCCATCTTTGTATTTCTCAGTATTTTACAAATGTTATACAGGATCATGTATTAATTCAATAAACACATGTAAAACTTAAATGCTATAAACAATATATTTTTTATGCTGCAAATGTTCGTTTTTATTTGAAGCCTTATCCAGCTGGTAGTGATTTCTCCTTTCTTGAAGCTTCATCACACTTTGCTTCTATTGTACATTTAGGAGTTAATTTATATAATCTTGTACTAAATCTACTGGTCAACAAACTTATTTTCCTTTGTAGAGTTTCCCTTTCTGATCTCAAGAACACACACATTTCTTATACTTCAGCAGAGTACACGAAATATGTGGGTAGAGTGATCTATACAATGATTATTCTAAGGTGAATATTTACACAATATCTAAAATTGGCCAGGCACTATTGTTAAGGCCTGGGGTTGATGGAAACTTGATACTATCATTATTTCATCTCATGTGAGATAAATCAAGAAAAGAAAGAACTGTGAAATGTTGTTTATAAGTACATGGAGTGGTAACTCAGGAGGGAAACCAAACCCAGAATTTGCGGGCTCAAGAAAAGCTTTTCAGAGGAAATATATAAAAGAATTGATAAATGAACAATGAATCGGGAAAAATATGGTGACCTTGAAGTAGGATGAAAGTTTCGGGCAAAGGGAAGACCAACTACAAAAGCTCACAATTGACCAAGGGGAAAGAAGTTTGAAAAACTGAAAGTAGTTCCTGACCTGGAGAAATAAAGCCTTTGAGGTGAACTGAAGCTAGATCATAAAGACTCTCATTAGCTTTATTTACTTCTTCCCATTCTTTAAACAATTGAACATTAATTAATATTGCATAATTTAAATTCCTTCAGTTTGGTTAAGTAGTTTTAGAAAATAGTTTTAAAATTTCCTATTGTCCATTAAGAAATGAATTACACTGGTAAATAAAATAATAAAGGGTATCCTATGTTTCGTCTGGAAATTGGGACTTCAAATTTATTTTGCAAGATTCATAATGTTTAATAATTTGCTTGCATTTGCTCTTGGGAGGAAAATGTGGATATAAACCATTTATGATGCTTCTCTCTCAGCTGGAAATTACTCAGGAAACTCTTCATCAGACTTAAATTCAATTTACAATAACTATTTTCATGATCTTCTCAGTTTTTTATTTTAAATATACAGGTGACTTTTGAACAACACAGGTTTGAACTGCATTATTTCACTTATACACAGACTTTCTTCAGCCACTGCCACACCTGAGGCAGCATGACTAATCTCTCCCCTTCCTCCTCCTCGGTGTACTTTAAACATAAAGACGATGAGGATAAAGGCATTTATGATGATCCACTTCCACATAATGAATAGTAAATATCATTTCTCTTCCCTATGATTTTAATAATATTTTCTTTTCTCTAGCTTACTTTATTGTGCAAATGGAGCATATAATATATATAAAACACACATAATACATGCTTATCAACTATTTATGTTATCAGTAAGGCTTCCACTCAACTGTAGGCTCTTAGTAGTTAAGTCTTGGGAGAGCCAAAAACTATAGCTGAATTTTTGACTAAATTATATTCAGTCAAATTATAAATTATAGCTGAATTTTGTGGGGGATCAGCACCCTTAACTCCCATCTTGTTCAAGGGGTTACTGTATTCTGAATTGTCTTTTAGCTTGAGTCATAATGCAGGTATAGTGAAAAACATTTGTATCTATTTAAAATAATACAGCTAAGAGTTTTAAAATTATATATTTTCCTACATGTCATCTGGGAAGAACTTAAAATGGAGTTATGTAAGAAATATATAAGCCTTTTAAATTTGACCTTTTATTTCTGGCATTAGAATCTAGTATACTGGGAAGGAAAACGTGTAAATAGAAATGAAGCAAACTATTCAGAACTGTTTAAGATCATGTATAAAAAGTTATACTTAAGTTACTTTTCTGCCTGGAAACTGCCATAAAGCAATATGACTTTTTAATATTTTACCTATTGCTAAAATTTATCTCATTCGCCCATATTTTATTATGCTGTATAAAATATGAGATTTGGGAAATATAGTAATTATCAGAAATAATATACTTTGTGAACAAAATATATACTTAAGGAATGGAATAAACAAACAATGAAATATTATTTGTGAGTTTTTTTGTGTTTGAATTTGTCATCATGCATGCCTTTTTTGTCACATTTTGTTCTTTTCTAGGATTAGGATAGGTAAAAAATTATGAGATGATTAGGAATTTACAACTGAAAGACAAGCAGACTTTGAAAGAAAAGGATATTCCAGATATTTCATTTGGTACTTGTGAAACATCAAACTCATGTAATTTCATAATTATGGAAACTTCTTAAGAAATAGTGAGTTATAAAAGAAAACATACAAGATTATACAAACAAATAAAAAAGCTCAATATCACTAATCATCAGATAAAGGTAATTAAAACCAAGTGAGAGACCATCTCACCTCAGTCAGAATGGCTGAGCAAAAAAAAAAAAAAAAAAGTAAACAACAACAACAACAACAACTACAGATGTCAGCAAGGGCACAGAGAAAAGGGAACACTTATACATTGTTGGTGGGAATGTAAATTAATACAACCTCTGTGGAAGGCAGTATGGAGATTTCTCAAAGAACTAAAAATAGAACAAGCATTCAACTAAGCAATCTCACTACTCAATGCCTACCCAAAGGAAAATAAATTGTTATATCAAAATAAAGCCTGCACTCATGTCTTTATCCCAACAGTGATCATAATAGCAAAGTCACAGAATTAATCTAAGTGTCCATCAGTGGATGACTAGATAAAGAAAATATATGTAAACACCATGGAATACTATGCAGTCATAAAAAATAATAAACTAACGTCTTTTGCAGCGACATAAATGTAACTAGAGACCATTATCCCAAGTGAAATAACTTAGAAACAAATATTAAATTAAAAATATTAAAACAAAAAAAAGTAAAGTAGTCACTTAAGCCTTATGTGTAGCATTAGTGCTTACGTCTTATCTCCTGAGAAATTACCTGGGTGAAAGAGAAAGGAAGGAAGGAAGGGAGGAAGGCAGGGAGGGAGGGAAGGAGGGAGGGAGGGAGGGAGGGAAGAAAGAACTTAAAAAGAGTAAGCTCAAGGTCTTGTTGCTTGGAAGAAAAACCTAAACTTTAGATGCTAGCTCAAAAGTCTGCTATGCTAGCTTTCAAGTCTGATATGAATCACAGCTCCTCATTTGAAAACCTATTAAAAACAGCAGCAAGTTTAATAAAGAGCAAGCTAAATCTCTTGAGAATAATTCAAGCTGACATTGAAATGTGTGCTGTCACAATTTTGCTCTGTAGACTTAGACACGCTGCTATTTGCCCAGCATTGGGGAAGGGGAGGAGCACAAACCGACTCACAGTTCGAGATGTTGGAGGAGCGGAAGGACTTGTTAGGGAAACCATCTCCTGGATTGCTAATCGGAGTTTTAAGCGATGCAGTGGATTGCTGATTCCAATTTCTCTCTGGATCTCAGTGTCAGATAAAGCAGACATGATGGCACCACTCTTCACGTTGGCTCGGCAGGCTGCAACGTACCACGCAGGCATTCCCAACCAAAGCTGTTAGATATGAAAAAATGCATTAACAAATTATAATAATAATTGTCATTTTAGTGTCTCATATGCCAGGAATTATTTTATGTATTTTACATACGTGACCTCATCCCATAAGATAAAATGGTACCATTATTTTCCCCAGAGGAGATAGATGCACGAAGAAATTAAATGATGTATTTAAAAACAACAGCAAGGTAGTGATAGAAACAAGATTTGAAATTGAGAAATGCTAGCTCCAGAGACTCTATTTTAACTGATTCATATTACTAGTGATAAAATGATTGCTGCATGGCACCAAGTTCCCCTTTGTACGTAGGGACTAGAACAGCTACAAGCCCCATTTGATAAGGGACTCAATTAATGTTTGTTTAATGAGTGGCTTCAATTTATAATGCTCCTTTGAAATTCTGAGTGAAGAGAAATTCTGTCACAGAAAGAGACAGCTGTGCCATAGCCAGCCATGTGATTTTGATCAAAACATGCAGTGTAGCTAAGCCACATTTCCACCTACCTTCCTATACCATGTGAAAGATGTGTGAACTTAATTAGATGCTATATATGAAAATGCCTTTTGGAGAGTGAAATGATGTACTAAGAAAGAAGTTAAAATTCAAATCATTGAAAAACTAAAGAAAGTAACAAAATTAATAATGCATCAGAAATTAGAGATTTTAAGGCTAGGCACAGTGGCTCATGCCTGTAATCCCAGCACTTTGGGAGGCTGAGGTGGAAGGATCACTAGAGGTCAGGAAGTTGAGACCAGCCTGGCCAACATGGTGAAACATCATCTCTACTAAAAATACAAAAATTAGCTGGGCATGATGGCGGGTGCCTATAATTCCAGCTACTTGGGAGGCTGAGGCAGGAGAATCACTTGAAACTGAGCGGCAGAGGTTGCAATGAGCTGAGATCAGGCCTTTGCACTCCAGCCTGGGGACAGAATGAGACTCTGCCTGAAAAAAGAGAAGAGAAGAGAAGAGAAGAGAAGAGAAGAGAAGAGAAGAGAAGAGAAGAGAAGAGAAAAGAGAAGAGAAGAGAAAACAACAAACAAAAAGGCCAGGCGTGGTGACTCACACCTGTAACCCTAGCACTTTGGGAGGCTGAGATGGCTGGATTGCCTGAACTCAGGAGTTCGAGACCAGCCTGGGCAACAGGGTGAAACCCTGTTTCTACTAAAATTAAAAAAAAAAAAAAAAATCGGCCAGGCGTGGTGGATGGTGCCTGTAATTCCAGTTATGTGGAAGGCTGAGGCAAGAGAATTGCTTAAACCCGGGAGGCAGAGGTTACGGTGAGCCAAGACTGCCACTGCAATCTAGCCTAGGGAACAAAGTGAAACTGTCTCAAAAAAAAAAAAAAAAAAAAAAAAAAAAAAAAAAAAAAAAAAAAAAATTAGATATTTTGATTTTTTAACTGTGAGACTCTTGAAAGACAATTAAACCAGTATTTCTATGAACACAGCACAGGTCTGGTGCACCCTCAAGCACTGTGTGAATGCCAATCACAGGCATTATATTTCAGCACCTGAATAACATCACTTAAAGCAGGAATATTCTCCCGTTTTCCCCCATCATTAGTTATGAGTAAGAAGTACAAAACACAACAAAAATGTAGCAGTTTATATATTTGTTTTTGAATGTCCAAAAGATTGATTGATGTTTTCTTGATATTTGTTGAAATAAATAGGTTGAACAAAGGAGAGAATTGTGACAGTGAAAACAAGTAAGTGAGATAAAAAAGAAAAACTATAAATCAGCAAAATACAGTGCCAAGAGCTCTAGACCACAAATCAGAAGACGTGAGCCCTAATTCCTTTCCAGTCTCATTGGTGAGTCATGTAACCCATTTAAACCTCAGCCATATTTTCCTCATTTGTAAAATGAAGGAATCAAGCTTGATTATTTCTGAGGCATCGTCATAGCTGTCAAAATGATCTCTACCTCTTGATATCCATTCCCTTCTATAATCTCCTTCCTTTGGAGGTTGGCTTGGCCCAGTGATTTATTTCTAATAAATATCTGATGATAAAAGTGATAGGATGTCGCTTTCCAGTTTAGGCAATAAAAAAACTATGGCTTCATTCTTGCTAGCCCCCTTCTGCTCTCTCTCTCCCTCTGAGCTCTCATTCTGGAGCAAGTCAGATCTCAGTAGCCTTATGGAGAGTCCCATATGACAAGGAACTAATGTTTCTGGCCAACAGCCAGCAGGAAACTGAATCATGACCCTGACCACATAAATGAGCATGGAAGTGGATTCTCCCCAAGTCCAGCATTGAGATGACTGCTGTCCTGACTGATACCTTGATTGCAGTCCTGTGAGAGACTCTGAGCAGAGGCCATCGTAAAGCTATTCCCAGACTCCTGACCCATAGAAGTCATGAGATCATGAATGCCAAATTTGGGGGTAATTTGTAAACAGCAATAGATAACCAGTACAAACATCCTTTTAGTTTAAAAATTCTACAATATTTAAAGAATATTTCTCTCTTTTGAAAAAAAAATGCCAACAAACGAAACTTTTTGAGTCAGTGTGGACTGGGTTGTGACAGTGAAAGAGAAAATAAGGGGAAGATCTAAGTACAGTGGGTGACTGTACAGATTATGCTTTCTTCCAGTGGGTTAGGCACAAATAATTGACCTTGACGGGTACATTATATATGATGGAAGATAGGACTTAACTATTTAGTTTATAAACTCAAACTGTTCAAAATAACTAATATCTAAACATGTCTTCTTTGGACCCTAATGATTTTTTTACCCTTGTCTTCTAAGATATTTGAATTTCCACACAAGTTAACATCACCCAGATGCCTGCCAATACATTGTTACCAATGTCATCCATAATTAGACCTTTAAGAGTCTTTGATGTGGATAAATGGCGTGTGAAGCATGGAATTCTCGCCTACACAAAATTCTTAACAGGCTGTGCACTCAAGGAGGAGCGAAAGGAGATGAAGTTAAAGCTTTCATTCATTGGATCACTCAGCTCATTCATCTTGTTTATTCCATTTCATAATTTAAGTTGCATTAGGAATCACATTATAGGCAATTTCTATGTACTCAGAACAGGTTTAATTAGCACAAACTTCACTGTCTGTCATCTCCTATCACCTTAATGTCAGTAAATCTGTTTTTTTTTTTCTTTTTATCTGAAGGATTTGTTCGTCGCTTGCCAAAGCAGCAGCAAACTCTTTGTCAAACTGCAGCTCATGTTATCGGAGCAAAAACCGAACAAAGAACTGCTATCATTTCTGAGGTGTGATTTCTTAAGCATTTTGTCTTGTGATTGATTTTTTAAATATAGTAATTTTAAAGACACGGTTGAAAGAAGCAGTTCTGATCGCTAATATCTGATGGCTAATATGCTAAATTTCCCTGTCTCACGTGAAAGAATAAAGTAAAAGCAAAATACAGGCATTTTTCATTCAGTCCAAGAAAAAATACAAAGCATGTTTCTAGATATATCTATGTAAGTCTATTTTTAAAACTAAAATGGGCTTTAATGTTTCGTTATTGATTATTTACTTAGCTCTAGCTATAATAAAATGAAGATAGATAATTTTATAATCCAAGACCATTTGAAACACTGTGTATAATTACCTCTGTCAGGCAAGGAAAGCCTGGATTCTTCTTTGCCCTGACACAGGCATATCCTAGCAGCTACTAGCAGCTCACAGAGAGAACTGAATAGAAGGGGCAGTGAACACTACTGTTAAGTGACACAAAAGAACCCTTTGCAGTCAAATATGTAGTTTCCTCAATGTCAGAGTCGGCTTCTGCTGCCTTCCACCCTGTTCAGATATTCCCTTATTTTTCCAGAACACTATGTTGTACAGGAAATGGTAAAAAAAAAACAGTTCTTCTTTTATTGTAGCATTCAGTTTGGACACATAAGGGAATAAGGGGTAAGTCTTCTGTTTTATCCCAAGTGTCTAAACCTAGCTGGTTCCTAGGCTTTAGGGAATTAGGTTCAGGAATTAAATTATAGGCAAAGGAATGTCTCTCGGTGTATCTAGGTGATCTTACTCTCTTGGATTACATTAGTGTTGAATATGGAGAGGGTCTTCTCTGTAACCTGCTAATGAGAAAGGACCCTGGCGTAATGGATGTGAATGGACGTTTTCTTGCAACAATAAAATTTTGTTTCTTCTCCCCCGGGTGCGGTGGTTCACGCCTGTAATCCCAGCACTTTGGGAGGCCGAGGTGGGCGGATCATGAGGTCAGGAGATCGAGACCATCCTGGCTAACACGGTGAAACCCTGTCTCTACTGAAAATCCAAAAAAAAAAAAAAATTTAGCCGGGCGTGGGGCGGGGCGCCTGTAGTCCCAGCTACTCAGGAGGCTGAGGCAGGAGAATGGCCTGAACCAGGGAGGTGGAGCTTGCAGTGAGCCGAGATCTCGCCAATGCACTCCAGCCTGGGTGACAGAGGGTGACTCCGTGTCAAAAA